>NW_027186523.1:14329138-14478611 GCF_028583685.1 Petaurus breviceps papuanus
GAGGGGATGCTTTTAATGGAGCCCTGAAAGAGATGACTTAATGACTTCTTTCATGTTTGTGCAACATCTGCCAATTGTTTCAAATTTAAATTAGGTAACCAGGCTTACCAGGCCTGAATTTCATTTCAAGAAGCATAAGACTAAAATAACAAATAAGTGTCCTCTAAGGTAGATCTGCAAATAAAATTTGGGATCCTACCACCTGCAAAAGCTTTGATAAATGTTCACAACTCTTTAATATAAGAGGTGTGTTAAGAATATACCAAATTAGAGAAATCTGCAGCAGTAAAGCTATTGAAAAGGCATTTACTAAGTACTTAGTTTCTTATGGTTCTGTACTGACGCTATTTAAAAAGAATTGGCTTCTGTTCCCTAGGAGTTTAAAAAAAGAAAAGAGAGAGACCTGGACAAACAGGTCCAAGACATACTGATGGCAAAATCAAAACTTTAGCTGTTACCTTAGATGCTGGTCAAGAAGAAGTAAGCAACTTTTAGGAGTGGGGAGCCAGGATAAGTACATAATTAGGGGGAGATTGGAGATAGTAGCTGTTGGGTCATGTCTCAGTGAAATCTAGATTCAGTTGCAGAAGAAAAGTATCCATCCCAACATCCTTAGAAGATAGAAAAGCAACTTAGGGATAGGTGGGGCAACTAGCAGCAATTCATGATGCATAGCTGGGGCCATAGGAAAAGATCCAGTGGCTAGACAGCATAGTTGGCATAGGGAGGGGGCAGAGAGCACAAGGGGTGTGTCAGGCCAAGAACCAGTGTGGCGAGAATGAATTTTCAGGAAGCAAACAGAGGCAGAGCTGAAAAACAGGAGAGCAGCTGTTGCTGACAGCTCCACCCACACCTTCAGACCATCATAGGGAAACTGGTGATGTAATGGCTTCACAAATGTTCTACTATGGTTTGGAATCCAAGACAGAGTTCCATGTCTATTCATTGTAACTGGGAATGCTACAGATCAGAGTCTCTCAAACTTTTTGTAATGGTGGAACCCTTTATTTTAAACAATTCAGCAAAACTTTTGCAATAAAATATTTTTAAAGGTTGTTGTTTGTTTTTTTTTTTTAAAGAAATGCCTTAGAAGTTTAAAGCCTTTGAGTATAGATAGCATCATGGGACCTAGATCTGGAAGGGACCTTAGAGGTAATCTAGTTCTACTCCTAATGTCTTCAAATAACATAAGGCTACTGTTTGGGGTTTTAAATCTTGTATCTCTTGGACTACTCCTTTCCTTTATACTATCACCACCCCCAGTGGGATTGGGTACAGCCTAGGCTGATTTGAACTCCTCCCAGTTTTCTCAGAGAAATTCATTGGAACTCAAGTGATAATTTAGGAGAAATAGGGGTGCCCTTTCAGCTCCCAAGCAAGAGAAGAGAGCTCCTTCTTCCTTCGCTTCTTAGGCAGAAAGGAAATAAAAAACTTGGTATTGGCAATGGAGACTCTCACAAAGATGGAGACAGTGGGATTCTTGCTCCCTAAACAGAAAATTAGGAGGTAGAGTTTTATCACAAAGAATTCTTGAAACCAATGAAATCACAGGTGTAGCCACCTCCCAAATATATGCATATTATTATCATGATTAATATAGAAATTCTGAAGGTGTTCATACCTACTTCAAACCTCCCATTAAGTGGTTGATTAAACCAATAACAATTTTTAGCTAGGTGATCAATTTTAACCATTCCTGATGGTTCTCTACACTGCTGAATGCTCACTCTATGCAAAACTAATGTAGAAAGAACAGATGGGTCTGATGTGCATGGGCTTACTTCCCACTAGAGTCTTTTCTTTGTGGAAATCCTTGGACCATTCAAAAGAATTCCAGGATCCCAAGGAATATGGTTTGAGAAACAGTGACCTAGCTCAGGGGTTCTTAACATTTTTTGTGTGTCGTGGACCCTTTTGGCAGTCTGGTGAAGACGATGGACTCTTTCTTAGAATAATGCTTTTTCAAAAAAATCATAATTGAAAGAAATATTAAACTTCAGTTAAAAATTGGTGAAAATAAAAATGTAATATTCCCCATTCAACTTTACAGATCCCCTGAAATCTATCCATGAACTTCTCAGAGGTCTGAATTCTAGGGTAAGAATGCCTGCTCTAGATGATTATTGAAAAGAGTAGTTGTAGGGCAGCTAGGTGACAGAGTGAATAGAACACTAGCCCTGGAGTCCTGAGGACCTGAGTTCAAATCTGGCCTTAAGACACTTGACACACTAGCTGTGTGACCTTGGACAAGTCACTTAACACCAATTGCCTTGCCTTCCCCCCTCAAAAAAAAAAGAAAGAAAAAGAAAGGAGTAGTTGTGAGTATAGGCAAAGAGCAAGGAGAGAGTTCCTTGGAAATTCAGGTCAGAGAATATTTAGAAACATTTGTAAAAAGCGAATTAATGGAGGGGCCATTGAACTATATGTGAAAAGGGACTAGATATCTGTAATGAATGAATCAGAAAAAGGCATTAACCAGATGAGAATAATCAGTTGAAGAAGGAATGATGAAAGTGAATGATGCCACACATGAAATGTCTTGTGATTGGGTGAGGAGGGTCATTCACACTCTATAGACCTTGAATAAAAAGTACAAGAGAGTTTGGAATTAGAGATTCCTATGGCAGGCTAGCTAGCAATGGAGCAGCTTCACTGAAATTCTTAAAGGGGAATTGCTGGGGAAGGGGGCGCAGAAGAGGGGATCTGTCTCTTTCTCCCCTTGATCAAAGGGATCAGATCCCCTTCAAAATGTCAGAAGATTGGGAATTCCTGTCAGCGCCCTAGTAGTATCCCTGGAACAACAGTGATTGACAGCAGCATCTGCATCACAGCTGGAGACAAACTGAACACTAAAGAAAGGCAGTTTCAGAACTGTACTTAGAAGAAATCTATACATAAGGGGAACTCCATGATGACTCTTAAAAAGAAGACAAGGACTTCTAAAAACCAGGAGTTTGACTTCGCCGCATGATTTCCCTAAGCTTGAGGACATTTTCCACTGAGCTTTGCAGGTACTTGTGGGAAAGTATCCCAGACTTTGGGGAGGGATGTTGTCTTTTCTGACTCTTGGTGATTCCATTTGGGGTTTTCTTGGCAAATATATTGGAGTGCTTTGCCATTTCCTTCTCTAGCTCATTTTATAGATCAGGAAACTAAGGCAAACGTGTGTGATTTGCCCAGGGCCACATAGTTAGTTAAGTGGATTTGAGCTTAGGAAGATGAGTCTTTCTGACTCCAGATCCAGTGCTCTACCCAATGTGCCACCTAGCTGCCCTTTGGAGAGGGATAATTTTGTACAGATTCTTGCACATTTCTAAAAAACGTATTGGTTGGCTATCTAGCTAGGGGAAAATGGTGAGCACACAAGTGGGGGTTTCTGAGTGAGAAATAACCCCCAGCCCCTCAGGGTTACCTCTAGAACCTGGAGGGAAGTATCTAGTCACCTTCTGGTCCTGAACCTACCAGTACTGGTGGGGTTTAGAAAGCAGCTCAAAAGGGGTGCTATATATTGACAAATGACAGTGTCAAAGCTACATAGGAAATAAGAAACTAACAATTAAAAATTAATCAGTTTTTTAGATTTTCTAGTGAGGTCAGTGATAACTTAAAGGAAAGCCAGGACATTGCTGTAGATTGGCAACCTGGGAGGGCCTGAATGGAACTGGAATGTCGTTCAAGCTAAACAGAAACCTCCTTGGTTGATTTCTGAGCAGAGAGCTTTAAACGTTGAGTCAAACAAGGGATTTGAGTCATAACAATAAAAACTTAAAGTCAGAAGCAAGTCTGTGATCTGTAAAGCCATAAAAACAAGTTACAGTTACTCTTCAATAAATACAGAGCAGCTCACACTGCTTCAGAACAATACAGGACTCAGAGACCAACTTTATTGCAGATCCTAAATCCTGAGTCATCAAACCTAAACTGAACCAACCTCAAAGGGCACGGAGGTGGGGTGATGAGTAAATGGTCACTACCCTTACTAATTGATACCCATCAGATATACTACTTAACAAAAATACATTGTAGCCAAGTGCTGATGTGCTTTGCATAAGCCACATTTGTATTTCAAGAATTTTCCCACTACAGAGTTTGTGATGACCAAAGATAAGCAGATTATAGGATATTTCACAGGCCAAAACACAAGCAAGAAAAAAAATTATCATAAATTTAGTACTGGTAGAGACCTTAAAGTTATCTAGGTGAATATTCTCATTTTGCAGAGAAGGAAACTGAGGCACAGAGCAGTTAAATGATTTTTCCCAAAGTCATACAGATAGCAAGAAGAATTAGACAATTCTTCTTAGAATTAGAAAATCAGACAAAAAAAAGATAACAAAATAGAGAAGTAGAAATAGGAAGAAATCCTGGAAATAAAGAATAGTGACATGTCAGTCTAAGTGGCATCTTCCTCAATTTTCTCAAACTTCATAGTTTGATGCCTTTTTTTCTTAGATGGGATTAAAAATATAAAGCAGGAATAAAACCTTTCCTAGTAAAGAAACTTTTAAAAAAATTAATACATACACACATATATATAATACATATAAACAATATAATTTTCTTTTCCTTTGGTGGCAAAAAACCAAACTCAAAGATTTTCAATTAAATCCAATTAATGTGAATATTAAAAATAAATCTTACTGGCATACAATAGCAATCACAGATGTACCAAAGCAAATTAGCCTCACACCCTGATTAATTTAATGAGTTGTATCTTCATAAGGAGGTTAATATTCAAGAAAGAAGCATATTAGACATGTTATTATTAAAATTCTATCCAAATTATAAGGGGAAATGTGATCAAAATATGTCAAACCTAATATTTATTTCAAAAATTATTTTATTCCATCTAGTATAGAAAAGCCACTTTTTCATCAGTGCTTAATAAATACAATAAAAACCCTGTTAGAGATTGGCTAATACGACCAAAAAAGGAGAATTATGGACATAGGAGGAGATGTGGGAAAACCTGGAAACTGATGCACTGCTGGTAGAGTTGTGAATTCATCCAACTATTCTGAAGAGCAATTTGGAACTATGCCCAAATGGCAACCAAACTGTGCATACCCTTTGATCCAGCTATATCATTACTAGATCTATATCCCAAAGACTTTTTAAAAAGGGAGCAAGGGGAAAGCACCTATTTGTACAAATTTATTTATAGCAGCAATTTTTTTGTGGTGGATAAGAATTGGAATTTGAAGGGGATGCCCATCAATTGGGGAATGGCTAAACAAGCTGTGGTATATGATTATAATGGAATATTATTGTGCTATAAGAAATGACAAGTAGGCTGATTTCAGAAAAACCTGGAAAGTCTTACGTGAAATGATGCAAAGTGAAGTGAACGGAACCAGGAGAACATTGTACCCAATAACAGCAATATTGGAAGATGATCAACTGTGAATGACTTAGCTATTCTCAGCAATACAATGATCCAAGACAGTCCCCAGGGACTAATGAAGCATACTATTCACCTCCAGAGAAAGGACTGATAGTTTGAATACAGATTGAAGCATTCTATTTCCACTTTATTTCTTTCATTATTTTTCTTTTATTAGAGTGTTATGTACAAAATGACTAATATGGAAATATTTTACACGATTGCACATGTATAACCTATATCTGATTGCTTACTATCTTGAGGTGGGGGGGGTAGAGGGATAAAATTTGGAACTAAAAACTTTTTTTAAAAATGTTTTAAAAAATTTAACATGTAATTGGGGGGAAATTTTTATAGGTGATATATATATCTATATATGTATGTATGTGATATATATATATATACATACATATATATATATCTCCCCATCCCCTATTAGAACCTTGTTTCTCCTTTCAAAATCTCTCTCATGTTAACCCCTTATTCTCTATTCCTGCTACCTCTGCTCTGTTCCAGGCCCTTATCACCTTATACCAGCATAAGCTCCCTGACTTGATTCACTAATTCATCCCATATAACACTGTCAAGTGAATATATCCAAAATAGTGCTTTCATCATCCTGCTCTCCTGCTAAAGAATGCACAATGGCTCCCTATTGCACACTAAAAAAAAGCCCAGTTTCCTCTGCCTGACTTGTCAAGGCCCCAGCTGGCCACTTTTCTACTACTCTCTAACCTTCTCATGCTCCTCTCTTCATTTTCTCCCACATAGATACTGCTCAGTCCTGCCCCCACATTCTCATTTGATCCTCACAACAACCCTGGGAGGTAGGTGCTATTTTTATGTCCATTTTATAGACAAAGAAACTGAAGCTGTTCTTCATCCTTTGTTTTCCAAGAGGACCAGTGACATCAGAGGGTGATGTCTTGACTTGCCTATGACTTGGATTTGACTGAGGCAGAGTTGCACAGAGCTGTCGGCATCACTTTCTCTTCCTGTGTCATTGAAGTTCAGTGGCAAGACAAACGTCAAGATGACTGTCGAAGGCCAGGGTTGCAGTGGATGACCTTCAATGTCTGACCAGGCTCCATGGTGCCTGCTTCAGCTGCCTTCAATGACCATGAAAACAAATTGTTCTCATCAGCCCATCCCACCATTGGAAATCTTCATATGCTTGGGGTAGACACTCCCCTAACTTACTGACAGATTTTATGCCTCTTGGTTACCCTCAACCTGGTTTAGTCCGTCTGCCAAGACAGTTTTACCAGGGTGTGGCCACTGTGCACACTACAGCTTCTTGGAGTCACAGATAAGAGTTGGGTGACAGATGGACACCAAAGGTAAATGAGCAGCCCTGAAAAGGGCTTGGCAAGCCCTCATACCAGATGTGCTAGACCTCCCTGAAATGTCCCATATGCTCCAGGCAGACAGAGATTTAGTGCCTTACCCAGAGTCATTCAGTTAGTAAATGGCTTGAGAGACTAGATTTGAACTCAGGTCTTCCTGATGTTCTATCCACAGCATCACCTAGATGCCTCACAGATCTATAATCCATAGACTCTCTAGATCTGCAATTCTATGATTCAAACCCCACTTCCATTCCCTAAACTACAGTATGAGCTATACCTTATAGCATTTAATTATACGTTGCCTTGTATGATTCTCTGATTCTTTCATGAGTGATAGTCTTGTCTCTCAACTTTCCCAAGGGAAGGGGACATGCAGTGTATTTCTTTCATCTTTCCCACAGTGTAAATACAGCACTGGGCAACTGTGATCTCATCAGTGTGGGTACTCCCACCTCTGGTGCATATTACAAGCCGTTAATACTTTCTAATCTTGTGCAATTCTCAGTTATTTTTTTCCAACATAAATCTTCCATTGAGGATCTCTCCAATGTGCTAGGGGCCTGTCTCTGATTCTTTTGATATTTCCTATATGATGATGCAAGTTGGGTCTGTCACACAATCCTAAATTCCCCAAAGTCATCCAACCCATATCTGAACAAGAAATCTTCACAACTGGACATCCAGCTTTGGCTAGAAGTCCTTTGAAGTGGGGAGTAACTCACTCCATGCAGAAGCAGCCCTTTTCACTTTTGGGGAACTCTACTCTTGCTTTTATGTTTCACTTTATATTTTTATAAACATATATTTTTATATAAAGTTTTATTTTATATTTACCTATTGCCTCTCATTCTACTTTTTGGGACCAAGCAGAGCAAGTCAATCTCTCTTCCTCATAATAAGTCTCTGAATGATTGAGTTATAGAATGAAAAAGAATTTAGTAAGTATTTACTATGTACAAAGCACTATGGGAGATACAAACAGAAAAGGAAGACAATTCCTGAGTTCAAGGGGCTCATACTCTTAGGGAGGAGACAACATGTATGAAGGTTTCAGTTTCAAGTCAATTGGAAAAGGTCCTTATGGTAGAACAGCAAAGCTGGTGCTAGTGAATCTTTTTTATTTCTTTTATTTCATTTCCACTGAATCATATAAAATTATATCAATTTCTGAATGATATGACAACACCAAAGACTTTAGTGTTGAGAATTTTCTTTTCTGGGTCCTTAGTATCTATGGCGGTTGAGGGGGCAGAGGTTGTGGCACCTGCAGAAGCAATTGGCAGATTGCAACACATACAGTAAATAAAGGATCAGGTATCAGATTGTAAAGATTGGCACCTGGCTTTGAAGCTCAGGAGAGAGAGAACTGAACTTGCAGTCAGACAGTATGGAATTAAGCCTCAACTTCACCACTGGTTTCAAAATAACTCTGCTGTTTACTTACCTGTATGACCTTGGGAAGGTTCCTTAGTCATTCTTCAGTTTCCTCAAGTGAAAAATGAGGGACTTGGTCTCTAAAGTGGGAGCATGAGACAATGTATTGGGCATGGGGGGAAAATAGAAGAATTTCTATTTTTATTTTTAACAGTTAAGCTTTACTTCTATTTAATATAGAGATTGACACCTGCACCATCACTCTGTGTGTCAGGTAGTCATGAGTCCCACATGGTAGAAGAGGTGTCCTGAGGGAAGATGGGCAACTTCACAACATGAGGGATTGACAGTGACATCCAAACTCTTTCATTCACTTGTGGCTGATTAAATAGATTTACAAGTTATGTTATCAGTTTTAACAAAACCAACCTTCACAAAAGGGACAATTTGACTTAAAAAGATTGAAGAGAAAAAAATAAAAATTAAATTAAAAATTTTAAAAATTTTTTAAAATACATTGAAGAGAAAACTAATGATGCAAAGGCAAATGAGCAATCCCTGCACTCCATTTTCTTTATCTGTGAAACAGGGAATTGGGACTCAATGGCCTTTAAGGACCCCCCTAGCTCTAAATCTGTGATGCTATGATCTTATGAATAAGAAAATGGCAGAGCTGAATTCATTATTCCTACTCATCATATGAACTCTTCATCAGCCATATTACAGAAATAAAAACAATGAAAACTTAATCAGATCTGACAGACAGGCCAAACAATTTAAATTTTAGAGATTATTCGAAACATGCATTTATATACAGTATTGTTTATGCTGATATTTGCCATAAGAATACTGTGCCTTAGGATATTAGCTAATGAGAATGTGAAGCCATTTTGATTACTGAAACCCTTAAAAACCAAGCTTTTAGCAATAAAATTATAAAATATTAATAAAATATATAAATATATTAAATATATAAATAATATAAAATATAAATAAAATATAAAATCTTATAGTTGCATGCTTTAAAGTCACAGAAACAGAATCTTCCAAAAGAAGTATTTCCACAGGTCTTGAATTCATTTGCAAAAAATATAAAATTGCAATACCTTCCAATTACATTGCAACAGCAACTGATTGATATCAGGGAAAACATTAATTTCCTAGTTGTATTTCAACAAAAAACCTTTGTATAATTGGTGGATGGGATTGGAAAATGAGTATCATAATTTAATAACCAAAACCAACAAAGCATTTATACTATTTACAACCACATACCTTTGTGAGATATGCTTTTCTAACAACAATCAAAACTCAGGATCAAAATAAAAATTAACTTAAAACCTTTGAATCACTGCACCACAGAATGTTAGACAAGGATTTTCAAAAATAATGAAGCACATTCACTCACACTGTTCTTGCTAAAATTATTAAGTAATTAATTTTAAAAAGGCACTTAAACTGTGCAATAAAATTATTTTAAATATTCTTTGTTACATCTTTGTCTTCCCCTTTAAATTTTTATTTTTATATGCTTTATAAAGCACGTACATAATCTTTTAGCATGGTATTACATATATCAGTTTATAAATTAACATGAACATATTGAGGTGGCATGCTCAAATTTTTTTTTTACCAAAAGATATGCATGATCAAAAAAGTTTGGAGACCATCTATTTAAATAAATCTTGAAAGTTCCTTCAAATTCTAACATCCTGTGATTATCTGATCCTAATTTTACCCCTAGACAAAGTTGTTTCATAGTCACACTGTTGGTGCTGTACCATTGTCTGTTCAGTTGTCCACATTGTTCCAAAGGAACTAACTGCTCTCATCATTTCTCATAGCCTCCTGTTTTTGCAGAACTAATTAATGACATAGGGGGCAGGGGGAATTCCTGTAGTCTTACAGTAGTACTTTCAAACCTTTTTAGTTCTCTGGCACATTTGGAGATTTGTAAATGATCTTACACTCTGAGAAAGTGACAGCAGGCCCCCACTTTATTCTCACTTATGAAATTTGGCAGGAATCCTGGCACAGTGGCTGTCAGAAACATAGAGACAGAGAGAAAAGAGAGAGGAGAGACACATAAATGAAGCCAGGAGAGCTTCAAGCCTCACTGGTGTAACACACCATTTGGGAAACCCTGCTTTGGTAAATTGCTACTTCAGTGTCCAGAGAAATAACACTTTCTCCACTTGGACCATCTGGCTTCTTACTGCATCTGTGGACAGTGAATATAAGGAGGAAGATTCACAACATATGCAAGTCATTAAGGAAAGTGGGAGTTTAGTGAAAGTAAAGAAACAAAAAATAAAGATTTCATCTGCCTTGAATCTTAATAGTTGGTTAATCACCAAATAGCTACAAGTATCCTTCTTTTGCAAAACCAAGGAACTTTTCCAAAACAGAACCATATTCTGTGTTTAATCCAACTAAATTTCACAACAACCATGATCAAGAAATACCAATTTTTTTTTTTTGCTCTTTGGAGGACAATTGGGGTTAAGTGACTTGCCCAAGGTCACATGGCTAGTTTATGTGTTAAGTGTCTGAGGTCGGATTTGAACTCAGGTCCTCCTGACTCCAGGGCTGGTGCTCTATTCACTGTGCTACCTAGCTGCCCCAAGAAATACTTATTTTTAAGCAAAAGAAGTGTATTTCTGTTTAGGGTTCATATTTCCTGAGTTAGACAAATCTCACTGTCTTCTTCAACATAGAATCTCTTTGAATATGCTCCCAGTCCCAGACATGTGCTGCTGTTTGAAAATGCACTTGAAAATTCAGTTCAAATCCTGATTCAATATCTTGATAACTAAGTAATAATTGTTAACATTTATATAGTACTTTTCACAAAGTGGTTTATATACAGTATCTCATTTGATCCTCAGAGTCCTGAAAAGTAGGTGTTATTATAACCACCATTTTGTAGATGAGGAAGACTAGGCTGAGAAGTTAAGAAGACCAAAGGTCACATGATTGGGGTCAGAAGTAGGCTTTAAACTCCAAGTCCAACACTTTTTCCACTCTGTGACCTAGCTGTCTCAGCTACATTTCTAGTAATGCTTTTGTCCATTAAAATTTTAGTATTACACTTAGCTCAAGAGAAAAAGAAGGATGAGGGGAAAACCCCCCCCACAAATTCGGCGTGCATTTTGAGTAGAACTTTATAGGTTCTGAATCTATTATCTACAAATGTTTTGCTAGGGGCCTTTCTTTAAATTAAGGTCCTTTTGACTTTACAGACTTTCACTAGAACAGAAGTTCTCAAAATCTGGTCTGTAGACTGCTGGGGATCCCTTAGACCCTTTAAGAAAGTTCATAAAATAGATTCAACTCTATTTCTTTTTCCAACCACATATCTGTATGACTCCAGGTTTTCTCTATATGCTTCAACCATAACAGCATACATGTCAGAACAGATCAAATGAAGAAGCTGATAGGAGAATCCAGCCGGTCTCTATTAAGCCAGATGCGAAAGAGATTAGCAAAAACATGTAATACAATACCACTCTTCTCACTAAACATTTTTGTTTTGGAAAGTATAGTTATTTTTCATAAAACTATATTAACATAAAGTGGTTTTATTGTTGTTACTTTAAATAAATTGATCAACAAATTTTTTTTAAAATTTATCAGTGTTAGTTTCTAACACAGAAAATATCTACATGTGCCACATAAACAAAAGCTCCTTGGAATCCTCAATAACCTACTGTCAAAACATGACACTAGTAGATGATGAAGTTTAGTTAACTTATTTGAAAGAATATAAATTTCTAATTTGTCAGAACACATTTCAAACTGTGGACTTCAGATTCATATATATATAATGTATATGATAGGAGATCACATATAATCTAATTATGTTAAGTTACAGTTGGAAAAATTTCTTATTAGTCAATTCAAGAAAATCCAAGCAATACTAATATAGGGGAAGAATAATTACTATGACTCTTTTTTGACCAAGGATTTACAAATATGATAAAAATGAGCATATTTGGCATTCTTTCTACTAGAACTCTTTAAAAGTATTTTGACATATATGCAATGCATTGATAAATAATGTTTATATTGATAATCCTAAAACACTTCATTAGCAAAAACAAAATGCTTTGTGTGTATTATTTCATTTGTTTCTCACAATATTTTGTGAAATATTACTCTCCTCATTTTACAGATGAGGAAACTCATTCAGAGAAATTAAAAGATTTCTCTTTTACAGGTAAAGGTCAAACAACTAGTAAATATCAAAGATAATAGAATTCCACAAACTGATAAAAACAACAGGTGCTGACCCATCTCTCAAAAATTTAGATTGCCCTCTAACCATTTGAAAAATAATAATCTATCCAGTAACTGCATCAGAAACCTAGCTCAGGATGGTATATAGAGAGCTAGCCTTGGAGTTAATACCTGGGTTCAAGTCTTACCTATGATCTCTACTGGCTGAATGACTGTGATCAAACCATTTGCCCTCTCAGAGGACTGTAGAAGGTAGATGAGTTAATCAATAAGCACCACACCACTAACTAATGGTGAGTCAAACCTCCTCATCAATGGTAGAAAGGTATTTCAAAAGTTCAGACATGAGATTGTACTGTCAGAGGGAATTAGTGGTATGGTGCTTTTGATTATGCACCAAACATGAGACTGAAACTGTGCTGTAGCTATTTCTGACCAAAGGGCAAAAAATAAGATTGGCCCAAATGTAGGGTAAGGTCCTATTTTGAACATACTTCTGTTACTCCTATTAGCGATTATTCTTTGTTTACAGGAGGATTTAAGCTGGAAGGAACCTTAGAGATAATCATATCCAACCTTCTCCTTTTACAGATGAGGAATCTAAAACTCAGGCAGGGGAAGGGACTTTCCAGTGTTATCGAGGCAGTAAATTGAGCAGAGTTTCAAAGTCTTCTCCTCTTCGTGGATAAATGAAGGGTTTCAATTTAATTCAACAAATGTCTATTAATTATCTGTTACATCCAAGGCAAGAGAGGTAGTGTTGCTTAGTGGGTAGAGAAGCAGACCAGAAGTCCAGATTACCTAGGGTTTAATGAAAGTAAAGAAACAAAAAATAAAGGTTCCATCTGCCTTGAATCTTAATAGTTGGTTAATCACCAAATAGCTACAAGTATCCTTCTTTTTCAAAACCAAGAAACTTTTCCAAAACAGAACCATCTTCTGTGTTTAATCCAACTAAATTTGACAACAACCATGATCAAGAAATGCTAATTTTTAAGCAAAAGAAGTATATTTCTGTTTAGGGCTCATGTTCCCTGAGTTAGGTAAGTTTCACTGTCTTCTTCAACACAGAATCTCTTTGAACATGCTCCCTCCGACACATATTGCCTGTGTGACTGTGGGATATTCATTTAACTTCTCCTTACTTCCAGGCAACCCGACTATCCAGTCAGGATAGCTGCTTAACTGCTCTTGTAAAGAGACTTTCCTCACAGAGGAGGTTCCTTCACCAGTGAAATCACAGGGTCACACCAAAGCAAAAGTTTTCAGGGCATTGGAATAGGTCATGAGTCTGTGACAATGAAAAAATAATGCACTCCCAACTCTGTGGTAGAATATGATTGTTTCCAGAGTGGGGGGGGAGAATGAAGAGAATAACATTAATTAATCACCTACTATGTTCGAGGCACTTTACAGATATTTTCTCCTTTGATCCTCACAACAACCCAGGAGGTAGATGCTATTTTACAGTTGAAGAAACTGAGACACACAGTGGTGAAGTGATAGTAAGTGTCTGAAAAGGGATTTGAACTCAGGTCTCCCTGAATCTAGGCTTCATGTTCTATCCACTGTACCACCTAGCTATCAAATAGGGGTTAAATAGTAATAGGAGAAATCCAAGAAGAAAGCATAAAGGGGATCAAGAAAGGCTTCATGAAGGAGGTGCTCTCAGATCGGGGATGGAAATAAACATCGTTTCAACAGGAAGAGATGTGGCAGGGAACCCATTACAAGCCTGCTGGTATGGCAAGTTCAAATATATTAGAACTACTACTGTCTCCCTTCCCCTGTCCCCAGTCACCTTATGTTGATTTCACATATATTTCATATAAACTTACATTAGTATAGATTCTCTTCTCAGCCAATACAAGATCATTTAGGGCATTTTTTTGTTCTGTTTTGTTTTGGCAAAGCAATCAGGGTTAAGTGACTTGCCCAGGGTCACACAGCTAGTAATTGTCAAGTGGCTGAGGCCAGATTTGAACCCAGGTCCTCCTGACTCCACGGCTGGTGCTCTATCCATGGCATTGCCTAGCTGCATTAGACTGTTTCATTTTTGTCTTTGTATCTCCAGCTCCTCACACAGTTCCTGGCACATATTAGTAACTAATAAATGCTTCTTAATTGGTTTCTGACAAGGAGAGGGCAGGAGAACTTAGGAGAATGAGTAAGGAGCTATGTGGTGCAATAGACAGAGCACAGCTGGCCCTCGAGTCAGGAGGTTGTGAGTTCAAATACAGTCTCAGATGCTTATTAGTAGAGTGACCCTGGGCAACTCCTTTAATTCTGTTTGCCTCAGTTTTCTCCTCTATAAAATGAGCTAGAGAAGGAAATAACATACCACTCTAGTATCTTTGCCAAGAAATCCCATTTTGGCAGCTATGAGAAGAATAAGTAAGAGATTGGACACAGGAAGACCAGGTAGGAGACTATAAAAACAGGCCAATTGAGGGCCTGCACTAGGGTGATAACAGTAAGAATGTAAAGGAAGGATAAGACTCAAGAGAATATTAAAGAGATAGAATCAATGGAATTTGGCAACAGATGGATCAGGTGGGGAGGGATGAGAGATGGGAAAGAATCAGAGATGGCGCTGAGGTTTTGAGCCAAGTACTTAGAAGGACGGTAATACTATCAACAAAAAGAAGGAAGTTGGGAGGATGGGCAGGTCTAAGTGAGAAAGAAGATGGATTCTGTCTTGAACACACTGACTTTAAATTCCTAGTACAATATCCAGTTGCAGATAGATGTCCAAAAGAAAATTTGAAATATGCAATTGGAGCTTAACAGCATGGTCATGGGCTAAAGATAGATGTGTGTATATGTGTTATTATATGTAATTACATATGCACTATTATATATAATTATATGTTTATAATTATAGACGTACTTTTTAATATACCTATTTAGGAGTTATCCACACAGAGCTGATAACTGAAGACATGAGAATGAGATGAGATCACCAGTGGAGATAAAGAGAAAAGAGAAGTTAGCCAAGAACTGAGCTTGGGGAATGCTTGTGTGTAGGAGATGGAAAGAAAAAGAAGGTTAAAAAAAAAGGAGACTGAGAATGACTTATCAGAGGTGGAAGGATGCAATAAGAGTAATATCTGCCAGAGTCTCTGACGTGTAGACAGCGTTAGTTTTTGTTCCTCCTAAATGACAGAAATTTGATTGGCTTTGACAAGCTTGACAAGTTTGACAAGCTTGCCTGGTGATGTAGGGGGTCAAACTTGGTGAATGTCTTACCATATGGATCACCAAACTTTTTCTGCTGTCTAGACTCTTTCTAAATGGAGATGAGGGAGAAGTCTATGTGAATACCCTTCCCATACTATAGCAAAGTAAACTTCCTCTTGTTAATTATTAAATAGTATGGAACTGGAAGTACCAAATCAACCTGAGTCAGATCTGTCCTGCAACAAGGGAGAATTTAATAGCATCAAATCCTTCAGAAACAATAATGAGAATGAAAATTTAGATCAAGGTCATTAGGTTAGGGGGGGTAGGGAACCTGTGGCCTTGAGGACACATGTGGCCCTCTAGGTCATCAAGTGCAGCCCTTTGACGGAATCCAAACTTCTTTGAACAAATACCCTTAATAAGAGGATTTGTTCTGTAGAACTTGGACTCATTCAAAAGGCCACACATGCAAGGACCCAGAAGGCCACATGTGGCCTTGAGGCCACAGGGGAACCCACCCCTGGATTAGACAATTGAGAGATTTGAGGAGACATGGCAAAAAAAAAAAGTAATTTCAACAGAGTGGTGGAGGCAGAACCCAGATTGCACAAGGTTCAAGAGTCAGTCGATGTTCAGAGATACCTGTGAAGATTTGCATGAATCTTTACTCACAGAGTAAAGTGAGGAGAACTAGGAGAACAATTTATATGATAAAAACTTAAAGGAAAGCAACTCTGGAGAATTCTGAATGTAGTGACCAATCATGATCCAGAAGACTAGTGATGAAACAAGTCTCCCATCTGTTGGTAGAGAGGTGATGGGCTAGAGTGAAATATATATATATGGGCAGCTACTGGGGGAAGGATAGTAGGTAGGGAGAGAGTTGCAAAAAGGAAAAAGAGAAGAAAGAAAATAACATCAATGAAGCATTAAAAATACACAGAAGAAAGTGGAAAGCCTTCCAGAGGAGGACACAGACAAGTAGGGAAGTCTTTTTACTAATATGCCAAATTTAAAACTGCCCATAACCTAAGTTCACAGTTTCTTAAACAATCTTCTTTTCTGTTCTTTCATACTGAAATGTTCATGGTTGCTGATGTTGAGCTCATAATATATATGTTTTTAGAGTAAGTGGGTGGTGACAAAGTGGAGGCAGTGAGTGTTGACTAGTCTTCCGAGAATTTTGGCAACAAGCAGGAGGGAAGAGAAAAGGTGACACTGGTTTGAAATGATAGTAGTGTCAAGGGAGGTTGCTTAAGGATAGGGAAGACCTGAGAATATTTGGAGGAGGTTGGTAAGAAGCCAGTAAAGAAGCTGTTTTAAAATGCCCTAAAAAGTGCAATTTTGGGAACCCTTGAACAGGTGGAGGCGTTAGCCTTTGAAAGGTAAGGGAGAGGAGGGAATAAGCATTTATTGAGGGTTTACTATGTGCCAAGCACTTTAAAATGATCACATTTGTTCCTTACAACAACCTTGGGAGGTACCGGCTGTCATGATCCTTATTCTATGGTTGAGGAAACTGAGGCAGATGGAGACTGACCTGGCCAGGGTTACACAGTTTATGTGGCTAAGACCAGATCTGAACTCAGATCTTCCTGACTCCAGGTTCAGCACTAGACCTATTGCATCACCAACTCATTCACTGAGACAGGAGGAGAACCGAGAAAAAGGAGTAAGACAGGTTTTGTGGAATGGAGGAAGGGATCTGAAGAATCCTCTTGTCACTTAGCCAGTTTTCTTAGTAATGTAGAAGGTGATGCCATTTCCTAAGGTTGGGGAACAGGACAGAATTGGGGGCTTGAGGAGAAAGGAGATTTGGGACAGACACTATGAGAAGTGGTATCCTTGAAAAAGATATGAATTAAAGTGTTAGGTCTCTCATAGAAGTCTGAGTCAATTGTCGTTCCACATTAAAGGATAACTGTGGACTCTACTAACTAAAGATGAGTATTAGGGCACCTTCCCATCACTTGTAGACTATCAGGTCTTCATGGCATCCCAATCCTCAGTACACAGGGAACACTATACATCTCCATGCCAAACCAGTGTCTACAGCCTCTCTCTAGACCAGGTACATGCAAAAGTTTTTCATTTGATCATTCGGAGTCTTAACTTGGCTTCTTAACAAAGTCTATTTCTAGAGCTTTTTATAATTTCATGGATACCAAGGCAAATACCTGCTGGGCTGTAAAAATGTTATCCTTCCAACCTCTTCCTTTACTAGTCATATATATACATATATACATATATATGTATATACATCCTTAATGACGACTTATGCTACACCTTATTCACAACTACGATTCACTTTTGATATCTTGAAAATTGGGCACCTGAATGCCTTTGAAATTTGATCATCTCCAGTATGTATTTCTTCAGTTTGGGGTCAGATCCAACTACTTCAGACTTCAGTTTCCCAAATGCAATTTCTGCTTCCTCATATAGCGCATCTAGTGGCTACACTGTCATTGATTATGAGAATATATTGCTATAGAAACAAGGACAAATACATTCCATTTCTAGTCCATTTGTTGTCTTCCTTCCAGTTTCATCTATAAATACTCTTAGGATGGTTTGCCTTAGCTAGATCTCATAAAATGGTTCCTGCAGGCCCATTTTCTCCTGTACTGAGTTTCATTTTTGTGAGTTGATACTGGGTTTAATCCTCTGTTATCCTGCTCTATGGGATGAGATGGGATTGTATCCATTATTTCATTGGTATGGAAAACTGCCATTGACAGAACTCCTTCTACATAAAGATTAGCACTGTCTCTGCAATTTATCGTCTTAGAGCATTGCCTAAGAAACTAAGAGATTACATGACTCACCTCAAATCATACAGACATATGTGGTTGAGGCAGAACTTGAACCTGGGACTTCCTGATTCCCAGGTCCACCCTTTATCTTCTATGCTGTCTCTCACTTATTCTTTCATAATATTTTATAAATAAACTTATATTCTAAAACAGTGTAACCAATGGCTACCATATTTTTCTGCTTGGTAAGGAGATCAAATTTTGTTGGGTAAGGTGTTTTGGGGACTACATTGGTTTCCTTGTAGTGGTGACTATTTTATATCAATTAAACTTCTCTAAGGAATGTTGACAAGCGGTCATTATCTCTATTTTTTGTGAATTTTTTTCAGAGTCAACAAAGTTGTAATTGTCTTCTTTCATAGGATCATTGGATTACAGATTTAGATCAAACAGGGACCTAGAGGCCATCTATTCCAACCTTCACTCTTTGTAGATAAAGGAACAGGCTTAGAGAGTTATCCTTTCTTCTAATTTGATGCTGAATTTGACCTTTGTTACAACTAGTTCATGATATAATTACCAGCAGATAAGCAACTCTGAAAAGACTACTCCCTTAATAATCATTTCCTATGCATTAGTTGATTGATTGATTCCAACTCTTTTTTAAAAATAATGTTTTATTTTTTTCAATTACACGAAAAGATAGTTTTTCACATTTTTTGTAAGATTTTGAGTTCCAAATTTTTCTCCCTCCCTCCTTTTCCTTCCCACTCCCCAAGACAGCAAGCAATCTGATATATATTATACATCCAACTCTTTTTGATACCTACACTTGAATAATTTTTGGTGTCTTGTATCCATGTAGTTTTAACATTGAAATTACAATTTAAGATATGAGCAAAATGTCAGCTCTTGATGTGGCACACAGCATTGGTGTGAACAATGAAGTCAGCTCTATCCATTTTCCTCCCAGACATTTCCACGGAAGATGCATTCCTCTCACTTCTTGATTTATTACAGAGGAGGGAAATGAGGAACAGAGAAGTCAAGTGATTTGCCCAGAGTCACATCAACTTCCTCTCTATATATGCAGTTCACAATCCACCATGACATAGGAGATAATTTTACAAGTTACTGTAGTCAAAAATTAATCATTCACACAATCTATAGAATTTTTCCTTTTGTTTCAAAGTACTTTTGTACATTATCTCTTAAGATAACACAAAAGCCCTGTGAGGTAAGTATACAGGTTTTTTTTAGAACAATAAATTGTATTTTTATTTATTTTAACTGTTTCCCAATCATATATTAATCTGGTTTCTTCCATTCAAAGTGTTGCTGTCAGAATGTTTGATATCTCTGTCCTACACCATTAGTTTGTTCATGAGGGTGGCCTTCCTCTGGTTAATATAGGTATTTTTATCCCAACTTTGCAGATGATGAAACTGAAGCTTAGAAGTGAAATGATTTTCCCAGGGTCACATGATTAATACAACCCCAAGCCAAATCTGACTGAAAGTCTAATGTCCTTTCCTCCTAACCAATATATAAACAAATCTAAGAGTATATGCAATATTCCACACTCAGGGTCCTATGGAGTACTTTCAGTATCATAAACCTAAACAAAAGTTACCAAGCTAAAGCATTTCAACACTTAAAGGATATGTAATTTCATTGATCTAGGTATCCCCTCCCTCAACATAGATCACAGTCCCTCTATGACTTAATAGCTCTTTTTGGAGGGGGGAGGGCAGGGCAACTGGAGGTAAGTGACTTGCCCAGGGTCACATGGCAAGTAAGTGTTAAGTGTCTGAGGCCGGATTTGAACTCATACAGACATATGTGGCTGAGGCCCTGACTCCAGGGCCAATGCTCTATTCACTGCACTACCTAGCCACCCCTGACTTAGTAGTTCTTAAGAGGTAGTTTGGCAAAGACTGTCCTCATTCTCTAGCCAATCTGGTAATAAGTCTATCTAAATTACTAGGTTTTCCTTTAAAGGGAGGTATACACTTTGTCTCCTGGGGCATACTCAAAGACTTTCCTGCTTAGTTAAGAACCATCTTTGCTTACGTAGCCTTCAAGAACCCAGGGTCATTTTCTCATCATTTCTGCCTAGCAAAAATCATTGTGGTTCACTTCTCTTGAAGTCTCTGCTACCCTCAGTGTAACAGGGACTGGCCCACATGCAGAGAGAGCCTCTGTTGCTACCCCCTACATGGGAGAGGTTGGGAAGCTTACTTCTGGGAGAGTTACGATCCTGTGTAATGGAAGTGCATTGGAGAGACCTTGAGACATGCATAGACATTCTGTCACTGCTTCAGTCTACTGACCCTGTGATGGACAGTAGTCTCCTTGATTGACTATAATTTCAGAAGTGGAACAGAGGACACCTTCAAAAAGGCCTTAGTCAGCCCCTATCATTTACTCCTTGTGGATGCTCTCTCCTAGTGTGCCTCCTTTGATCATGTAAGAAGCAATACCTTTCCCAGTGGGTCTTCTCCCCTCTGAGGTCAGTGGCCTCATGAAGACTGGCCTTAGTCCTTTATCTGCCTCAGCATTTGTTCCTTTGTTCTAAGCGAAGAACATTAATTTGGAACTCAGACCCTGGGGTTTTGAAAGGTCAGAAGAATAAGCCTTCAGGAATCTGAGAATCACAGTTCATGTCAGGTTGACTAAAACCCAGAGGCTGGTACCTTGAGATGCCTAGAGACTCACTTTCTTGACTTTATGAAACTCACAAGGTCTAAGTATCCAATTCCTTCACCTAAAATATAAAAAAGCAAACACAGAAACCAAGGACTGAGGCCCATTTTGTGGAGCTGCAGGTTGGCCTCTGAGCAGAGGCTCTAGACCTGTCTTCTCTCTCACTGGATGCCATCAGAAAGCACCTGAAACCAAGAGACAGCAGCTAAAGGAGCTAATGGGTGCAGCTAAGGCCTTTTTGAAGGCACCCCCCTTCTAGTTCTGCAAGTGCAGCCAATCAAAGAGGTCACTGTCTGTCACATGGTTGGCAGACCAGAAGCAGTGAGAGAATGTCTATGTATGCTCTGAGATCTCTACAATGCACTTTTAATACACAGTTTCATAACTCTCCTGGAAGCAAGCTTTGCATTCTTTCTACTTGGGGAAATACTATCAAGAGGTGCTCCCCATGTGTGCCAGTCTACCTTATACTTATAATGACCTTGTAAAGCTGGTACTACAGATATTATTGTCTTAATTTTTTAGATGAAGAAACTGAGGTTCAGAGAGGTCAAGCAACTTGCCCATAGTCACACAGCTAAATGTCTTGGGATCTGACATCTCACCTAACTCCATTCCCAAATCATACCTAGAAGCACAAAGAATAAGCCAAGAGTTTAGATACTACAACCAGTGTAGTATATGATTGTGATGGAATATTATTGTGTGCTGAGGAATGATGAGTTAGATGCTCTCAGAAAAACCTGGAAAGACTTATATGAACTGAAGCAAAGTGAAACAAGCAGAACCGGGAGAACATAGTACACAGTAACAGCAGTATGGTAAGATGATCAATTGTGAATGACTTAGCTATTCTCAGCAATACAATGAGCCAAAACAACTCTGAAGGACTTAGGATGAAAAATACTCTCCATCCCCAGAGTAAGAACTGATGGAGTCTGAATAGAGATAGAAGCATACTTTTTCACTTTCTTTTTCTTGGGTTTTTATATTTTGGTCTATGTTTTCTTTTACAACATGACTAATTTGGAAATATGTTTTGCATGACTACACATGTATAACCTCTATCAAATTACTTGCCTTATCAATGAAGGGGATCCTTCTCTAGAGGGAGAGAATTTGGAATTCAATTTTCAAAACAAATGTTGAAAATTATTTCTATATGTAATTGGGGGAAAACAAAATACTAAATGAACTAAAAAAAAAAAGATACTGTAATCAGGATACCAGGTCAGAGTAGTACCTACAGCAATACTAACCCTCTCTTAAACTACTGATCCTGAACCAAAGGCCAAGGACTCCTTAAATTGCCCCCATGTTGGTCAAAATGTCTGCAGATAGAATTGGCCTCAGTTCAGCAAACAGATTAAACTTGAAGGCAGAGCATTCATTAAGTAGCTCTAACTTACACCTGGGGCAAGAGGCCTAGAAAGGTTCCCTTGTTTAAGGGAAGGGCTGGACACCACCCTGTGGGCAAATATAAAGATGTAAGGCTGCAGGCATAAGACTACTAATAGGAAGGGCATGGAGAGAAGGATTGGAGCTCTTCCCAGAAGACCATCTGGCAGTTTCCTATTTTAACAAATTATTCTTGCTATGTGGTCCTTATAAGCTCACAGATGATTTGGGTCTCTCGGAACAAGGCAGTATCTCCCACTCAGGGCTCGGAGGGTAATCCTGAGGGAGTGGGGAATGTTTCTTTTCTAATGCTACTGGCTCAGGTCAGTATTTCAGTGTTATTCCCCTCAAAATTAACACCAGCGATTAGTGCCCTAGTTTCATATAACCAATTAAATCACTTAGCTTTTACAAGGGAATATTTACTGTGAAAATACAACAAGAAAAGAAGTTCCAAAGCACTGGAACACTCTCCTATCACCTCAGTTCCTGGGAAAAGATGGTTCATACTTAAAGAATTTGCTACAAAAAAAAAATGTACCCACCAAGTCTGCTTCCACATGCAGCATTGCCAATAGATGAAGGAATCCTTGTCTTTGCTGCTGCTGAGCTGGGCCAAGCAGATTATTTTTCAGGTATATGGCTGCTGCCTTACTCATGCCCAGCCTCCCAATAATTGTGGCATGGACTCCAGCTCCTGGATTTTGGGACTCACTAGTTTGACCTTTCAAAGTTCACTAAGTCATAGCCACATCTAATACTCTTCCTCCTCAAAGCAGGAATAACAGATATCAGAGACAGAAACAATAGCAGGGCTCACAGGCCACGCGTTGGTGGTCCCAGTGGAGAGATAAAGCCCAGAGGCCTACAGCAGTCCTTTCCTCCTCACTTAAGCTCAGCCAGGCAGGAAGGAGCCACAACTTCCACTGGTTAACTTTTGGATGCAGTCTCAGTGACAGCCTAGCAACCAATAAAAAAACTCTTCTTCCCTTGGTAAGGAGACCAAAAACAAGGAGAATGTTCTGTTTTGGGGAGTTGGGCCCTTCCATTACACATCTTGCCTCTCTAGACTGGTTCCCTGGGCTCTTCTGCAAGGTTGGCAGCAGGCAGGGAATATTGCACATGCTCTAAGGATGGGGTTCCTTCATGTAGGTCCCTGTTATACCAACAAAACTCTAGTTATGTTGAGTTTTTGACCAAGGCATGGCAATCATGGGAAAGGTTTAAAACCCTCCCCCCCTTTTCTTCTCTCTCTTTTACATAGCACTTCACCACAGCCACCCAGGCACCCATCTCTCCTTTGTGATGACAATGTTTTAGTTTCCTGAGTGGCCTGGCCCTTACTCTGTGAGGAGACCTGGGGAATAAGGGGAGCATGACTTGGTCAGATTATCTGTTATGGAAGGTGTTCAGACCCTCAGCCATATCCTGGTGTCTCTTTGCAGCCTCAAGTGCTATGTCCATCCTCCAGTCACAAGGTGAATGTGTCAAGATTGTCAAGCAGAAGGAGTGGGAATTTACTGCGTCAGGGCCCAAACGCTCAGTGAATGGAGCAATCCCTTGCTTTCCTTCTCCTCCATTGTCTCAAGTACACAGTATTCTGGGTTAAAGTTGGGGAGGGGCACCCACTGTTCTGATCTTCACATCAACTCCTGGCCTTAGCTTAAATAGGAGGCCCCTAGGATGTTGGGTCTTCACTGGACCCATGACAGGAGGATATACCTGGTACAGGAGGAGGGAATGGTCTTCAAGCAGGACTAGTCCCATAACAAATTCTGTGCTCCCCAGAGAATCTGGGAGTATTGTCATTCCTACCCCTCCCACCAACATTGTCCTGTGCATAGACCCATAGCTATTCCCCTCACCCCTAATACCCTGCCTACAAGGTGGATTGGCTTTTGGTACAGGTCCTCTAAATGTCATGCAGGGCCAAAGTGATATGGTTCTACCCTAGTTCTGTCTCTGCCTGTAGGAAGAGGCTTAAGTGGCCTCATGTGTATACATGTATCCATACACACACATATACTTACATATATGCATGTGTATATGTATATAGATACATACACATGCATACCTATGTACATACACATGTGTATATATACATGCACACGCATGTGTGTGTCAATGTGTGTAGACAGATGTATAGATGGGGCCAGGAAGATGGAAGGTAATAATCTTACTTTCTTGTTTTAGTTTTTCCTCTTGCTTGACTTAATTTGCATGCCAAAAGGTAAGGAGTGAAGTCAGCTTTATCACTCTACACATTTTCTGAGGAATTTTTGGCAGAACCCTCAAAATGAGTTTAAGTGCACAAGATTTCATAAGAGGTTACAAGGAATTTTTTTTTTTTTAATTTTAGGACCAGACTTCAGATCAGCACCAAACACAGGTAGCCAAAGAAGAGATCTGACCTTAGCCTGGGGGCACTCTGTCTAGGCTCAAAGTAATAATAGCTCTTATTGTCTGCTCTTAACCAGGCTCTCCCACCTCCCATCAGTTAAGGTTGGGTGATGAGAAAGCTTCCTCTGGACAAAGGCAAGGCTAACTCTTTAGTCCTTAGCCAAAATTACGAACTGTCACATCAATGATACAGTGTTATGGAAAATAAAGGAAGAGTGGGCACAAAGGAAGTGTTCCAGTGTCAAATACAATGGGGAAGTTGAAAACAATATGATCAGAAAAGAATCCCAATGGATTTTGCTTATAAAAAGAAACCACTAAGCGACTTTGGAGAGAGCTGTTTCAGTAGCATGGTGGGGGGCTGAAGTTGGATTGCAAGAGAAAATAGGATGCAAAAATTGGGAGGGATCTTACAGATCACGCAGTCTAACCTCTCCTTTTAGAGAAAAGGAAACAACATGAACGAAATGAAGTGACTTGCCCAAGGAGATACAAGTAGGAAGTAGCAGAATTGAAATTCAATTTAAATTAAGATTATTGACCTCCACATCCAAGGCTCTTTTCACGATGCTGAATGGAGAGGTCCAGGTGCGGAGCTGAAGAAATGGAAGCAACAGTAAAGACTACTTTTTCCAGGAGTCTGACAATGAGGAGAGAGGATGGCAGGGTCGAGGGAACTTAGAGGTTCTGTGAAAGGGATGTGTGGCACAGAATAAAAAGACAAAGAAAATGCTGTATAAATCTTAAATTACTATGCACATGTGACCTAGTGTTATTACTCTGAGGACAGAGACAGAAAATGGTCCACTGCTGATGTTACCCCTCCAGTCTACCTCTCCTTGACTCATCTTTAAGAACAACTTAATTAGGAAAAGACACTCCTACATGAAAATTAAATCTGTCTTGTCTTTCATGATTCCCATCCCCCATACCTAGTTAGCTAGAGCAGTGAGTGACATTTTCCTAGAGCTCTGGTGGATTACTTTGCATCTGGAATTGCAAATTCAAGGATCAAATAAATGGCAGAGTTTGAATACATCAAGGAGGGAAGGGAATCCTACCAGTAGGTGCCCTAAAACAAAGGAAACAAATAACTTCAAAAATAAATCATGAAATCTGGACCCATTACAGGACAGATGGTACTCTGAATTGTTTGATTCCATCAGCAGAACAGAGGAAGGAAACGTTTTTAAAAGAGATTGTGTTATTTTCCCCAGTTCTTATTATGAAACCTTCCTGAAATGAACTTTAAATATCGACAACCTTTCATGGACATGAATGGGATTAGGCAAGCAGGAGCTCTGCAGGGAAGGCATTAAAACAAGGGACATGTATAGAAGTATGAGACTAGAATGAACAATGGAGCCCCTGCTGAATTCTTCCTGTGGGGAAGGAGAAAGAACACTGGAATCCAGGGGTGTCAGGAAGGGGGGGCATTAGAGGGGTCAGGGTGGATGTAGAGGTAAGGTTGGGAGGAGGAAGGCATAATAATCTAAGGAGAATGCTTTCCCAGACACACACACACACACACACACACACACACCAGGCTCCTACCTGCTCAGACTCCATTAACATTCAGATCATATTGCTTTTTCAAAAATTATTCATGGCAATGTGGAAGACAAAAGCTGGCTTCCTTACTCTCAGAAACAAAAAATAAAACAGATAAATGATAGAAAACTGTCTTTTATTTTGAAGAAAAAAGATTTCAGAAAGTTTTTTGTTTTATCTTTTGCTTAACTCTTTTATTCTTTGTTAGAAGGGATAGCACTCTGAGAGAGGAAGAGGGCAAAACATTGGGAAATGTGGGTGATACAAAAATAATTAGCCATAAGTCAGTCAGTAAGCAAAAAGGGAGGCACTGGAAATTTTTGAACAAAAGAGTGACATGATTGGTTTAGACCTGAGATCAATTATTTTAATGCATGGGGCATACAGTAGAAAGAATGTTGGGTTGTTGGGGCAGCCAGGTAGCACAGCGAGTAAGAGCACTGGCTCCAGTGCTGGGATGACCTGCGGATGGAATCAGGGCTCAGACACTTAGCACCCACCCAGAAACACCTGGCCATGTAACCTTGATCAAGTTACTTAACCCCGATTGCCTTAAAAAAAAAAAAATGTTGGGTTGTGTGATGACCAACTTTGATAGACTTAGCTCTTCTCAGCAATGCAATGATCTAAGACAATTCCAAAAGACTCATGATGGAAAAATGCTATCCACATCCAGAGAAAGAACTATGGAGTCTGAATGCAGATTGAAACATATTATTTCTATTCTCTTTTTGTTTTGTTTTGTTTCTTCTTTCTTATGGTTCATCCTTTACTATTTCCTCTTTCTTATTTCTTTTCCCTTTTGTTCTGATTCTTTCATAACATGGCTAATGTGGAAATACATTTAATATTATTGTACATATATAGCCTACATCAGATTGTGTGCCATCTTGGGTAAGGGGGAAATGGAGGAAGGGGAAAAAATTAGAACACAGAATCTTATAAAAGTGAATGTCAAAAATCTATTTAATTAATTACAAAGAAAGAATGTTGGACTTGGAATCACAAGAGACCAGATTTACTTATGTCTTATGTGACTCTGGACAAGTCACTTAACTTCTCTGAGGTCTCAGTTTCCTTATTTTTAAAATGGGGACTGTAATTGATTTTTTGTTTTGAGATAACATGAAAAAAAGCACTTTAAAATCCTTCTAAAATCCATCTGTTGTAATTATTGTTGTATATCATAAGTTTCTAGGTATGTATATGTATTCATATTCAAAGATGACCAGTCATAAGCCCCACTGGAACTTTGTACCTCACTCTAAGCCTAGCATATTAGGCAATTAACCAGTTAGTTAATCAGTCAGTCAATAAATATTTATAAAGCATATACTGTGTGTTAGACACTGCACAAAGAGCTGGGGGTACAAAAAGAGGCAAAAGATAGTCTGCCTTCAAGGAGCTTACAATCTAATGGTGAGACAACATTCAAATACATACAAACTAAAGACAGGACAAATAGCAAAAAATTAAGAAGGAAGACACTGGAATTTAGGAGAAGGTTTCCTGTAGAAAATGGGATTTTAGTTGGGACTCAAAGGAAGCCAGAGAATCCAAGAGGCTGAGATGAGTAAGGAAAGGAAAGGAAAGGAAAGCATTTTAGGGATGGGGGGCAGCCAGAGAAAATTCCTGGAGCAAAGAGATGGAGCATCATGTTCATGGAATAGCCAGGATGCAAATGTCAATGCATAGAATATATGACAAGGAACAATGTGTAAGAAGATTGGAAAGGTAGAAAAGGACTAAGTTATGAAGAGCTTTGAATGTCAAACAAAGAATTTCGTTTTTGACTCTGGAGGTAATAGGGAATTACTGGAGTTTATTGAGAAGGGGGGTGACATGGTTGGGGTTGCACTTTAGGAAAATCACTTTAGTGCTTGAATGGAGGATGGAGTGGAGTGGGGAGAAACTTGAGACAGGCAGACACACCAGCAGGCTATTTTAATTGTCCAAATGTGAGGTGATGAGGGTCTGCACCAGAACAGTGACAGTGTCAGGAAAGAAGGGGGAACATTGGAGAGATGTTACAAAGGTGGAGCCAACAGACCTTGGAAACCGATTGGACATGAGGGTAAGAGATAATGAGGAGTCCAGCATCACTCTTGGGTTGCAAGAGAGGGACTAGGAGGACAGGGTTGTCCTCTATAACAATAAAAAAGATAAAGGTTGGAGGGAGGGCTTAGGGAGAAAGATAACAAGTTCAATTTTGGATGTGCTGAGTTTAAGATGTCTACCGAACCCCCAGTTCCAAATGTCTGCAAGGCAGCTGGATATGTGAGATTGAAGTCAATAGAGAGGTTGGGGCAGAATGGATAGATTTGAGAATCATCATAGCAGAAATGATAGAGGCAAGATGACAGAAAAAGGTGGGAATTTGCCTGAACTTTTCCCAAATCCCCTTCAAATAACTTAAAAAAAACACTTCCAAATGAATTTTGGAACAGCAGAACCCAAAAAAGGATGTACTGAAATAATTTTCCAGCCCAAGACAACTTAGAAAGACTGCAGGAGATAATCAGGGGGTGGAGCCAAGATGGTAAAGTAGAAACAGGACTTCCCTGTGGCTCCAGCTTCCACCTCCTCCAATACAAGTAAAAAATGACTCTAAACAAATTTTAGAGCTACAGAACCCACAAACTGAAAGAGAGAAACAAATCTCCCTCTGAAGTTAAGCCAGCAGCCTGGCAGGAAGGGATTATCACATCTCACTGGGAGCCAAGCCCTTCAGTTTTGGCCCCAGGGTAGCCCCAACCAGCAGTGGCCAGAGCTGACTTCAGGAGAGTGAAGCACCAGCAGCTGTGGCAGTTTCCAGATTTCTTAACCCATAAATGCCAAAGAAAGGTCAGTGTGGAACTCTGTTGGAAGAGGGCTGCATAGAAGAATATGGTCTGGCCCCTGCCCCCAGGGTGAGAAGTGGCAGAGGCGTGGTGGCTGTGCCACAAGGCTGCCTCAGGAGCTCCTGGCTTGCAGATTGTAGGGGGACCAACCGACCATTCAGAGGGTAATTGCTCTTGCTTTTAACCTGCTTGGATCTGGATCACAGTCTTGGGTGGAGGTCATGGAGTGTGAGGCCAGGTACCAGAGCCTGTGGGGGCTGCAGAGAGGGTACCTTCCTAATTGCTCCACTAGCTACAAAAACCCCAGTGATTTGGGACAAAGCTCTCTCCATTCTGAAAGTAGAGTTCTACTGTGGCAAAGAGTTAGAAAGTCAAGTAATTGACTGGCAACATGAGCAAGCAGAAGAAACACAATCTTACCATAGATTCCCTTTTGGGGGACAAAAAGGATCAAAGCATAGAATGGGAGGAAGACAACAAAGTCAGAACTCCTGCATCAAAAGCTTGCAAGGAAAATATAAATTGGTTACAGGCCAAGGAGGAGCTCAAGAAGGATTTTGAAAACCAAATAGAGGAAAAATTGAGAAGAAAAATGAAAATGATGCAAGAAAATCAAGAAAATCAAACAGCCTGACTGAAGAAAATAACACCTTAAAAAAGAGACTAACTCAAATGGCAGAAGAGGCCCAAAAAGGCAATGAGGAGAAAAATGTCTTTTTAGCCGAATTTGCCAGATGGAAAAGGAATTTCAAAAACTCACGGAAGAGAACAATTCCTTCAAATTTAGATTGGAGCTAATGACTTTATGAGAAATCAAGACACTATAAAACAGATCCAAACAAATGAAAGAATAGAAGGCAATGTGAATTATCGCATTGGGGGAAACTGCTGACCTGGAAAATAGATCCAGGAGAGATGATTTAAAAATTATTGGACTACCTGAAAGCCATGGTAAAAAAAAAAAAGAGCCTAGACACCTTCTTTCAAGAAATTATCAAGCAAAATTGCTCTGATATTCTAGAACCAGAGGGCAATATGGAAATTGAAAGAATTCACCAATTACCTCTTGAAAAAGATCCCAAAAAGTAAACTCCTAGGAATATTATAGCCTAATTCCAGAGTTCTCAGGTCAAGGAGAAAATACTGCAAGTAAGAAAGAAACAATTTGAGTATTGTGGAAACACAATCAGGATAACACAATGCCTAGCAGCTTCTACACTAAGGGATTGAAGGGCTTGGAATATGATATTCTGGAGGTTAAAGGAGCTAGGATTAAAACCAAGAATCACCTACCCAGCAAAACTGAGTGTAATGCTTCAGGGGAAAATATGGTCATTCAATGAAATAGAGTATTTTCAAGAATTCTTGATGAAAAACCAGAGCTGAACAGAAAAATTGACTTTCAAATACAGGAAGCAAGAGAAGCATGAGAAGGTAAACAGGGAAATGAAATCATAAGAATTATTATTTTATAATTATATATTTTATATATAATATATAATTTTATAAATTTGTATATAAATAAAATTTATAAATATATAAATAATATGTTTTATGATATTAACATATTAAAGTTGAACTATTTACGTTCCTACATGGAAAAATGATAATTGTAACTCATAAGATTTTTCTCAGTATAAGGACAGTTGAAGGGAATATGTATGTGTGTGTATGTATATATACATATATATGTATATATATAGGAGTGTGTAGGTATATATAAATATATATGTGAGGGTATGGATATGTATGTGCATGTATACACAGAGGTCACAGGATGAGCTAAATATGAAGGGATGATATCTAAAAAATTAAATTAAGAGGTGAGAGAGGAATATATTGGGAGAAGGAGAAAGGGAGAGATAGATTAGGGTAAATTATCTAATATAAAAGAGGCAAGAGAAAACTGTTACAATGGAGGGGAAGAGCAGGAAAGTAAAAGTGAATGGGACAACCTTGCTCTCATTGAATTTAGCTTAAGGAGGGAATAACATACACACTCAATAAGGTATCTTACCCTACAGGAAAATAGGGGGGAAGGGGATAAGAGGGGGGATGATAGAAGGGAGGGCAGATTGGGGGAGAGGGTAGTTAGAAGCAAACATTTTGAAAAGGGACAGGGTCAAAGGAGAAAATAGAATAAGTGGGGGAGGGATAGGATGGAGGGAAATATAGTTAGTCTTTCACAATATAACTACTATGGAAATGATTTGGATAACTACACATGTACAATCTATATTGAATTGCTTTTCTTCCTAGTGGGCGTGGGTGAGGAAGGAAGAAGGGAAAAAATCTGGAATTCAAAGTTTTAAAAAACAAATGTGTATTTAAAAAAAAACTTTTTTTTTTACATGCAACTGGGAAATAAGTTATATTGGCATCAGGGTATAGAAATTAATCTTGCCTTACTAGAAAGTTAGGGGGGGTATAGGGGAGGTTATAAGAGAGAATAGATTGGTGAAAGGGGTATTCAGTAGGCTAGCTATTTTGGGGTGGGGGCAGGGGAAAGACAGGGAGAAAAATTTGTAACTCCAAATCTTGTGGAAGTGAATATTGGAAACTAAAAAGAAATAAATAAATTGGAAAATAAAAAAAGAAAGACTGCAAGAAAAGTCAGTCTGGACAACCCAGCACAAGTAGTGTCCAGGCAAGCCAGCAAGAAGCCCCTAGCCCCAGCACAGTTCAACAACCAAAGCCCAGTGGCCGCAGCCCAGTAGGCCAGTGGCACCAGAGGTAAGCTATAAGGCCTCCAACCTGGGCACTGGGCACAGAAGGTGCAACCAGGTCCAGAGGTCACAGCACAGCAGGCCAGGGTCCACACCCCTGGCCTCCAGTGCAAGAAGCATGGTATAGTGCACCCTGTATCCGAGAAGCAGCACTCAACTTTAAGAGTCATTCAAAGGGTGAAAATGAGAAAAACGAACAAATCCCGACTATAGAAAGCTAGCACGGAGATAGGCAAGATCCAAACACAAACTAGAAGAGGATAACGATATCGAAATGCCCACATGCGAAGCCTCAAAGAGAAATCTGAATTGGTCTTAGGCCCAGAAGGAACTCTTGGAAGATGAAAAAAAATTTTTAATCAAATAAGAGAGATAGAAGAAAAATGAGGAAATTAGAGTTAATTAAGAAAATCATGGAAAAAAAAGTCCACTGCTTAGTAAAGGAAGCACAAAAATGGGGGGAAATGTACAAAAATTCACTGAAGAAAACAACTCCTTAAAAAGTAGAATTGGCCAAATGGAAAAGGAGATACAAAAGCTAACTGAAGAAAATAATTCCTTAAAAAGTAGAAATGGACAAGCAGAAATTAATGACTCTATGAGGCATCAAGGATCAATCACACAAAATCAAAAGAATGAAAAAAAAAGAAAATATGAAATATCACATTGGAAAAACAACTAACCTGGAAAATACATCCAGGAGAGATAATTTAAGAATTATTAGACTACCTGAAAGCCATGATAGAAAAAAAAAAAGATCCTGGACAGCATCTTTCAAGAAATTATCAAGGAAAACTGCCCTGATATCCTAGAACCAGAGGGTAAACTAGTGATCAAAAAAACACAATGATCACCTCCTGAAAGAGATCTCAAAATGAAAACTCCCAGGATTATAGCAAAATTCCAGACTCACAGGTCAAGGAGAAAATACTATAAGTAGTCAGAAAGAAACAGTTTGAATATCAAGGAGCCACAGTCAGGATTAAACAGGATCTAGCTACTTCTACATTAAAGGATTGGAGGGCTCGGAACATGATATTCCAGAAGGCAAAAGAGTTTGCATTACGACCAAGAATCATCTACCCAGCAAAACTAAGCATAATCCTTCAAGGGGGGAAATGGATATTCAATTAAATAGAGAAATTTTAAATATTCCTGATAAAAAGACCAGAGCTAAATAGAAAAATTAATTTTCACATACAAGACTCAAGAGAAGCATAAAAAAGGTAAACAAGAAAGTGAAAATATAAGCTATTCAATAAGGTTAAACTGTTTACATTCCTACATGGGAAGATGATACTTGTAACTCTTAAAAACTATATGACTATTTGAGCAGTTAGAAAGAGTATGCATGGATAGAGGGTGGGGGATATGAGTTGACTTTGATAGGATGATATCAAAAAAATTTAAGGGGTGAGAAAGAGGATTGCAGTGAGAGAAGAATGAAGGGAGAGGTAGTATGGAGTAAATTATCTCACAAGAAGAGGTGAAAAGTAGAAAACTAATACAGTGGTAGGAAAGAATGGAGGGGAGTGAGCATCACTTTAAATGAGGGAAAATAGGATGGAGGGAAATGAAAAGTATCCAAAATGAAAAAGGGTAAATTTATCACCAATGAAAAGGAAACTGAAGCTATTTTGCCTAATTGTATGGCAATAAATTGGACAATCTAAGTGAAATGGATGAATATTTACAAAAATATAAACTGTCCAGATTAACAGGAGAGAAAATGGAACGCTTAAATAAACTCATCTTAGAAAAAGAAAAATTGAACAAGCCATCAATGAACTCCCTAAGAAAAAAAGCCTCAGTATCAGATGGATTCACAAGTGAATTCTATCAAATATTTGTAGCAGCAAACACCCTAGCATACCCAGAATGGCTGATAGCACAGGTTCTTTGATCTGCTTTTTCTAAAGGAAAGCAACTCAAAAAGGGTTAACAATCTTACTTTAATCAATCAAACATATACAATTTACCCAGTTCAGGGGGAAAAGTCAGCACCCTGAACTTCAGAGGATACAAACAGAGGTTAAAAGCAGACAAAAAATACAGACAAAGAAAATAACACAATTCAACAGACAGGGCTTCTAGGTGTCTGACCATCACATACATACAGTTAGTTACCAGAGAGAAGCACCAACATATGGGTTTTCAACATCAGGGGCTCAATAACTGCCCAGAGTCTCATCTGGCCAAATCACACAACTCTTCCCAAAGTGAGCCCCAAAGCAAAACCTTGCCTCAGAGGTATGTATAGCCTTCTCCAGGGTCAGAGAACATCACAAGCCTCATGACCCACTTGGCTACAAAGTAACAAAAGTTGTGCCTTCCTGAAAACAAGCCTCCCTCAAAGAAAATTTCTCTCATGAGTTCTCTTCCCACCACAGGTTCCATGTGACCACATTCAGCCTATTAGGGGGCAGAGTATATTTTCGAATCAGGGAGTTCCTCAAATTCAACTTAGGCTTATTAAGGGGCAGGAAAGATCTTCAACTTCCTATTACCATTACAACATTTAAAGAAAAATTTATTCTAATACTATATAATTTGGGAAAATAGAAAAAGTAGGAGTCCTACAAAATTCCTTTTATGACACAAATATAATGCTGATGCCTAAACCAGGAAGAGTCAAAACAGACAAAGAAAACTATAGGTCAATTAAATGCATGAAAGCATAGAGGAAAAAGAGAAGAGGGTCTGTAATGGAACCCATTAAAAAATCCTCATTGTGATAATTATTTCACATTTGTCTTATCTTCCCAAACAGATCATTAAGTTTTCTATGGGCAATGACCAAATTTTACACTAAAGTCTTTTTAATTCAATAATGTTTGACCCAATTTACACAGGTCAAGTTCAATGAATACTACATTTTCTATTGAGATCTCTCTTCCTCTCTCCTTCCCTGGCCCAAAATCTGGTTTACATGCAACCTGAATTCAGTTTACTTGGGTTCTTAGTACCAATGTGTCATAGTGAAGATGATCCTATTTTTGGGAAGATCAGAAAGAAAAACTGATGAAAATGACAATAAATGAAAGCAATTTTGGTGATGAAAACATCTTTAATTTAAATCAAAAGAAATTTGGATAAAAAAACTTTTCATAGTAATTCTATATGACATGATAATTTGGATTTTTTTCTATTATTCACCTATGTGTTTGTTTTCCTTTCAAAGGTATTTTATATTAGGGTACTTTCTCTAGTTGATAGTGGCTTCTAAGTGGGTAAATCTGATACTCCTTGATGGATTAATGATGCTATTAATGTGCAAGTGTGAATGAAAAGTCTGATGTTCTCTGTGACACTTCATAATCCTATGTATATACAAAAAGAGGGCAGTCAGGTATTATGGTTTGGTTTTAATATAAGTATTATGAAGTAAAATTAAATACTCATTATGGTATTGGGTTCAGGAAAAGAACTGGTGGAATAGAGGGTGAAGTACTCTAGTCATTTCTTTCAAATCTTTTAGATAGCTATTATAACTTCCATGTTCTCTGAGCTAAAGGAACTATGCACCTTGTATCATCTAACTAGGGTGGAGTACCCGATAAAATGACAGACTGAACACTGAGCCACACTGGGATTGTCATGTGCACAAATGTGTGACTTTCAGGTACTGACTCACTCTTTGACCTCAGATGATGGACAGGAATAAGGACAAGCTCTAACCTACTCCTTCTGGAAGAGTTAGCTGAGCTGGATAAAGGAAGAGAATGGTATATCTCTCACTAGAAAGACAGAAGAAGTATCACCTAGCAATAGCTCTCCCTAATATAATTTTCTCTGGATTCCTGATAATGACATGTACCCTTCAAAGTGAATTCCAATTAATTATTTAGTTAAATGAAATTAGCAGACCAGAAGAACAATTTGTGTAATAACTACACTGTAAAAACAAATAACTTTGAAAACTATAAAAATTATGATCAATACAATGACCATTCATGATTCCAGGGGATTGATGATAAAACATGCTATTACATGTTTACATTACAGAGAGATTATTTATTTAGGGTCTAGAATGAGATCCATTCGCACATACATCTCTATGTCTGTCTATCTATCTATCTATCTATCTATCTATCTATCTATCTATCTATCTATCTGTATACCATTGATAGAATTTTATTTGCTTGACTATGAATATTTGTTGCAAGAAATTTGCTCTTTTCCACATTTATCTCAAAGGGGTCAGGGTGGGAGAGAAATAGATTTTCTGGGGTTTTTTTTCTTTAAAGAGGCAAGGGGGCTACAGATGTGAAATATTGCATGAACTTTCAGATTAAGTCACTGTATTATTAGTTTTACCTAACTATTTTACCTTGTTACAAGAGACCCTTTGCAAAGCACTGTAAATATTTCTGAGGTAAAACACATCAATAAAACTGAAGAAAAAAGAGAACTCTATTTTTTCTTTAAAGAAAAACAACCTAGTACAGTATCACTAAAAAATAATTTTCATGGAGATGTAAGTGACTTTCCTGTAATAAAGTTCCAAACAGAGAAAAGTAGCATAAGTGTCAAAGTGGGGTACTGGACAATGAAGGCCCAGTCCTTAGAGCATGCTAATATTTGTATGGATCCAAGTGAAGACAACTCCTGGCTGCTTCTAATTCTACCACAGATGGAGACTTGTTGAGCCTAATTCCTGCAAAGAGTGAAGGAGGTGAGGTATTAAGCAATGGTGCTATTTGGTGACAGGAAGTCTTGCTGCAGGGCTAGATGATCTGAAAACTCAGAAGGCACTGAGCTAGTACTGAGTTTGTACACAAAAAGATCAATATTCTATTCCCCTTGAATTTTTGCCTTCCTTTTTGACATCAGATTGGACAAGAATTGCTGTTACTGGATAGAGGAATGGTAGTGGTTGCTCTCTCTCTCAACTGGCATCCATGTTACATGGATGAACACATGGAACCTGTTCCTTCTGTTTTTCTTTATTGTAAGTGAATGAGTTTTGGAGACAAAATTGATAAAGTAACAACTTTGTGAACTTTTAAAGGTCAGAAGGGTCATCAAATGTTCTCTAGCAACCAAAGGTCTCAGAATGCACTACAAGTAGAAGCAGAGGCCAGTTAAAAGGAAGTTCCAAAAACTAATTGTTATCAACTTGCTGATTGATATTGGAGAGCATCCCAGATGGGGGCTAGTGAGTAACAGTATTGAAATCCCAGCCTCCTACAGTTGCCCCTAGAATCCTGATGAGAGAAGTAGTCAGCTGCCTTCTAGAGACTCAGAATAAAATATAGAAGGTAGAAGGATGAGTGTGTGTGGGGGAGAGGAGAGGAGGATAAGGAAGTCTGCTATGTTGGCACAAAGGAAGCTTTCAATTTACATTTTTCTGATCTATATTCAATTGTTTAAAAAAAAAATAGGTCCACCACAAAACTTCTGTTCCAGGAACAATCCCATGGCATGGAATGATACTGGTTCTTGGAGGCTATGGCAGCAAAAACAAAATCTGGCAAATTCTACCAATTGGTGAATGCTCAAAGTATGGTCCTGGCAACAGACTATGTCAGTCATCAGAGGTTGAATCAAGATAAGAACAAAGAGGTTCTGCCCCAGCAAGCTGGCCAATAGTTAATGAATTTTTTGACCACAGAAACTCCTGAAAGAAAGATAAATATAAAATGGTCTTAAATCACTATATCCTTTTTCTATTTTGGCAATAACAATAGATTGGCAGGGGAAATGATATAGAATGCTAAGATTTTTAGACTCTCTAAAAACATTGTTTAACCACCCCTAAATAATTTAACCTATGATCCTATTAGTAATCAAAACTTAAATTTTTTGTTAAATGAACAATGAGTTAATAAATAACTAGAGGGACTGAACCACATCAATATTGATGTTCTTATTATAAATGAAACCCAAAGGAAAATATAAAGCAGTGTCTACAAGTAGGGGGAAAAACCCCCAAAACAAAGAAAACCTTGACAAGTCACCTAACCAAATGGAGATATATATCCAAAGACAATGGTGCTCATACTACAAACCCATTTGCTAGAGAAGTATCATGGCAGAGGGTTGAGTGACTTGGCCTTGGAGTCAAGAAGACTTCTCTTCAAATTACACTTCTGCCACATGCCTGTGTGTCCCTAGACAAATCACTTAACTTCTCAATGCCCAGGCAACTCTCTAAGATTGTAAATTGCAAAGAAGGTGCTGTGAACTAGGTGGCACAGTGGATAGAGTGCTGTACTTAGACTCAGTAAGATCCAAGTTCAGATCCTGCCTTAGACAATGGCTATATATCAGAGTCAGTTTCCTCATCTGTACTAATAATGCTGAAACCAACATCATTGTTGTGAGGACTATGTGAGATAATAATATCTAAAAATGCTTTGCAAAGGGGTGGCTAGGTGGCGCAGTAAGAGCACCGGCCCCAGAGTCAGGAGGACCTGAGTTCAGTTCCAGCCTCAGACACTTAACATCCACCCCAAAAAAAAATTAGCCATGTAACCTTGGGCAAGTTACTTAACCCCAATTTCCCTCCAAAAGGCAAAAAAAAATTGCTTTGCAAGCCCTAAGAGATTATATAAATTCTAGTTATTATTATTAGAGGAAGTATCTTATCAAGAATTTCTTAAACTAAATGAAATCATGGATTCAATTTTTCTTAAAGGCAGAAGAATGTAAACATTATTTTATCACAAAACAATAAAAAGCAATGGAGGAGGAAATGAGCCTGCAGAATGCTTAGCAGGAGTCCCAAGTAAGTTATATCATCCTAAGCAAAAGGTAAAAACAAACAAATGGAAAATCATACAAATTTGCCAGCATATCTGTGGTAGCCCATTCTCAGCTTCAATGACATTGAAATCTCCACATTTGAACTCTAGCACCTCAGTTCTGAATATAAGGAAATGGAAGCGGCATTTATGAACATGATCAAGCAAGGAAGATGTCAAAAGAATGAGAAAAAATCACATATGATATTATTACAAAAGAGGGACCACAGGAACAACAGCAACCGCTGATTCATATGCCTTTCTCCCTAAAATTGTTATGAGAATGGCCAGTGCATGCTTTGAAGTTATCACTGATGAAAATATAAGAAGGGACTAGATAGACTTTTGAAGATGATTTTCTGTCTTCACAGTCACAAAATTTACAGAAGTGAAAAGAATACATTTTACCATCTTTATTATGTGTTGATTACCAAAAAAAAAAAAAGAAAAAAAGCATTTGACCCAGTTGAGCAAAATGAAACTTTTAAAGACTTTTCCCTTCAATAATTTATCTCACATGCCTTTTGCAGGGCAATTGGGGTTAAGTAACTTGCCCAAGGTTACACAGCTAGTTTTTTTTTGTGTGGGCATTAAGTGTCTGAGGCCAGAACCGAACTCAGGTCCTCCTGACTCCAGGGCTGGCGCTTTACTCACTGAGCCACCTAGCCACCCCCAATATGATATTTCTTTTTTTTTTTAAGCAATTGGGGTTAAGTAACTTGCTCAAGGTTACACAGCCAGTTATTTCTGGGTGTGGTGCTAAGTATCTGAGCCTGGATTTGATCCCAGTTCATCCCGACACTGGAGCCAGTGCTCTTACTCACTGAGGATATTTCTTAATAGAAGAAACTGTAGAGATAAACTTTGTTGAAATATATTTTGATTATTAGCATCAAGCCAGGCATAAAAGAGAGCCCTATACTTGCAACAGGTGTTTACTAGTGTCATATAGAGATCATCCTATACAAATACCAAATTAAAAAGGGCTTTCCTATAGATGAAGTTCTCATTTCTGGAGGGCTTTCTTGTAATAAGTTGCTGTAGTCTTTTTGCTAACATTTTATTCAAAATTTTTGCATCTATATTCATGAGGGAAATTGGTCTATAATTTTCTTTCTCCATTTTATCTCTTCCTGATTTAGGTATCAGTACCATATTTGTGTCATAAAAAGAATTTGGTAGGACTCCTTCACTAATTTTCCCAAATTGTTTGTAGAGTATTGGAATCAATTGTTCTTTAAATGTCTTATAGAATTCACTAGTAAATCTATCTGGCCCTGGAGATTTTTTCCTAGGGAGTTCGCTGATGGCTTGTTTGATTTCTTTTTCTGAGATGGGGGTTATTTAAGCAATTTACTTCCTCTTCAGTTAATCTGGGCAATTTATATTTTTGTAAATATTCATCCATTTCACCAAGATTGTCAAATTTATGTGCATACAATTTGGCAAAATAATTTCTTTTTTTTTTTTTTAAAGCAAGGGGTTAAGTAACTTGCTCAAGGTTACACGGTCAGTTATTTCTGGGTGTGGTGATGAGTATCTGAGCCCAGATTTGATCCAGGTCATCCTGACACTGGAGCCGGTGCTCTTACTCACTGAGCCACCTGGCCACCCCAGCAGAATAATTTCTAATTGTTGTTTTAATTTCCTCTTCATTGGAGGTAGAGTCACCCTTTTCATTTTTGATACTCAATTTGTTTTTCTTCTTTCTTTTTTTTATCATATTGACTAAGGGTCTATTGATTTTATTGTTTTTTTCATATTATATGAATTCTTAAATTCAATTTTATTAGTCTCTCCTTTGGTTTTCATTGCTTCTAATTTAGTATTTAATGGGAAATTTTCAATTTGTTCTTTTTCTAGCTTTTTCAATTGCATGCCCAATTCATTGACCTCCATTTTCTCTAATTATTGTCATTCTCTTGAATGAAATTACTGATTGTTTCTATAATTTCTTGTTTGACCCACTCATTCTTTGGGATTAAATTATTTAGTTTCCAATTATGTTTTTAGTCTATCTTTCCATGGCCCTTTACTGCATATGATTTTTATCACATCATGATCTGAGAATGAGGCCTTTAATATGTCTGCCTTTCTGCACTGAATTGTGAGGTTTTTATGCCCTAGTACATGATCAATTTTTGTGTATGTGCCATGTACCAATGAGAAGAAGGTATATTCCTTTGTAACCCCATCCAGTTTTCTCCAGAGATCTATCATATCTAGCCTCTCTAAAATTCTATTCACCTCCTTAACTTCTTTGTTGTTTATTTTGAGGTTAGATCTATCAAGTTCAGAGAGGGGGAGATTGAGGTCCCCCACTAGTATAGTTTTGTTATCTATTTCTTCCTCTTAATTCCCTTAACTTCTCATCTAGGAATTTGGATGCTATACCACTTGGTACATATATGTTAAGTAATGATATTTCTTTATTCTCAATGGTGCCTTTTAGCAGGATATAGTTTCCTCCCTTATCTCTTTTAATTAGATCTATTTTTGCTTTTGCTGTATCTGAGATAAAGATTGCTACCCCTGCCTTTTTTTACTTTAGGTGAAGCATAATATATTTTACTCCAGCCTTTTACCTTTACCCTGTGAGTATCCCCTTGTTTCAAATGTGTTTCTTGTAGACAGCATATTGTAGGATTATGATTTTTAATTCATTCTGCTATTTGCCTCTGTTTTATGGGAGAGTTCATCCATTCACATTCACAGTAATGATTACTATCTGTCTTTTTCCCTCTATCTTATTCCCTCCCCTGTATGTGAAGGGCTTTCTATTAATTGCCCTGCATTCGTGGAGTCCTAGTTTGTCAGTGATAAGCTTGTAAGAATGGAGTTAGGCTATTCTTCAGATAACAGCTCTATAGGACAGGCTCAAAGTCCTTCCAACTTGATCAGGCTTGCCAAAATTCATGCTGTAATGGCATAACCTTTGGGAATTTCAGAATCCCCTCCTACTCAGGAACTGGAATAGAATTTCAGTGGGGGCAATTGGTAAAATTAGGTTAAAACTTATACCACTAATCTGATTTATTCCTAGAGAAAGGCAAATAGGGACTATCATTCCACTTGGGATCCCACATTGTTAACCAATAACTCTGGAAGAAAGGTGGTTGGACAGTGATCCAATGAAGTAGTCCCAAAAGGTGACATTTAATGAAACAATCTAGTTAGACAATCCATTCTATAGAAGGAGAAAAAGGAACCTGCAAACAAAAATAGACAGAATGGCTGGAGAGTTCACAGGTAAAAAATGCATTAAACATTGAAGAAATTTTGCTAACCTGTTCATTTGTGTTGGTATAGCTTAATCATGACTTGCCAATTTATAATATCCTAAAAGGTTTCTTACCCTAGACTGGCATATTTGTAAAAGATATTAAATATATATGTATGTATGTGTGTGTACATGCATATGTATATACACACATATACATATATACATACATACACATATACACATACACATACAATATATATTCAGTCTGTGACATATTACCTGACAAGTTTCTCACCAGATGTCTTGGAGTTTACCCACTAGATTTCTTTCTTAAGGACCAGGCCTTAAACCCAAATCACTGTGGCTCTCTTTGATTGGCCCAGATGAGCCCAATGGCTCAGAGCAAGTGTAAATAGCAATTGTTTCTGTTTTGGCCTGAAACCCTGAGGTTCTTCCCCTCCCAGAGTGATTTTTTTTTTAACTCAGGAAAAGAGGCCATTCTTTGCCTCATTTCTTACCTATCCTTAATCACTGAATGGAGGTTGCCTCTGTCAAATTGAACCCTGGGAAAGACCTTAGCTTAAAAAGGCCAAGGTCTCCCACTGCATCCAGGGTCATCTCCAGTCATTGTGATCTCTATCTTACCACTAGACCCAGATGGCTCTGGAGAAGAAAGTGAGGCACAACCCTCCCTCACTTAAATCCAATTCACTTGCAAGTCATGGCATCACCTCCCTGATGTCATGGACCTTTTGGAGAACAAAGGACAAACAACAACTCCTAAGTTTAAAACAATATAGGCCTCAATATTCAAGTGTCATGCAGTTTACAATTCTGATAGATCTGGCCAGCTCGTATATGATGTGACCTATCCCATACCCAGGACAGCAAGTACCTCAGAGCTATTGTCATAGACTGGTAACTGCCTATAAATTAGAGAACGGCTAAATAACTTGTCATAGATGAATGCAATTGAATATTACTACACCCTAAGGAATAATGAAGATGAAGAATTCAGAGAAACATGGGAAGACATACATGAACTGACTGGTGAAGAAAGGACCAAGAAAACAACGTATACTATGGCTACAACAATATAAACAGAAAGAATGAAAAAGATTCAACACTAAATGCTATGAGTTACAATTGCCAAGCTTGGCCCTAGAATAAAGAAAATGCAGCTACCTCTCTTCATTGCAGAGGTGAGTACTATAGGTGTGGGACACTGGCACACACTGTCAGTGTGTCTGACATTTTTACTGAAGTGCTTTTTTTCTCTTTTTAATCTCTGTTAAAAGGGATGGCTCAATGGATAGTGGTGGGCACATTTGGAAATGAATGTGATATTAAAAACAAAATATATCAACAAGGGGAAAAATCACTGATACCCACATATATTAAATCAGCTCATCAGCCTTCCTTTACTAATAGCCCAAACCTCCAAGCATCATGTTGCCAATTTGTACCTTTTTTTTTCAAAGCTGTCCTAGACGTCAATTTTTTTAAGATTTTAAATGTCTAAAGATGGCCCTGAAAGGGACCACACAATGAGATTTGCTGTCGACTTTATGTATCTCCCCTTTTGTTTTCCCCAATACCAGGACCAGACCTTATCCCCATACTGCTTTAAAATAGGATTTTACTCTCAAATGAAAAAGTCTATTAAAAGTAGATTCCATTAACGTACTAGCCTAGCATATTAGTTTACATATTTTAAGTCAACATTTCAAATATGTAAAAGCATTAGGCTATGACAAATTAAATATACATTAAATATTTCTCCAAAAATTAAATCTACCTGCATTTGTTAAGGCTACTCTACTCCACAACCCTAAGTCCAGATCACCTGATCAAGCATCCAAATGCTGCTGGAATCTCTACCTGGATACCCCATCGCAAACAACTCAAACACATGTCCAAAATGAAATATATATTTTTACCCCAATCCCTCCTTCCTCCAAACATCCCCATTTCTATATATGTATCTATTCATTGTATAGCTATGTTGCACTTATTTATATCTGTACTTTTTGGTTTCTCCCATTAGGTCATAATTTCCTTACAAGTAGAAACTGTTTCATTGGTTTTAATTGGATCCCTAGCACAGTGGCTGGCACATAATAGATACCTGATTAATGCTTATTGATTTCCATTGAAAGCATCACTCAAATTTCCAACTTTGGAGCCATTCATAACTTGTTCCTCTTCCTAAACCCTCATATCTAATCAGTTGTCACATCCTAGTGATTCTATCTCCATAGATTCAAATTTGCCCCCTTCTCTCTACTCTTCACCCTGCCTCTACTCTAGTTCAGGCCTGTATTACTTTTTGTGGGAACTAGAACAATAACTTCCTAATAACCTTACTGCCTCCACTTTCTTCCCTCTCCAATCCATCTATGACACAGCCACCAGACTACCATTCCTAAGACATAGACTGAACCTATGCTCAAAGATTATCAATGGTTTCCTTTTTCTAATAAGATAAAGTAAAAAATCCTCAGGCTAGCATATAATTTGATTCCCACCCCCTAACTCTCTATATTACTTGCCTTTGTGTGTTTCCTAGTCTAGTCAAATTGGACTACTGGCTCTTCCCTGAACTTAACATTTCTCATTTTCCACCTCCATGTCTCTGCGTAGATGGTCTCCCACATTTAGAATACACTATCTCTTTACCTGCCCTTGCAGAGAATTCCTAGCTTCCTTTAGAACACAGCTCAAGTACCATCTCATACATGAAGCCTTTCCTGATTCTTCCCTCTCCAGTTATCTATTTTTTAAAAATTAAATTATTTATTTTTTGTTTTCAACATTTACTCCATAAGTTTTAAATTTTCTCCCCCTCACTCCCCAAGACAGCTTGCAATCTGATATGGGCTCTACACATACATTCCTATTAAACATATTTTCATTTTAGTCATGTTGCATAAAAAAATTATAACGAATGGTAAAAACCATTAGAAAGAAAAAAAACCCAACAAAATAAAACAAAACAAAACAAAACAATAGTCTGCTTTGTTCTGCATTCCAGCTCCATAGTTCTTTCTCTAGATGTGGCTGGTATTTTCCATCATGTGTCCTTTGGAATTGTATTAGGTCTTTTCATTGCTGAGAAGGGCTGTCTATCAAAATCAATCCTCACACACTGTGGCTGTTACTGTGTACAATGTTCTCCTGGTTCTGCTCCCCTCATTCAGCATCAGTTCATATACGTCTTTCCAGGTTTCTCTGAAGCCCATCTGTTCAACATGTCTTATAGCACAATAGTATTCCATTACATTCATATACCACAAGTTGTTTAGCCATTCCCCAGGTGATGGGCATCCCCTTAATTTCCAGTTCTTAGCCACCACATAAAGAACTGCTATAAATATTTTGTACATGTGGGTCCTTTTCCCATTTTCATGATCTCTTTGGGATACAGCCCTAGAAGTGGCATTGCTGGGTCAAAGGGTATGCACATTTTTATAGCCCTTTGGGCATAGTTCCAAATTGCTCTCCAGAATGGTTGGGTCAGCTCACATCTCCACCGACAACATCTCCAACTTTCCCACAGCCTCTCCAACATTTATCATTTTCTTCTTTTGCCATGTTAGCCAATCTGATAGGTGTGATATGGTACCTCGGAGTTGTTTTGATTTGCATATCTCTGATTAGTAGTTATTTAGAACATTTTTTCATATGATTCTGAATAGCTTTAATTTTTTCCCCTGAAAACTGCCTGTTCATATCCTTTAATTTATCAACTGTGCAGTTGTCTCTTTTTAAAAATCATTTTTTGTACTTTCTACTTATTTATACACTTTGCACCTTATTGTGAACATTTGCATTCCCTCAATAAAAAGTTCCTTGAAGACAGGGGATATTTAATTTGTGTTTGTTTTTTATCTCCATCCTTAAGCATGTAGTAGATGTTTAATAGATGTATGTTAAATTTAATGATCTGCTGACAAATACAGTAACCATTCCATTTTTAATGCAAATATTTCATGAAAACTAAATTCCAAGAGAATGGAATTTTTACATTACCTTTACTCTAGCATCTCCACCAGGCTTAACTTTTAGGTTAAGCCTGATTAAAAAAAAAAATCCTTGTATACTTGCTAATGAAACAAGATAAATTTAATCTTCTCTTGTCCTCCTGATCTACCTTTAAAGAGTCTGGGTGGATATTTATAGGCTAAATTCTAACAAAAAAAAAAAAAAGAAAAGGGCCAAACCTTATATCTTGAGACTTAAGGCCCTATCTCCTGCTAAGCTTCATATATACTCTAAAGCTCCCATTCTTTCCTGACTTCCACAGTCACAGGCAGGGTCTATGCCTTGTAGCTCAATAAATATTTGTTGAATTAATGAAAGAATGAAGGAGAGGACAGGAGTACCTGCTCCAGTGTGAGGATGAATTTCAGTTTGAATTTACTCATTCATTTACTGATTATGTCCCTACAAACTGCAAAACCCTAGAAGTAAGGTACACAATTTTATCAAACATTACTAGAATGTCATACATGTATACAACCCATGCCCAGGACCTATAATACCACCTTCCCATATTCAATTATAATATAATTTCAGAGTACGTTCCCTAATAAATAGAGGAGAAGAGGGATCTTCCCTATTACAGGCCAGTGATTGTCAAGTCTGTCCTAAATTTCAGGTCATATGATTTACTTATTTTTCATTTTAAAATGTTTTGTTGATGTACATATTTTTTGGCATCCCTGGCACTTCTCACTAATTCACCCCTCACTCCCTAATAGAAACTTTCTCTTGGAACAAATACAATTAAGCAAAAATAAATCAGTACATTTCCCATGCCTAAAAATACGTCATTTTGAACCTCTCATCTATGGTCTCTGCTGAAAGACACAAGACAAGTTTCATCATCCATCTTCCGTAGGCATGATTCGTTACTACACTGATCAGAATTCTGAAGTCTTTCCTATTAATTTTTTTTTAAAACAAAGGTCTACCTTTTTTCCTCCTACTCTAATCCAAACTAAGAAATTAAGAAAAGCAAAATCCTTTGTTACACACATGTACAGTCAAGTAAAGACAAAGTCCCAAATTCTCCATGTTCTCCCCACCAAAAAAATAAAATAAAATAAACCATATCTCAATCTGTACTCTGAGTTCATCACCCCTCTGTGAAGAATGGGTAGCCTTTTTAACCAGAGTCCTCTGGAATTGTGGTTGGTCATTGGGTTGATCAGAGTTCCTAAGACTTTCAGAGTAGATTGTCTTTACAATATTGTTGTTATTCTATACATTGTTCTCTAGGATCTATTTACTTCACTTTGCATTGGTTCACTTCCAAAGCTTTTCTGTAACTATCCCCTTCATGTTATAGCACAAAAGTATTTCTCTCCATTCATATTTCATAACTTGTGAGTGCTGAAGTCTTTCAGCATCATTTTCTTCACACTACAGTTAATGTGTAAATTATTATCCTGGTTTGGTTATTTCATTTTTTAATCAGTTCATACTCATCTTCCCAGATTTCTCCAAATCCTTCATATTCATAATTTCTTACCATGTAACATCTCTCTTATTCCATATGCCATAATTCATTCAACTATTCCCAATTGATAGCCACCTGCTTTGTTTCCAGTTTTTTGCCACTGACAAAAGTTTTGCTATAAATATTTTTGTGCATGTGATCCTTCTCTCTGTCTTTGACTCCACTGGTATATATACCTTGTAAACATATTCCTGGGTCAAGGTAGCTTAAAATTTATAGCTGGAAGGGACACAAAGATCATCTAGAAGCCCCCCATTTTTCAGATGAGAAAACTAAGGTTCGGAGAGATGAAGTGACTTATCCAAAGTGACATGACCATCCAATCAATAACAGTCTTTACCTGAGCCTAGGTTCTTTGACCCCTAGATCCAATGATTTCCCCTAAATTTCCCTAATTTCTCATTTTCTCTAAAAGCTAGAAACCCAGTTTGGTCCTGAGTGTCCTCCATTCAAAAACTGCTTTTCTGATTCAGTTTCCCAGGTTCCTATGGTTATGGAAGGAACAGCATCTACTACTACTTTGCCCTAATTTGTCTAACAGGTAAGTGACTTAAAAAAAAAAAAAAGGAATGAATGAATCTCAGTCCATGTACAACCTCTTTTGTTTAAATATCCCTGGCATCCTCAGGGTTAAAAAAAAAAAGGCTTTGGTATCACAGGGCAGGAGGCATTTGTATTGCATCTTCATAAGCCTTCTCAAAACTGGGTCGACTTGGCGCTGGGTTCGGCTGTTTTGGGTATCTAAATCATATGGTAACCTACAGCAAGGGTAACCAAGAGAACTGCTTCCTCCTGGAGAGGGGAGAGAGGGAGGTTACTTTTTATTTAAATTAACTGTCAGTTTCACGCCCTAAATTAACAAATAATCTTATGATTCACTGTCTGTTTACAGCCAAATAAAGTAGAGTCTGTGGGTGCCAAAGCCTTCAGGTACTGATGGGATTACAGACTCACAGAATCTCCAGGCTTGCAAGAAAATTTGAAAGGTCTTCTTATCTAACCCCTTGCCTCCAGGCAGGACCACACCTAACCTATTCTGGGAGTGAGAGAATTAATCCTATTTTTAAAAACTTCCAGAGGAGGTGATTCTACTACTTTCCGGATGAGGGTGTAAACAGAAGTTACTTCATTCACTGTGGGGGGAGGAAGAAAAGCTACTTTTGAACCTGTTTGCTTTGAGTGCCATTAACTTATCAGCGCAAGAAGTAATTGTCTTGTACCAGTTCGACTGGTTGAGGAAATAGATGACTTCCACCTTCCCCAAGGGTGTCACCCTCTTGACATCTTGGTCTGCTTCCTGAGGCACTTTAAAAATAAGTATGTTTAGTGCTCAATTAAGAAGATGAGGATGCCCAGAAGAAGGATATGGGGGGAGAAGACACAAAAACCAGGCAAACCACCCAATGCTTTCTGATTCCAGGACCATAGATACCCAACATCTAGCTCTTGCCTACCATAATAAATAGTAAAGAACTAAGAAATGAAGCACCTTCTCTTTAGAGGGCCTTGATAGGTATTTTCAAGGAAAATAACCAAAATAAAACAAAAAAGCAATCTAGAAGCCCGCCATACTATAACAAACCTACCTCAAATAAGACAGAATGCTACACTTGGGATCAGAAAACAAGAGTTCAGATCCTACTTTGGGGGCTTATTAGCAATGTGACACTGGAAAAGTCAGTCACCCTCTTTCAGCCTCAGTTTCCTCATATCATGAAGTGAGTTAAGGAAGTAGAAAGCTTAAACTCCATGGCCTTACAAGTCTTATCTAACTGTACATCAATGATCCTATGATCCTAGGAAGAAAAAGGGGATGAGATAGAAAGAGAGAGAGGAATAGCATAAAGTCCAGTGGAGTCCCCCTACCCGACTTGCACCTGCTAGATAGGTAGCTTGAGAACCCAATCCTTGGTTGCTATATTTCCAAGGACCTGATGGGAGACCTATAGGAAGAAATTTTGTAATAATGAGACCTCAGAAATTGTGAAGCACAGTAAAATGTAAGCAATGTGGGAGGTCACAAAGGAGTACTTCCAACTTAAACTCAGGAATCTCTAAGTAGGGCAATGATCCTAAATATATCAGGGCATAATTGTTCTTAGAAAGAACTAGTCCTGGGGCGGCTAGGTGGCTCAGTGAGTAAAGCGCCGGCCCGGAATCAGGAGGACCGGGGTTCGGTTCTGGCCTCAGACACTTAACACCCACACACACACACAAAAAAAACTAGCCATGTAACCTTGGGCAAGTTACTTGGCCCAAATTGCCCTCCAAAAGGCAAAAAAAAAAAAAAAAAAGAAAGAACTAGTCCTAAGCAAAACTAGGAAGCAGGACAAATTGATATTTGGTTGCTCTGATCAGCTTGCCTGGTTTATCCCAAACCTCCTGGTACTACCCTCCTCCATTCTTCCCTCTCTCAGGTACCCAGTAAGCTCCTTCTCTACCCAAACCAGATATCAGGAAAGTATAAACAACTGATAGGGAAGAATGAGTTGTTTAGTCTCACAGAGTGGTACTTATATTTTATCTGACCTAGACAAAGCCTTAAGCAAAAGGAATGAATCTCTAGCTGGAACTTCTGGGATCATCTAAAGGGCAAGAAGGCATTTGTTGAATATCAAATGCTTCTTGCTCTCCCTGAATTTGGACTGAGTAGGTCTACTTACACATGAGACCTAAGAGGAACCAATAGAATATTAATTCCAGAAGGTATTTTTAAGATCATGTGATCTGACCATCTCATTTTACAGGTGAAAAAACCAAGGGACAGAGAGGTGAAGTGATTTGTTTATGGTCACACAGTGAATAACAGAACCAAGAACCCTGGAAGTCAGGTTTTCTGACTCTTAAGGCCAGTGGGAAGCATCACGCTGTCTTTCAGTCCTTCCTGAGAACCTGCTTTGTAAATTCCCCCATTGGATTGCAAATTCCTTGAGGGCTGAGACTTTTTGCCTCTTTTTGTATACCCAGTGTTTAGCACAATGGATGGCACACAGTAGGTACTTCATAAATGCTTATTGATTGAATTGAATGCTTCCCAATACCCAGGTCCAGTCTCCTTCACTTGCTTTGATCTACTGCATGTTAGTTCAATGTAAAACACTGAGCAAACCTCACTGGGGTTCAGTTTCCTCATCTATACAATGAGGGGACATTGAATTGGTTTGAGAGTTCCATCACAGCAACATATGGAAAGAGGGGACCTCAGGGAGGTGATGGAGAGAAAGACTTTGAAATGCTGAACATACATGGGAAGCCAGACCCATCATGCCAGTGGATTTCTCTGAAATTCTGGAGACTGTTGAGAATGGACCTCTTCTGAGTGAAACTATTCATTCTCTCCTGGTTTGAGCTGATTTCTTATCTCACTCCTAGCTCAAAAGCTCATTCACTCTTGTACTTTGTTTAACTGACATTTGGTGGGAAGGAGCCAAACTGACATGTATAAGCTAAGGATTACCTTACCCCTTAAACATCATGAAAGCAGCTTTTGTTCCGAACCCATGACTCCCTAGACTATAAATATTGAGAGGAAGATATGTTTACATATATACACATATAAACATACATGTATATATGTATATATTGTCATATTCATACATATATGAACAATACATATGTATTATTTTAGCCCAATACTCATTTCAGACACAAAAAAAGAGCACCTGTGGTCTGCTTGCCCCTTCCCCTCAGCTAGAGTGCTGTTGGTGCAGGCTCAGTCCTCAGCCCTCTTTCTCTCCACAGAAGCAGGGCAGACCTGAGATAATATGTATGAACACCACCTACAAGCATTTCTATATATTTTGTCAACCCATGTGGGCACACGTATATTACAATAAAATTAAACTCATGGGAAATAATGAGATCACCAAGTGAAAGGGTGTAAAGAGGGGAGGAGGGCCCAGGAAAGAAATTTGAATCCCAATACTCACAATTTTAGAGGGGGTAGGGTAATGATGATGAACCAACAAAGGATACTGAGAAGGAAAGTGTAGTTAGACCAGTAGAAGGAGAGAGCAGTGTCACAAAAACCCAGAGGGGATAAAAGGACATTCAGGAGGAGATGGTGGTCACTGGTGTCAGACACTGCAAGAAGGATCTCAAAGTAAATAACCTTCATTAGCTCAGTAAAGTACCAGGCAGAGTCCTTAGACAAAAGAGTGAAGGAAAGAACGGTTGAAGAGAGATGTGGAAAGTGCTATAAATCAACTAGGGAAAATGCTTTATCCCAGGCTGAACCCAACTCAGGTCAGTTCCCTGGTAGATTAGATTCAAAATTGGGACAAAACAAAACATTTGTAGCTCATTCAACAGTTAACAAAAGTCTTACTTAGCCATAGCAGGAGTATGCCATTCAACAAGGTAGGCATTAAGGATGTTCAAGCTTATTCAACCAAGCAAACCTTCTTCAGGTACCTGTCCTGATCTAGCAGCTAGGCATCAGGCCCTCCTAGAGTTTCTTGTGGCTGCCTTCTACTCAGGCAAGGGATGTCAACTTAAGGAAGATCTCAATACCTTTTTGTTTTGTTTTGGTTTTTGGAGGGCAATTGGGGTTAAGTAACTTTCCCAAGGTCACACAGCTAGTAAGTGTTAAGTGTCTGAGGCCGGATTTGAACTCAGGTCCTCCTGACTCCAGGGCCAGTGCTCTAATCACTGCACCACCTAGCTGCCCTTCAATACCTTTTAAGAAAAAACTAGTGTAAGTTGTATAGGAGGAGAAATTAGGATTTTACTTCTACCATAATCTTGCTGCAATGAGCACCTAGCAAATTAAATTATATCAATTTGTAATGAACTCAAACAGTTCGTTTGTGTGACTTTCTCCAGCATCATCCAGCAGCACGTGAATAGGAGATGAAGAGGCAGATGGTGGGAATAATCCGGGGTTAGGGTTTGACAAAGAAACAAAGACAACGTGACAAGGATGGTCCATTGGAGTGGTCCAGAACAGGCTTGGCACTGAATTGTCCAGAATGATGGGTCCTGAGGGCTCTGAACTTCAGACAACATGCGTGTCCAAGCCAGGCCAAGGAACCATATAGACTAATGCTGATAAAGGAGAGGCAGTGACTGAGCAGCATGGCATGTTAAGTTTGGAAGTAATTCCAAAGGAATGTTCTCAAATAATAACTGGGAAGACAGGATAAATAGGAGACTCAGGACAGATTAGATGTCAGAATTAAAAAACATTGAGATGACCCGTGGGGAAGGGAGGGAAGGATGGGGACACACACACACACACACACACACACACACATGCACACGCATGCACCACATTGTAGGAGGAGGAAGAGTTGAACTAAAAGGGAAGATACCTCCTTTCAATGGCACTAAGCCCTAAGGACAAAAGAATTATAAACTCACCAAAATGGGAGTCAGGAGAAGGAGGTTCTAATGTGGACTCTATGACCTTAGGCAAGTTGTTTATTCTCTTTGGGACTCAGTTTCCTCATCTTTCAGTGGACTAGGTTGAACCTGATCTTAACGTAACCTTCTAGCTCTAATGTTCTATGATTTTAAGTTTGGGAGTAGACAATAGCTATCAGGCTCTTCCCATACACTCCCACTACCCTTCCTAATTACCCTGGGGAAAATGCAGTGTTTTGGGCTGGTGCCATTTGAACTGGCAGACATCTATGTAAGACTTTCTAGTGACTTCATTGTCCAATGACAAAGAACTGGTTGTACCTGTCTAAACCTAGCTGCCTTTAGGCTGTTGAACTAAGGTTCTGATGTCAGGCTCCAGAAAAACTATGACCTTCAAAGGAAGCCAGTTCTTGAGCAGAAATGCCTCTCCATGCAGAATTACAAAAAAGGCCATGTTGATATCTCCTCTTGACCAAGGATTGGGACCATAGAGGCGAGAGGTTTCTCCTTAGGGTTTGTTTGTTTTGTTTTTGTCTTGATCCTGTGCTTCATAAACCAGCCTTGGCTCCATTTTGAAACAGATTCACTGTCTTGACTTGGAGGTCTTTGGTAGAACCTACTGTGTGCTGAGCACTGTAGTAGATTCTGGAGGAGACTTACTACTGAGTCAGACTGATCTTCTCATTGTCTAGTTCATAGCACATTCATTTCTAGTTTCAAAACTATCCCCCTCTCTTGTAATGCTCTTCCCCTTCCTTTCTGCCTATTTTCAGGTAGTCAGTCAATAAACATTTATTAAGTACCTATTGTGAGCCTGAAAAAGTGCTCACAGTGCTGAGCCCGGAGTCAGAAAGACTTGAGTTCAAATCTAGCCTCAGATACTAACTAGCTGTGTGACCCTGGGCAAGTCATTTAATCTCTGTTTGCTTAATCTATTGGAGAAATAGTGTAGAGCAAAAAGAGAAGGCCCAGGAAAGAGCCCTCTGGGATGCCCATGCTTAATCTAAATTCAGTTCAAATTCCACCTTCTCCCTGGGGTCTTCTCTGCAGCCATTCTATTTATATTTATGCTGTCTCCCCTTATGAGAAATAAGAGTCCTTTAGAACAAGGCCTGTTTTCCCCTTTGTATCCTTAGCACTTGTCAAGACATTAGGAGACACCCTGTTTTCCAGAGCTAAGGCCCAGAAAGCAAACTGTGACCTGAGCTTGGCATAACAACAATCCCTTCTGCTCACCCTTTGGATGATCTCAGTCACAGCAAAATCCCAGAATTGCTTTGACCAGCAACAGGTGTTCTCTGAGCTCAGACAAGCACCTACTGTCTCCCTTTTCTGGTCATGAAGCCCTGCTATAAATCAAACTTGTGATATTGTTGCTGTTACCCCTCATTGTCAGGGATACAGCTCATTGCACTGCCATTGGTATAAGTATTCAGATCTACCTGCACTGCCTTGGGCTCCCCCTACTAGAGGCAGGGCTTCGGCACATGTGTCCTTGCTTGCAGGTTGTTTCCCTCACCTTAAAATTAAACTTCTGTCTGATTTCTGATTCAAACAAGATATATTATACAGAATAAATTGGAAATAATCCACAGAGGGAAGGCACTAGAATTAAGAGAGGCTGAGAAAGACTTCCTATAGAAGGTACTTTAGCAGGGATTTTAAAAAGCCAGGGAAGCCATGGGGTGTGATGAGGAGAGAGAGCATTCCAGGCATGGCAGCTAACCAGTAAAAATGTCTGGAGTCAGAAGCTGGAGTGTCTGGTTTGAGGAATCTCAAGGAGGCCAGTGTTACTGAATTAGAATATACAAAAAGCAGGATGGATAGGTGACAGTGAATAGAGAACCAGCCCTGGAGTCAAGAGGACATGAGTTCAAAGCTGACCTCAGACACTTAACACTTACTAACTGTGTGACCTTGGGCAAGTCACTTAACCCCAATTGCCCTGCCTTCCCCTCTCCAAAAAAGGATTTATACAAATATAAAATCAAATATACAAAAAGCATTTAATAAATGCTTTTTCATTCATTCATTCATTGACCTCTCCAACCTCTTTCTCTGAACTGTGATAAGCACCTGCTATCTTTATTCATCCTGTCACTTAATCACATACTTCCTTGTATTCCTGCTAAACCATTTTATGTGTATGTGCCTCTAGAAGCAATGCTACATACTGCTGAAACATTTATTTTCCTGATGCATGGTCTTGGCCATATCATTCCTCTGTTCAAAATGCTGAAATGGCTCTCTATCGCTTACAGAGTAAGCAATAAATAACCTGGCATTGAAGGCCCTTTACAATCTGCCACCACCCTAACTTTCCACACTTACCTCATTTTGCTTTCTATTTATATATATACAATCAAATTGACTGTTCTTAGCTCAAATGGAAGAGTGAGATAGAAGCCAGATTCTTCCTCTGCCTTTACAAAAGCAATAGAAACACTAAAGAGAAGAAAATGGCAAAGAAACCACATAAGATAATTTTAAAGCTACCAAAATATAAAATGAACAAAGTGAAAGAGTCCTAAAACATTTAAAAAAATACTATATAGCAATTAAAACAAGTCCAGCATGGATGGGAAAAGGAATAACACAAGAGATCCTGAGAGATATTCTCAAATTAATTTGAAGAATTCAAGAAAAATGAAGAGTGGTAAGAAAATCCAAAGGGCAAAAAAAAGAAGAACTTGTAGAAATTTAAACATGATGGGAAAAATGAAGGATTTACTTTATTATTCCAAACTCCCACAGAATATGCATGAAAATTGACCACATTCTGGATCACAAAGAAGATAGAAGTAAATTCAGCAAAGCAGAGATTTTATACACTGTTTTTTAGAACATAATGCATTTAAGTTAGTGGTACTTAATGATACAATGAGGCTTACATTTGAAGCAAACTAATATTTTATGTCCCTAATAAATTCCCTGGGCTTCCTCACCTTTGTGGCTTTGTTTAAACTGTTTCTTATGCCTGGATTCTCCCTACAGACACACGTATCACAGCACATCACCTCCCTCCCCACATACATATCCCTATTAATATCCTACCCATCCTTTTAAGTCCAAATTAAATGCCACCCCTTCTTTGAAGTATTCTCTGATCCCCCTCTTCCAGGAAAAATTCTCTCTCTTGTCTGACATCACATACAAAATTTATTTGTATTTTTACCTCTATACTTTATTTGCATATGTTCTATACTAAAGTCCTCTGGTGCCTCATCTTGGTGTAGAGTAGAGGCCTGTTTTCCCAAAGTCAGTGTTAGTTGAAGGGGTAATGGTGTTGACCTCTGGCAGGCCCAAAGATAGAAAGGACCAATCTAAGTATATAGGTAGAAATGCTCATCACCAGAAAGTCACTAAGTAATGAATTTTTTTTCCTGCAAAATTGAAAGTCATAAGGGGTTTTTGAAACATTGAAATGTAAAGGTTAGGCTCTTCTCAAAGCAAGTGAAACTTTCCACCCAGGAGAAATCAGAGGCTTGGATAGTTCTGCTAAGAAATGACCATCCAAGACAATGAAATTGCCCTAGAAATTGTCCTCAGCCATGTATTAGGCCCCAGTCTGGGAAATGAAAATGGCTAGCCACCATAAATAAGGGTGGATTCTTTTACCAGGGAGCTGGGCTCTAAATCTGGAGGAACTGTTAAACAAGAAAGGCTAGACTTCTCCTTACTCTTGCCTGGAGGGGACAAACATCTAGAAGGAAACCCTGTTATAGACTTTTATCAGTCCTGTCTGGCTCTTCATGAGCCCATTTGAGGTTTTCTTGGCAATGATGCTAGAATGGTTTGCCATTTCCTTCTCCAGCTCATTTTATAGAAGAAGAAACTGAGGCAAACAGGGGTAAGTGACTTGCCCAGGGTCACACTGCTGGTAAGTGTCTGAGGTCAGATTTGAATTCAAGAAAAGGAGTCTTTTTTTTATTTTAATTTTTATTTATTTTTAAAGCAATTGGGGTTAAGTAACTTGCTCAAGGTTACACGGCCAAGTATTTCTGGGGTGGGTGCTAAGTGTCTGAGCCCGGATTCAATCCCAGGTATATATTCGATCCCAACTCTGGGGCCAGTGCTGAAAAGGAAGCTTCTTGACTCCAGGCCCAGCACTCTATTGACTGATGGAGTAAAGAAGGAAAGAATTCTGCCAATTTTTAGCTGAGGATTGCTGCCCTTATTGAAAAAGCATTCCAGCCGAAAAGAATTCAACCAACCAAGCCCGAGGCTAGAACCTAATGGAGAATAAAGCTGCCCATTGAAAAATGAGACCAGAGAGTCCAGCAGATAAACCTATCTAGCAGAAACAATACACCCTATGGAAAGCCAAAAGACCAAGAAATCTACCCTGTCCCCACGGCTGAGCAATCTGCCCAGTCCAACCCATTCCAGTCCAGGAGCAGCTAAGCCCAGTAAGAAGCCAGTCCAGATGAGAAACAGAGCAATGTATTCTTCACTTATGTCCCATGGTGAACCTTATGCAGATTCTCCAGAGAGGGAAAGACCACTGAGACCCCGCTATTCCAGAGTTGCCCCTATTTATCTATCTCACTAATATTTGCACTTTAAACGTGTATTACCACTCTCCCACATGCTCTGTATGTCTTTGTGGAAGAGTGTGACCCAAGTTTTGGGCTGAGATGCCTTGCTACTATTGTTCTTGCTATGCCATTTAAGAAAATGTCTTTTCTAATGGCTAAATTGAGTCTACTGGCAAGTTGTTAATGGGAAGCAAACTGGTAGGAGCCCATGGGCTACAGTGTTAAGAGTTTATGGACCCACAGAGTCACCCCTAGAAACTTCCTCTGGGGACCAAACCTAATAGTATGAGCAGGGGTAAGAGAAGTGACACTCACAGGAAATCATGATGATTTATGAAGTCTATTAAGGCATTTTATTGTTCAGTAATTTTTCAGTCATGTCCAATTCTTTGAGACCCCATTTGGGGTTTTCTTGGCAAAGACACGAGGGTGGTTTGTCATTTCCTTCTCCAATGGATTAAGGCAAACATTAAGTGACTTGCCCAGGGTCACACAACTAGTGAGTGTCTGATTTGAATTCAGATCTTCTTGACTATCCTCTGAGATATCTAACTGACTTAGACTAAGGAAATCACAAATCATATATATATATATATATAAACTGAATTGTAAATGCCAAGAGCACAGGAACCACGTCAAGTAAACTTTGCATTTCTACCAGTGTCTAACCCAGTGTTCTCTGCGTATATTAACTGTCTAATGAATATTTTTTGAATTATTGAATCTGTAGGACACTTTTTTACATTCCTATATATTATATCCCCAGAAAGACTGTAAGCTCCACGAGGGCAGGGACTATATCTGGAAGATTTTAATTCCCTGAGGGTAGCCAGTTCTTTCTTCTCTTACTGTCCCCACTTGTCTTGTGTTTCTACTCCCTGCTAACCACTTTTGTTTTGGCTTTCTTATTCTGAAAATCATTCTCCATGAAAGAGAAAAAAAAGATGCAAATTTATGGTCATACTTCATCCCATCCCTTCTGGGCCACCGTCATCAGAGCCTCAATTCATTCTGAGTTTTGGGACACTTTGACACTATTATTATTGGTCAAGTTACTTCACCTTTTCAGAACTCAAGCTACCTCAACTGTAAGATGAAGAGCTTGGACTAGATAACTGTTAGTTCCACCTTGAAGCTATTAATATTGAATTCCATGGTATTTTCCCAAGTTTCTAGGTGAGGGATCGAGCCAAGAGAAATGTGACACTTCCCATTGACCAGATTTTTCTTTACCATGGGTATCCCACAAGCAAAAGTTTCACACTTACAATTTTTTTTGTAAAGCCCCCACCTCCAGAATGTCTCCTCCCTCCCTACTCACAAAATTAACCTATGTTAGAATGTAAGGTCTGTGAAAGTAAGGTTTATTTTATTCATTGCTGTATCAACATCTAGCACATAGCAGGTCTTTAATAAATGCTCTTTGACTGATTAATGGGCACACTGCCATACCCTCAATACAGTATTATCTGTGTAGGTGTTCACTTTCCCTGTCCCTCTTTGGCAGTTATCTTGAGACTACTACAGTATTGTTTTCTACATTCGTAGAAGGGACTTCCTGTTTTTTGTCTCCAAACTGCAATAAGTATGTTCTTGCTGTTTTTGAGTCGTTTCAGTCATGTTGGACTCTCTGTGGCCCCATTTGGAGTTTTCTTGGCAAAGATGCAGGAGTGGTTTGCCATTTCCTTCTCCAGCTGACTTGCTCAGGGTCACATAGCCAGTCACACAATCTGAAGCTGATTTGAACCCATGAAGCGGAGTCTTTCTGATTCTAAAACCCGTGCTCTATCCACCGTGCCAACTAGCTGCCCATAAGTATTGTCTTAGGTCATCCAAAGGCATTGTAAATGAGCATCAGTTTCCATTCTACAGTCTTCAAACTGGTGCATAATTTCTAGTACCACAGATGGATTGGGAGCAAGGCTGGGGAGGAAAGGGAAAAGGGCAGCGGTATATATGAGCATGATGAAAAGCAATGGGAGTCAAGTGCCAAGTGCTATTGTTTCCTCAGAAGAGTGAGTACAGCATGGAGGAGGGTCATTATTTGGCAAACACACACAACTTTCTGTCAAAGAGAATAAGAATTTCTGTCTTCACTCATAATCACAGATGCTTCTTGTGATCAGAAAACAACTCCTATACCTCACAGTAGAAGGGAACCATCTGGATCTAGAGATGGGTATTGAGTTGTACAGTTCCTAACACAGTGGGAAGATCTGTTTCAGGTGTGAGCAACTGACTGTGACTGGTCTGTGGGGGAGGGAAAGTACAATCCCACCTCTTGTAAAAGCCTGTTTTATTTGGGGGCCAAAAGCACATGTTTTGTTAGGGTGCTCACCGAAGAAATAAATACCCAGGCTGTGGATCACGAGAGGATGCTGAAGAGTGGTTCTGAGTCCAGTTTGGGTAGTAGGCTATTCTGGGACAAAACCAGTGGGACCTAAACAAAAGGACACCTCCCCCTACACACACAATCAGGTTCTCACCACTGGTTTTCCTAGATAACTTTATTATTTATTTGTCCGTTCATTCATTCATGTAAAGTAGGATAGATCAGGAGAGTCTCTAACTTATTTGATGAGTTCCTGGGTCAAAAAAATTAGATTTCAGGATGTGAGACCATTGATAAACATCTGAGGGCTACCTTTCCATGGAGAGTGTGGTCATAGCCACTGGTCCCTTACTGAGAGGACACAAATGGTTAATTTGCTGCCAGTGACTAGGGTCCCCACCAAGATGATTGGCTAGTTGTGATTCACAAGAAGTTGGGAAAGTCCACCCTTAGGAGCACTTAATTTATGCAACTTGCAAGCAAATACAACTCCTGCACCTCTGCCCCAGTGACAAGATATTTTCGGGTTTCTAGGGAGAGGAGACTGCAAGAACACAGATTTTCTTCCATCAGGGATATTCTGCAGTATTCTGGTCTATGCTCTGAACAAGAGAAAGCAAAAAGGAAATGTAAGAAGTACCCAGCTGATCTTTCAGCACTTCTTTGTAGACCATGAATAGGGGCAGCTCAGCTGACAAGAGTCTTCCCGAATCCTCTGGAGCAAATTTTTTTGGAGGCAGCACTAGCTCCCGAAAACCCATCAGGAATTCTGTGTGAGGACTAGCCAGCCTATCTGAGGAGCTGGTCTAACACTGGGAACCAGGCTGAATTTCTGAGCCCTATTAGTAAGCCATGGCTATACTGTCTTTGGAGAAGATGTTTCCTAGGTACCTCCAAAGAAAGCTCACCATCTACAATCTCATCAAGTTGATTGTGAAATTTAACAAACTAGTCAAGGACACTGGGACTTCTTCCCCTTTATATTTATTTATTTATAATGTTTTATTGATGTTCTTTTTTTCATAACACTGTCACAATCCCTCCTCCCCTAAAAAGAATCCTTCCTTCCAATAAAGAAGTGCCATTAAGTCAAATAAACTATATTAGCCATGTCTGACATTGTATGCTTTGATTCTACGCCTGTAGGCCATACTGTTAAGAGGTAAGGGAATCACATTTTACCATAAGTCTTCTCAAACCATTCTATTCATAAAAATCTGAAGTCCTTCATTGTCATTTTCCTTCATGTTAATGTTATTCCATTAAATATTACTAACACTCAATGCTAATGTTCTTTTGGTTCTACTTATTTCGCTTTGCACCAGTATATACAGTTCTTGCCAAGTTTCTTGGTATTCTTCATATTTGTTCTCTGTTACAATGCAACAACATTCTATTACTGTCATGTAAAACAATCTGTCCAGCTGATTCTTAATTACTACACACCTTTGTGCTTTCCCCCATCTTCCAAGTAACTTTCTGCTACCACCATCTTAAAGGACTGAAAAAAGAAGTAATATTCCCTACAAAGATCATGGTCCTTGTACATAGTCTAGTATCTTTTACTTCAAAATATACGGTCAGTAAATTTGAAGGGTGAACATTATTTTGCTGCAATGCCAAGAAGTTTTGGAACAGATTTATGTACACTTCAGATGAGATACAGGTTATTAGAAAATAACCACTGAGCAAACCCACATTGCTTAGTTAGTTTGGCACAAGTTTAAAACATGAAATAGGTTGTTCCTGGCTTTCTTTTCTTTTCCTTTCCATTTTCTAATTCTTCTTTAGCCTTAAACTCAAAGTCACCATCCTTTCATAATATTTTCACTCCCTAGTTCAACAATAAATTAATTCCTTTATGAGATTCGTTGAGAATCAAGGTCTTTTTTATGTTTGGGCTTCAGGGATACCCTCTTGACTTCAGGTTAAATCTGCTCTTCTTGTAACCATCTAAATCCCCAACTTGGCCATTGTCTCTTACACTCAGTTCATGACAATTGTTGAGCTCACAGACCCTACCCAACTCTCTGAACTAGCCTTCCAAACTCAAGCAGCAAATCCGAGGTTCTCTTGGGGGGGGTGGGGAGTCTATTCTCTTTTGATCTCATCTCTTCTGGACTACAATCCAGAAAGCCAAGAAGCTTTCAGTGTGTCTTCACCACCACCACCAGTAGCACTTAAAGGACTAACTTCCCACTAGAACTAGAGAAAACTCTTCTCTAGATCATTACTTTTTCATAATAATAATAGTAATAAAAACAATAACAACTTACATTCACACAGCACTTTAGTGTTTATAAACCTCCCCTCTCTACATCATTATTTCTCATAATAAAAATAATAACATATTTACATAGCACTTCACAGTTCACAAATCATTTTCATAAACATTATCTCATTTAGTCCTTATAGGAACCCTGTGAGGTATGTAGCATAATGTAGGCTTAACAATTATATTTGCTTCTAGGCACAAAAGACTTGGTTGTTATGCCTTTTCCACTAAAGAGGCCACCTCAGTTTTGATTCCTAGGTTTGTTACTGAGGAAGCCTAGCCTCTAATGACAGTGGTTAGGCACCTTCTCTCACACTCTTTGGTTCTTTACTCCTCTAACTCAGCATATCATGAAAAAATTACTTGAAGCTTAGGTTTGGACTCATGACTAGGGTCTTCTCTAATAGAAATGTCTTCAATGTACAATATTAATCAGGGAGGTGAAAGCTATTTTTTTCCTCTGCACAAAAGAAATACTTAAAATACATAAGACCCATAAGCATACATTGTCCAAAAAAAAAAAAAAGACTTAAAACAGGATATAGTAACTTAGAACTATTGTTATATTCTTCCTGGAGTTTGAAAACTTCAAACAATCAAGATGTAATAAATTTTGTAGCACTACCAGATCAGCCTTTCACATTTCACCTCAGCTCTGCACTGTCTAAACAATTCCCTCAAGGTCATGTCTTCTGATAAGCCAGGCCAGTGGTTGAGCTCTTCCCCCTATAAGGTGTTAACTTCTCTTATGCAGAAAATACCCAAACTGTCAATCAACTCTGACAAGTGAACCTGAGGTTTTCTGTCCTCTTGAACTAACAAAGTCAGCTCCAAGCCTGGGCACATCCCTCCTGAGATCAGTCTTCAAGTCACCTATGATCAGCGAAGGAATATATATATATTTAATATATATAATACATATCAAAATATATATTTACATATATATTTAATATATATATTAAAAGCAGAAAAAGAAGCCCAAAGCCCAGGCTTAAACTCACCTAGTTGAACCCTCCTGCTCTATCATGTATGAGCAGTCACCAGTGTTGCTGGGGTGGGGAAAAGACAACTCTCCCCCCCCCCTCACCTACTGGAAAACCACTTGCCACATTTCCTAATGAATCAAAGGAAGAAAGAAAGAGAGAATCTGACTCTCCTTTTAACTGGCATGGCGTTCCATGCTCCTGCTCATGTTATGGGGAGAGAGAAATAGAAAACCACATAGGTCTGATGCATCATACCAAAACACCAAGTCCTTTTACTGTTGAGCCACCACACATGGCCAGCTGGCAAGTAGCTTTCTGCATTCTCCCATTACATTGCCAAAGCTACAAAAGTCAAAAGCAGCAGAGCAAGAATTTTTGGCTCCAAGTCCAGTGTGTTTGCTACTATAACATTAGCCTAAAACAAGAGCATTTCTGTAACTCAATTACATTCAAAGGCTTCTTCTCAGATTAGATGGCACACATCTAATGACACACATTAGATGGCCTACACATATAATGATTTGGGATAAGGGAGCCTCATTATCATTTAGTAGAACTATCACAGAATCACTTTCTTAATTGCAAATTGTTGCTGCCAGATTTAAGAAGAAATTCAGAGGACTAAGGGTGCTGAGTCAAAGATTGGATCATCAAACATCTATTGAAGATGTTATAAGATGAGCTGGCATGTAGTATAGCATTTTCTGTCTCCACTCCATCATGGATAGGCTACTACATCACCTATTCAGGGTTTTAGGATACTCTAAGGTGACCAGGGCATCTCTTTTCTCTTCTCCTATTGGCTTGAGCCCTCACAAACTACTTTGCCCTCATTGTTAGGAGGCCAGCACCCCAGTTCAATTTAACCTCAACATTGATTGGCTTTTACAAGAGGATATTTACATTATTTTTTTTTGTCTTTATTAATTTGTTTACTTTTAGTTTACAAAATTCAGTTCCACAATCTCTTGAGTTCCAAATTTTCTCCCCTTCCCTCTCGTCCTCCTCCTCCCCCACCATGGCAGCATGCTACCAAGTATAGGATCTGCAAATACTTTCACATTAGACATTAGTCAGATTATAAAGAAGGATTGTATCAGATGGAATGAACAATGGGAAAGAAGAAACAAAACCAAACAAGAAAAAGAAAGAGAGCAGGTAGTTTGCTTCAATCTGCATTCAAACTCTTCTAGTTCTTTCTCTGAATGTAAACATCTCTCCATCATGATTCTTTTGGAGTTGTCTTATAGCCCTGCATTGCTGAGAAGAGTCCAGTCTATCAAAGTTGGTCATCACACATACGTTGTGTCTGTAATTGTGTACAATATTTACTTCATTTATATAACGAAACAAATAGACAAATATTTCCCTACCACCACCAACTCCTTGGGGGCATATTCTCCCCTACACCACCTTGGTCTCTGGGGGAGTTGGCTTAAAACTTAGCTCAGTTTCTATAGAACATCAACACACCAGGTTCATGTAGAGAGATGACAGGTAAGTCTTTCCAATGGACTGGGGCCCAAAGGGCCCTCCCAAAGATTATGCCTTGTTCCTCAGAGAATCCATGTTAGGCTGGCTTCAGAACTGGACACTGGGACAATGGGATGCCACAGAATCCTCTGGACCTTTTGAATGTACAAGTTCATAGGCTAAGAGTAGCCAGTCTAGGGGCCATAGTTAAAACTAATAGGCTTTTCACCTCTGAATGCAGTCAAAGAGCCTCCCTTAAACATTAGCCAACCAGAACTAGTTACAGAATCTCTATCAATGCACCACAGTCTCTCTGTCTCCAAAGCATTTCCCTTACATCATCGTTCTCCCAAAACCAGTTCCTTGGCATCTTCTGCGTTGAAATAAGCCATCTTCTTCTCTGTCTTGATCCACATGGAGACATCATATGAGGCACCCTGGGCGTGTACCAGACCCCCATTAAGTATGCTTGAGATAGGTGTTAAGATTAGCTACCTTGCAGGATCTCTGATAGTTCTAGAATCCTCTCTAGCCTACATATTCAGAGCCCTCCCATTGTTACGGAAGCCTGTGATTTTGATGGTCAGTGGCCCTATATTTCACAAAGCCATACCTATCAGTTGTCATTTTGAGCTCATGCTCTTCCAAAAGAATTCATAATTGAGAGCAGCATATCAGGAATGAAGCAGAGTCTTGGATTCTAAACTTTCCTCTGCCACTAGTCTCTGCGGCATTCATGGGGAGGATGACAGATGTTTTAGAAAGGCTACGAATGAGGTGATAGAAGGTTCCTAAAGCCAGAAGAGTGAGAGGCTGAGTAGCAACATCCTCTGGTCAGTTCATTTAGTAGATAGAATAAGCAGGCTTTGCAGAGTCAGGAAGGGAAGGAAAGGTGGGGTAAGGTGAGCTGGTCCAAGTTTTCATACCAAGCCTGCCTCTCTGGTATCACTTACTGAATTCTAATATGGTATGTAGCCCTCAAAGAGGAAGGTCATATTTCATTCCCCTCAAGAATTTCAAGCTCCCTTTTTCCTGAGCCAGGAAGAAGAATTGGAAAATCAAAGACAAATCCCTTAACAGAAGGAAAGACTCACAGCTATCCAATCTAAACAGTTCTTGGACATGGGTATTAATGTCAGGGCCCTGTCAGCCCCAAGGTACATGAGCCTTGCAAAATAAGCAAAGGAAATTGTAAAGCTAAGATACATAATGTGAAATGACAAAGCTCGAATACAGTGGCTCTTGGGGGAAGGGGTCCATGAACTCCCAAAATCCTCAGGGGAGGGGTTTATGGACCCCCAAGGGTTCCGTTGTGGCGAGGGGGGGTGGTGGTGACCACAGACTCACAAGCATTCTGGGGGAAGGGGTCCATGAACTCTCAAGGCTTCTGTAGATGAATTTCAGGAGGTTCATGAACTTGGATGGAAAAAATAATCTTTATTTCAATAGAATTGGTTGCTACTATAATCCTATGTATTTTATTTGATGCATTTAAAAACATTATTCTGACAAGGGGTTCATAGGCTTCATCATAAAGTGCCGTGACAGGGTCTTTGACACACACAAAAAGTTAAGAATCCCTGGCATAGAAGGTTAGCACCTTCCCATGTCTATTGTGGTACCAATTACTCTCCAACTCACTCAGCCTTGAAAGCTTAGAGTTATTTTGGTCTCCTTCCTCTCAGTCCATCTGATCTCATCAGTTTCTATGCCTTGCCAATTGTACTTCTATCTCTTTCCTCCTTGCTAGAAGGAGCCAAGTGGTAGAGCTGATAAAGTGCTGGACCTGGAGCCAGGAAGAAATGAGTTCAAATCCCCCTTCAGATACTTACAATCTGTGTCACCATGGGCAAGTCACTTAACCTCCCTCATCCTTAGTTTCTGTCTGCAAAATGGGGATAATAATAACACCTACAACCCATGGTTGTCATGAGAATCAATTGAGAAAATATCTGTAAAATGCTTTGCAAACCTTAAAATACTAATAACTATGCAAATGTGAACTATTACCATTTTGATCTCAACCATGCTAGTCTAAAACTTCATTATTCCTCATGAAACTCCCACAATGGACTCCTGCTCTTCCTAACTACTTCACAAACTTCTGCCAGATCAGCCCTCCCTAGCATAACTATGTCACCCTGCCCACATCACTCTCTTGCTCAAAAACCTTTCATAGCTCCATATTTTGGAGGGGTTGCAGGAATCTGTCTTAAAGGGATTTTCTTTCTTTGTTCATTGTTTTTCAATTTATAATCTTAGAGAAGTAGCCTGGGAACACTGAGACATTTAGTGACTTGGCCAGGGCCACATAGCTAGTAAGTGTCAGAGACAAGACTTAGAACCCAGGTCTTCTTGATTCCAAGGCTAGACCACTACATCATTACATCACACTGCCTGTTTCCCAGTACCTAAAACATAAAATATTTATTTTGGTATTAAGGACTTTCTATAATCCAGTTCCAATTTTCATCGTCTGCCTAAATCATCTCATATTAGTTTCTTCGACACAATTACTTCCTTCTACCTAGTCATCACTCCAGGAACATGAAAACATAACCAGTGCTTTCCTGCCTCTACAACTTTGCTCATGCCATTCCCTAGGCATGAGGTACTCTTTTTCCTTTATCTCCATCTGCTAAATTCTAGCCTTCCTCTTTATGGTCTTCTGCACTGTTAAGTTTCTTGAAAGCAGAGACGATGAATTTTGTGCCGCCCTAGTGCCTAGCACAGTGCCCTACATAGAAGAGATACTTATAAAGGTACATTGTGTTTTCTGAATTAAGAATACAGTATTAAATATATTGATTTAATTATTAAATATATCTGATTAATCATATTCGATTAAATATTTTTATTATTAATATTAAATATATTTATTTAATTATACTTCCTGAGAGGAGGAATCCTGACTATGAAATTTAAAAAAGAATCAGGAAAATTGTTGTGCTTTTTTGGAAGACTCTGATAGCTCTGCATCTTAAGCACGATTATCATTATTATCTCTATAATTGTGTCTATTATTTGTACTATTTTGCATATGCTTATATTTGAGTATGTTGCTTTTTTTTTTTTTTTTTTTTTTTTTGCTTTTTGGAGGGCAATTGGGGTTAAGTGACTTGCCCAAGGTCACATGGCTAGTTTCTGTGTTAAGTGTCTGAGGTCAGATTTGAACTCAGGTCCTCCTAACTCCAGGGCCAGTGCTCTATTCACTGCGCCACCTAGCCGCCCTATTGTTTTTCTTATTGGAATTTAAGCTCCTTGTTTTATTTTTGTCATATCCACAGTATTTTGCACAGTGCCTGGTACATGGTATAGTTACTAAATGCTTGTTGATTGATATCAAATATCTGATGATGTCCCAATGTCCCTTTAGTATGTAAAGATCAGAGGAAGGAAACCTGATTTTGCCAACTCATGGAAGCCATCAGGTATTAGTAAATGATAAGAACGAGTTTGGGAAACTGTAGGGTGAGGAAGATAATATCCAAAGGGGGAGGGAGGGAAGGAATTTCTAGAGAGATAGAGGGGCATGTGGTAGAATCAGTGTTCAGTCATTTCAGTTGTATCCAACTCTTTGTGATCCCATTTCAGGTTTTCTTGGCAAAGATACTAGAGTGGTTTGCCCTTTCCTTCTCCAGCACATTTGACAGATGAGGAAACTGAGGCAAACAGGTAAAGTGACTTGCCCAGGGTCACACAGCTAGTTAGTGTTTACGGCCAGATTTGAACCCAGGAACATAGGTCTTCCTAACTTCAGGCCTGGTACTGTATCCACTTTGCTACCTAGCCGTCCCAGAGTGGGTAAAAAGTTGGCCCAGAAAATAGGAAGGCCAGTAGTTTTGATGACTACTGCTTTATAATACAGATTAAAATCTGGTATGGTTAGGCCACCTTCCCTAGCATTTCTTTTCATTAATTCCCTTGATATTCTGGACCTTTTCCTCTTCCAGATAAATTTTGTTATTATTTTTTCTAGCTCTATAAAATAATTTTTTGGTAGATTGATTGGTATGGCACTGAATATGTAAATTAATTTAGGTAAAATTGTCATTTTTATTATATTAGCTCGACCTAACCACGAGCAACCAGTGTTTTTCCAGTTATTTAGATCTGACTTTATTTTGTGAGCTAGGAGAACTTTGTACACCATTACAGACACGTTGTATGTGTGATAACTAACTGTGATGGACTGGGCTCCTCTCAGCAATACGAGGTAAGAAGACAACTACAAAAGCCTCATGATGGAAAGGGCTGTCCACATCCAGAGAGAGAACTGCAGAGTCTGAATGCGGATGGAAGAAAACTGTTTGCGCTCTCTCGTTTGTGATTTGTTTTGTTTTGTTTTGTCCCTTCTTTCTCATTGTTCACCCCATTGGTTATAATCCTTCTTTACAACATGACTAATGTTCTATGTGAAGGTATTTGTAGAACCTATATTTGATTGCATGCTGCCATGGGGGAGAGGGGGCAGGAGAAGAAGGGGGAGAAATTTTGAAACTCAAGGGATTGTGGAACTGAATGTTGTAAACTAAAAGCAAATAAATAAATGTAAATTTAAAAAAAAGAAACCAGGAAGGACTAGGTTCAAGACCCTCCCTCTGTCACATACTGTCTGGAAAAGTTGTTTCTCCCCTCAGTGGTCTAGACAACTAAGACTACAAGTTGAAGAGAGTATGTCCAACTTTCATTGGTAGAGGTAGTTCCCACACCTGGGAATTCCAATACCAATGAAACCACAAGTTTAGTCCCTCTCCTAGAGTAAAATCTGGGGTTTGATTCAAAAGCAATTTAGGATGTATCTATATCATGGAAATAGGAATATTTGTTTTGTCTATGTGACAGATTTGTTGTGAGCACAACACTGTAAAATGGGAGACTGCATATCAACGTGATCTTCCCTCACTTGCTTTTGCCAAGAATTTGTAATGCATTATAGGAGAGTCCTATTATGACTGATGTTGAACTACTTAAAGGGACAGGGAAAACATTTGTGTGAGGCTTTTTCTATTGTATATCATTACTTTAATACTTATGTGTGTTTGATGAGGAGAGGGAGGGCAAAGGATTTTAGAAATAGAGTTGGAAGGGTCTTCAGAGGCCCTTTAATCCAATCCCCTTTTTTACAGATGAGGAAACTGAGGCTTGGAAATAATGTGACTTACTCAAGGTCACATAGGTGTCACAGGTAATATTTGAACTCAGAGGGGTGGCTAGGTGGTGCAGTGAATAGAGCACCAGCCCTGGAATCAGGAAGACATGAGTTCAGCTCCAGCCTCAGACCCCTAACACTTACTAGCCATGTGACCTTGGGCAAGTCACTTAACCCCAATTGCCTTGCCTTCCCCCCTCCAAAAAGCAAAAAAAAAAAATTTGAACTCAGATCTTCTAACACCAGAGTCAGTGTACCTGAATCTGAATCAGTGAAATTGCAAGAAGCTTGCTTTTTACCAAATGAGAAGCACTGTGATATAGTGAGAAAAAATGGTGGGGTTGGAAATAGATTTAGGTTGATGACTGGACTAGCTACATGGCATGTCAGCCATTCAAAGTCTCTTTTGTCATCTGGAGAATAGGTTGGTATTAACTATTTTATGTGTGCTATTGTGATTAAATTATGAGGAATTAAGAAGTTTCTTGATGGAGGTGAAAGAGGAGAGTATGAAAGTTGGCTTGAAGTAAACCTAACTTCAAAGAAAACCTTAAGATCTTGGCAACTGGTCCCATCACTTCCTGACAAAAAGAGGGAGAAGAAATGGAAGTGGTGTCAGATTTAATATTCTTGGGCTCAAAGATCATTTTAGTGACTGCAGCCATGAAATCAAAAGATGCTTGCTGCTTGAAAGGAAAGCAACTCTGGTCAGCATACTAAAAAGCAGAGACATCACCTTGCCAACAAAGATCCATACAGTCAAAACAGTGGTTTTTCTGGCAGCAACATATGACTGTGAGAGTTGGACTATAAGGGAGAATCTATGCTTTCAAATTATGGTGCTGGACAAGTTTTTCAGAGTCCTTTGGAAAGCAAGGAGATCAAATCAGTCAATAGTTAAAGAAATCAATTCAGACTATTCACCGGAAGGTCAAATACTGAAGCTGAAGTTTAAATACTTTGGCCACATAATGAGAAATAGAACTCAGGACTCCTTGGGAAAGACCTAATGTTAAAAAGATTGAAGGTAAAAGTAAAAGGGGATGGCAGAGGATGAGATGGAGAGTGTCACAGAAACAACAAGCATGAACTTGGACAGTCTTCAAGAGATAACGCAGGATAAAAGAGCCTGGTGTGCTATAGTCCGTGGGGTTACAAAGAGTTGAACACCACTGAATGCCGGAACAATAAGAAGAAACTGTTGTTAAAAAGATATTATTTTGTACACTTCAAATAAGTCAATAATTAGTTGGTTGGCCATTTACTTGGGTGGAATTCCCCAATAATAATTGCTATCACTTAAAAAGTGCTTTACATATATTATCTCTTGTTCTTCCCAACAATCCTGTGAGGTGGGTGCTATGTCCCCATTTTGCAGGTAAGGACACTGAGGCTCAGAGTGGTTAAATGATTTACCCAGGGTCACACAGCTAGCATGTGTCTTAGGCAGGATTTAAATTTAGATCTTCCTGACTCTAGGTCTCTCAATCTACTTGCTGCATCACTTAGCTGAATGAAATAACAGCTCCTTAATTTGGCACATAATATAAACAATTTTTTTTTTGCTTTTTGGAGGGCAATTGGGGTAAGTGACTTGCCCCAGGTCACACAGCTAGTTTTTGTGTCTAGTGTCTGAGGCTGGATGTGAACTCAGGTCCTCCTGACTCCAGGGCCAGTACTCTATTCACTCCACCACCTAGCTGCCCCCCAGTCTCTTAATTTCTTAGTGCCTTAGGCAAATCTCTAACACAGAGAAGGGGTCTGCCTGGTAAAGTGAGTTTCCTCATCGCAAGGTTCCATATACTATAGAAATCCCAGGTCTAATCCCTCACTTTATTAAAACAATGATATATGAACAACTCAACATACTGCTATTCCTACTACTTTTGCCAGCTTTCAGATTTAAGGAGAGACAGATCAGACATTGCTTCTCCTTTGCTCAGTAACCCCTCCCCAGCAATTTCTGCTTACACTTCAGCAGATTGCAAGAAGTGATACTGGTGCCCCAATAAATAGAAAGAAATCCACCCTTATCAGTGTCTGAGACATTGCTTCATTTTTCCTGTACAGTGCTATAGGCCATTATGCCTCTGGTAATCCTTACTTTGAAGGGGGAGGTAAAACTAAGAGCCTGACTGCAAAATTTCCTAGGTAATTCAATATATACAGTAGTGACCATATAGTGACCCATTGCCTGTGTTACATAGCTTTATGTAAGAATTTTCTAATGAAAAATGCACAGAATTTTTAAAAATTCTTACCTTTTTCTTTTTTCAATTAAAAAAATTTTTAACTTAATCACAAGCAAATACCATCATACTAATGTATGAAGGAGATCAATAAGGGGACTGTAAATAAAACCATGCACTTCTGTACCTTTTGTTTTATAAAAGAATATTTCAATTTAACAAGAGTAACAAAATTGCCTTGTTTATTTCCACTTCTGAACTTCTTGGTTTGTTTTGTATATTTTTCAAATATTTTATTGACGCCATTTTCTTTTTTCTTTTTTTTTGGGGGGGGGGGAATCTGTCATTTCCCACTAACTAATACTGCCCTCCATTCCCTAATAGAAGCAATCCTTTGTAACAAATAGAGTCAAGCAAAACAAATCAACACATAGGCCATGTTTAAAAACACATACCGAAGTGTCTACAAACAGAGCCCCAGACAGGGCCAGTAGGTGAGGAGATGTGCCAAGGATCAACCAGAGCAGAAATCAGAGGGCATGGGGTTGCAAAAGATCTGGGCCCAAAAAACCCTGGTAGCTGTAAATGTTACAAACATTTGGGGTGATTTACAGCTCCTGGTGGGAGCAACCAAGTGTAGGCACTTTGACTGAATTTAGGAACCAGAATAGACTAGTTAAGCAATGCTTAGGTTGGGAAGAGGCTGAGAGCAAGTAGCCCTTGGAGTAGTTCTAAATATTTTAATTGTTTTCCTTTTACTTTTTGGTCATGAGTAAAGAAACTATATATGCTTGTGGTCAACTTTATTATGCCATGTTCACATGCCTAAGGCTCACTGAAAGACAGTTGACTGAGGGGTGGGGGAAGGTAGAGATTTCCCAGTAGATTGTAGGGAGGGGCAGGGATGGGGAGGTGCTTGAACCAAGATTGTAATTGGACAAATCCACCCTGACCACACAGCCTCAGCCTAAGAAAGCAAACAGTTGCCAGCCACAAAAGGGCTGCACCAGGAGAGAGAGGTAGCTACTTTCTGAGAATCATTGGACTACTGGCAATCTCTCAGCATGTCCCCACAGCACTGGGTGGGGCACATCCACCAAGGTAAACATGAGATTGCCATCACTGGCACTCTTATAAGAGACAACGGTGAGGTAGGTGGGCAGAATGCCCCCGGTTGGTTAAAAGTAGAATACTTCTTTCATCTTAGATACAGAAGGCTATTCAGAACCTGCCCAACGGTTGAAGCAACAGCATTTAGTGGACTCATATTTGCCCTGCTCATTACTGCCTGGATCTTCCTGAGGTGTTCAGTTTTCTGCCCACTTTGGGCAAGTGACATGACTCTGAGGGTATAGGGCCCAGAGCTATGCTAAGAATATCACTTTGTACTGTAGACATCTTTGGCACGAATTCACCACAAACAGCAACTCATATTTTCTTTCATGGGAGAACAATTCCTTGAAGAACCTGCAGTCCCTGACATATTTGTTGGATTTGTTTGATGTGTGTTATTTCAGCTGTCTCACAACCCAAAGCCCTGATCTGCTCCTTCCCATAACTGCCAGCTGTGGTAGAAGGTATCTTGAGTTTCCAGATTGTGAATCTGATTAGGAATGGAACCCCAAGAAGCAGAAATGGAATGTACATAAAGCATTAGCCAGGAATAGATTTGCTTGAACTCTCACCTCTCAGGGTATATAAACACCAGTGAAAAGAAAGCTCGGGTAGCCATGGCAATCCAGATAAAAGTGATGCCCACGCAATCAGACATATAACAACACACTTGCATTCCACAAAATGCACTAATGCTCAACTGAGTGTAACTATTCTGAAGAATTCTTGCCAGAAAAAAAAAATCACACATTAAGGAGGGGCAATAGTAATGAAGATATCAGAATGAAGCAACAGTTAAGAATTTTAAACTTGAATTCTGACCTTGGCTAGTAGCTTTTCAGGGGTCCCAGACCAAGTCCTTTAGCTTCTCTGGACCTTAATTATTCCCATCAGAACTTTCTCTAAAATAGATGTGATAATACATATATTTACATATAGATGGAGATTTGTATTCAAGTGGCATTTTCAGCCAGATGCATGAATATGGTCCTCTTTGAACCCTAGTTCCTCGACTAGACCACATGTCTGACCCTGGGCAATTCTCTGTCTCTAAAATGACAGGGTAGGACTAGGTCTCAAAGGTCTTTTCCTAAAGGGCCCTAAAAGTGTGATCCTATAATCCTATATGATTATTTCCAACTCTGAGAGTATGTGATTCTACTATGAAATTTGAGATGGTAGTGACTGAGTGGCTTCATTTTTTGTGAAGGACTTCTAGATCTTTTTTTTTTTTTGCTTTTTTTGGGAGGGCAATTGGGGTTAAGTGACTTGCCCAAGGTCACACAGCTAGTTTTGTGTGTGTGTGTGTGTGTTAAGTGTCTGAGGCCGGATTTGAACTCAGGTCCTTCTGACTCCAGGGCCGGTGCTCCACTCACTTTGACACCTAGCCACCCCAGGACTTCTAGATTTTTTGGCAATAGGTGAGCTAAAGAGACTAAGGAATTGATTAGGATGGAAACTTTGTTTTCAGGCTGCCTGAAAGGTAATAGTAGTTATTTCATTCAGATATTGCACCCTAAGCATTGTCAGGCTCCTTCCCAATGGGAAGCTGATAGAAAAGGTATTTTTAACATAAGGGCTATTAGAGACCCTAAAGTCAAACCCTTTTATTTGATGTATCAGTGAATTGAGAATCAGAAAAAGTAAGTGACTTTCCCAAGAACTCCATTCTCGTAAGTGTTAGCTCTAAATCCAAGTGGAAAAGAAACTGTGGCCCTGCTTCCCAACCCATGATACAACGTCCTCCTCATGTACACAAATGATTATAGCAGCGCAAAGGAGTAGATGCCTTGCTTAAGAGAAACACACTTGACTTTGAACTTCATTTTGTGGATGGGTGGGGCAGACCTACATCTGGCCCCAAATGAAAGGCTATCCTTTAATAAGTGTAACTGGCATGCACCAAGGGGCAGGAAGTCAAAGGATTGTGGTCCAAAAGGATGAGGAATTGCTGGCACATCTATGTTCCAGCTCCACCCATGGCTGAGAGAGCCCTCTAGCTAGAGCAATGTCCCAGCCAGCTAGAGTGCCAGCCCGTCCTTCATCAGTAAGAATCGACGCAGGAGCCAAACCTAGGAGAGCCCAAAGCAAAACAGTGTACAAGATCCCGACTCCTAATAGAGAACAGAAGGGATATTAATAATAACAGATCTCATCTATGTAGCCCTTTAAAGTTTGCAAAGCAGAAAAAAATGGCACCATTGATGCTTCTTGTATTACAAAGCAGTTTCCAAGAGAACAGCCCTGTGATGGGTGTGTTATTATCCCCATTTTACACATGAGGAAACTAAAACCCACAGATGCTTAAGCAACTTGTTCTAGCTTACAGAGTTTAGAACTTGAATTCAAGTCCTTCATCTCTTAATCTGGAGCTCTTTCTACTAAGCTGGTAGTTTCTTTAATAAAGGTAAAATAAAATTAGATTCTGTCCTGATACATTCCTTCTTCCTTGGACTAGAACAAAAAAGGGCAGGGAATAGGAAACTAGAAGGAAAATAGGAATTAGTCAGGCAATAAGCATTTATTAAGGGCTAACTTTTCTGCCTGGATACTCCCTCCTCTCTGGGTTTTCATGACATTGCCCTGTTCTGGTTCTCCTCCTACCTGTTGGACTGCTCCTTCTGTCTTCCTTGCTGGATCTTCAAGCAAGTCATGCCTACTAACTGAGGGTGTTACTCAAAGCTATATCCAAAACCCTCCTCTCTTCTCCCTTTATATCCCTCAGGGATGTCATCAGCGCCCATGGGCCAAGCCATCACCAGCAATCTAGACTTTTGTCGTGCCACTGGACTTCAATGAGTGGAGGAGAGAGTGAGCCTCTTCAGGATACACTTAAATCCAATTTACTTAAAAGTCAAGACATCACCCTCAATGATGTCATTGGTCCTCTTCGACAATGAAGGACAAACTTCCCTGTCACTATAAAGTGTACACCATCCTCCCAGTTACTCAAGCTAACAATCATCATTGACCCCTCACACTAACCCCTAGTATCTAACCTGTTGCTAAATCTTGTCATTTCTACATTCACAATATTCCTCCTATGTGTCCTCTTCTCTCTATGCATACAGCTACCATCCTGGTGCAGCCTAACCTCTTAACACCTTTTCCCCAGACTATTACAAAACCCTTCTGGTTAAGTCTCTCTGCCTCAAGCCTCTTCCCACTTTAATCCATCCTCTGTTCCACTACCAAAATAATTTTCATTAAATCACAAGTTAGACAATGTCATCCCCCAACTCAATAAACTCCCTATGACCTCCAGATCAAATATTAGATACTTTGCTTGACATTCAGAGCCCTTTGTAATCTGACCCCTTCCTATCTTTCCAGTCTTCTGTAACAGCAAGCACCCTAGCATACCCAGGATGGCTGTTAGCATTGATTCTTTGATCTGCTTTACTAAAGGAAAGCAACTTTAAAGGGGTCAACAATCTTACTTTAATTGCATATAAATATATATACATAATTTACTTATTTCAGGGGGAAAAGTCAGCACCCTGAACTTCAGAGAAAATACAAATTATAGCAGAAAAATGCATACAGAGAAAATAACACAAATCAACAGACTCTAGGCTTCTAGCTATCTGACCAAGTCTATACATACAATTAGCAGAGGGAGAAGCACCAACCTGTGGGTTTGCAAAGCTGGGGGGCTCCTTAACGGCTACCCAGAGCCTTATCTGGTTACATCATTTGAACACTCTTCCCAAAAGTAAGCCAAAAAGCAAAATGCTAACCTCAGAGTATATATGCCCTTCTTCAGGGTCAGAGGGCATCACAGCCCTTAGTGACCCACTGCCTAATTACAAAGAAACAAAAGGTGTTCTTTTTCCTGAAGAACAAGCCTCCCCTATTCAAACTTCTCTTGTTGGGTTCCATATGAATCACAATGAGCTTTTACAAAGCCTGGGGGTTTTTAGAGCTATATTTCAAGAAATCACAAATGAAAACTACTTGAGACAAAAGAGTTAATTGTCCCAGCTTTTTTAAAAAATTAAATTTTTAATATTAATAATTATTTTTTAAATAAAAATAAAATAAATAGGGAAAAATATAGCCTCCAAGATATCTCCTAGAGATGATCAAAATTATATTCCTTCAGACAGGGAATCCACATGTAAGGATATAGTTCCCCAGGTGGACAGAGGAGAAGGAAAAGAAGAGACGGCATCATTGCTCAACTGGAACTGGATGGTTGGGATCCCCAAGGGGAAGCTACTACTACTCACAGATTGTTGTTCATCCTTCATTCTCAAAGAGGACCAATGACATCACAAGGATGATGTCTTGACTTGCTAGCGAATTGGATTTAGGTCTATCCTGAAGGTGATTAAGAGTTTCAAAAGTTGCAGAGAGGGCAAGAGGAATGAAAACTGAGAAAAGGCCATTCAATTTGTCAATTAAGAGATCACTGGTGACTTTGGAGGGAACAATTTTAATTGACTTGATATGGTCAGAAGACAGATTGTAGAGGGCTTAGAATAGATTGAGAGGAGAAATGGAGGCACCTCATTTGAAGAGGTGCTTTCTCAAGAATATTAACTGAAAAGGATAGGAGAGATAAAGGAAGATTGTTAACAGGTATGATTGGATCAAGTGAGGGGTTTTTAAAGATGAGGGAGACTTGGGTGTGTTTTTAAGGAGGTAGATGGGATCAGAAAGGAACTGAAGATTACAGCTGGGGATGATAGTGAGGGCAATCTTCTGGGAAAAGATGGAAGGATCAAAGATGCATGTAGAAGGATTGAACTTGGGGAGACATCTTCTCCCACTCCTACTCCCAATACTTGAAAAAACAATTGGTTTACAAGTGTTAACAGTTTAGAAAGATAATGGCAGTATTTAAAGACCCAGGGACTTTCCCAGCCTGAAACAACAGATCATAGAGCCCACTCATTAAGCAGGTTTATTGCCATCTGAGTCAGAAAAAGACAAGGGAGAAAAATGCAGGTGAAACCAAGTTATGTTACCAATTACAAAATAAACAGTCCATAGGTCTCATGGGAATAGGAAAAAGGCAGATAAGTCAACCAGAAACTAGGTGAGGCTTAGTTTGAGGACAGAGAGACAAATAGCAAGGGGAGGTCTGAAGAAATAGGGCTGAAGATGTGGATAAACAGCTGAGTGATAAAGTTTGTAAGCTGTAATAGGGACAGGAGTCATGTTACTGGGAAGATATGGCTATGTGCTGATGGGAAGGAAGCCTTTGAGTCCCTAAGAACTAGTCCTACATAGGTCTAAGGCTGGCTTATAGCCACAGTGGTGTTGAGGCATGGGCTAGACAGAGCTGCCACTTCAGTCTACAGGGAAGAGGTAGACAAATTTTGACAACTAAGGTAAAGTGGATAAAGCATCCTTCCTGGAGTTAGGAGGACCTGAGTTCAAATCTGATCTCAAACACTTTCTAGCTGTGTGACCCTACGAAAGAGATAACTATTTCTTTCTTATATTAATAGTCAATTACTGAATTAGAACTAAGGTTTTTCTCCTACTTTTTCCTCATTTGGCTATTCAGCCTTTGAAGAGCAGGGTTTATAATAAGATGAAATATTGGAGACATACCTGAAGAGGTTGCCCACTAAGAGGGTTAGAGTTGCTCTGGAGACCCCAAAATACAAACACGTCGGGTCCTACCGAATGAATTTGACTCAAGTCTTCTCAGTCAAAGAAAAGTAAAGTTCATTAAAAGTTCACTTGTATTAGACACAGAGTCTGTGCTGGGTTATTCTCTGGCGCTCTCACTATTCTATGGCATTCTATGGCATTCTCACCATTCTATGGAGCTCTCACAAACATGAAGACGGATGGGGTCTTATATACAGAAGCTTGTGGGAGGAATCTAGGGGTGATCTAGGGGAGGAGTGGGTCTTCAGGAGGAGTTAATGAGGTCAATGAGTGATTAAGGGTGGGAAGTCTCTGGAGGCCACAGACAGTGGTGGGCTAGGCTAGTTTAAGGGTGTATTGATATTTTGATAGGCTCAAGGGTGGGAAGTAGATGAACAGTGGAGGGCTAGGCTAGTAACTAGGCTAGAGTTAGTAGTTAGTAGCTAGGCTAGAGGTCTGGGCCCAGCCACAATGTAAGGCTTATTGTCTCATGCAAATACCTCATCAAATGAGACTATTTAATTAGAGTTCAAGGGAGGTTCCCAGAAACAGTACCTCAAGGACTCAAGGAGAGCTCAAGGGGGCTCCCAGAGCCCACACCTCATCATTACCCCCTCAAACAAACGGGACCAAATTCCTTTGGGGTAAAGGGCAAAGGTTTCAGCTTCTGAAAGTGCTTCCTGCTGGCAAGGGGCATAGAGCTGTCCCTGCCTCTCTGGGTCCCATTCAAGTGGGTCAGACTTCAGAACATTGATGCTGCCAGGTCCAGTGGGCTGGAGAAATCATCTCATCAAATGAGATGATTTAATCAGAGTTCAAGGGAGGTTCCCAGAGCCTGTACCTCAAGGATAGCTCCAGGGGGCTTCCAAAGCCCACACCTCATCAATACCCAACTGGGAAAATTTAAGGTAAAAATATTTTAACTCAGGTGAATTGGTGGATTCTGGCCCATTGCGTTTTAGTCAGACAGGTCTTAGAAGAAGTGGATTCTCCCTTTTGTTTAGATTAAGCTAGACAGAGTGGTATGAGTATAAATAAATTTCTTTGTCCAAGACTGAGTGATCAGAATTATGTCCTCAAACATTCATTAGAAAAACTCATATCTCATTATAATATTCATTCTCTCTTTACTTGTTAACCAGTCAGAGTGGATTTCCACCCTCAGGCATACCTACTCTTCCAAGGGTATATAAGCACGGAATAAGTTCCATGAGGGATCTTTAATATTTAAGAGCGCCACCAACCCCTTTTAGTAATTATCTGCTAGCATAATTACCAAAATAATTACCAAAATAACAGAAACTATGTCTCTCAAACTTTTTATATGTCACACCTGGGCAAATCAGTTAACCCTGTTTGCCTCAGTTTCCTTATCTATAAAAATGAGCTGGAGAAGCAAATAGCAAAGTACTCCAGTATCTTTGCCAAGAAAACCCCAAACAGGGTCACAAAGAGTTGGACACAACTGAAACAACTCAACAACATCAACAACAAGACCAGTTTCAGAGAAAAGGCAGCACAGTTCATTCATCATGTGGCATAGGAATATGTTGGACAGTCCAGTTGCCATGAAACAGAAGCATATAGGAACTGCACAAATAACTAGGAAATAAGAATGAAAAAACAGATTCCTAATTTAGTGTTCTTAGTAGACACTGTGTGCTGCATCTGACATGGTAATAAAAACATTTTGGTCTTGGAATCACAAGACAAGGTCTGAATCCCAGCTTTGACACTTTTGCTGTGTGATCCTAGAAAAGCTGTTTTATCTCTGTGATCTCAACTTTCTCACTGATAAAAAGGTAACATGAGAAGCAATGTGACATAGTGGAGAGTGGCCTTATATTTTTTTTCTTTTCCAATTACATGTAAAGAAAGTTTTCAATATTCACTTTTATAAGATTTTGAGTTCCAAACTTTTTTCTCCCTCCCTCCATCCCCTTACTCCTCCCTAAGACAGTCAACAATCTGCTATAGGTTATACATAGACAATGATATTAAATGTATTTCCATGTTAGTCATGTTGTGAAAGAAGAATCAGAACAAAAAGGAAAAACTCTGACAAAGAAAAAAGAAAGGTGAAAACAGCATGCTTTGATCTGCCTCCAAACTCCATTACTCTTTCTCTGGATGTGGAGGGCATTTTCTATCATGAGTCTTTTGGAATTGTCTTAGATCATTGTATTGCTGAAAAGAGCAAAGCCTTTCAAAGTTGATCATTGCATAATGTTGTTGTTACTGTATACAATGTTCTCCTGGTTCTGCTCACTTTACTCAGCATCAGTTCACATAAATTTTTCCAGGTTTTTCTAAAATCTGCTGCCCATTATTTCTTATAGCACAATAGTATTCCATTACATTCATATACCACAACTTGTTCAACCATTCCCCAATTGATGGGCATTCCCTCAATCCAGTTCTTTGCCACCACAAAAAGAGCTGCTATAAATATTTTTGTACATGTGGGTCCTTTTCCCTTTTTATGATCTTTTTGAGATATACAACTAGTAGTGATATTGCTGGATCAAAGGGTATGCCCAATTTTATAGCCCTTTGGACTAGTTCCAAATCCACAAAATGTCCTGTCTTCCCCCTGGAAGTATGGGAATCTGTGAAAGTTTATATCCCTTTTCCTATAAGGAAGTTTTCTATGTTGTTTACTTCACTATTCAATTTAATTAATTGACTTTTGTTTTGAATTAATGTATGATTGGGCTTTCTTGGTCTGGTATAAGGAAAAATACTGGTAGGAGCCCAGAGCTATAGTTATAAATAGATTATCTTAACAGTACCATGAATCTGCATGTAGCTTTCAGAAAACCACTCTGAGGAAGCCACATGCTACAAATTAAAATCCTAAGAACTGATTCTCACAAAATTGCAATACTTGAACTTTTCACTATATAGCCCCTGCAATTGTTATAACAAATGCACAAATTGGTAAAAGTTAATAAATTATATATCTGGAGAGTGTTTTTGTGACTTGCACATTGCTTTCTAGCATCTGAAATTATTGTCCTTTGTCCTCCTTTGTTTAAACTTCCCTTTTTGTGTCTCTTCTGTTCCCTTTTAGCTCCCCCTTTTCAAATCTTTGCCCTATTTTCTACTGTTGGTGAGGGTGTTATAAATGCTGAGGGAGTTTTAATATATGAAAACTTGTTCACTTTATAAGGCTATATGTTTTCTGTAATGCAACTAGGGCATAATTAAAATTTTAAGTAGTAGTGAATGATCTTTTGAATGTATCATTTATAACATCTTTGCTGATATTTTATTCAAAATCTTTGCATTAATATTCATTAGTGGAGAGACATCATGGAATAATAGAGGGAAAGCTGTCTTTGAAGCTAGGAAGACCTAGGAGAAGAAGCTAGATTCAATTCCTCCTTCTGACATATATTAGCTGTGTAACCCTCAGAAAGTCACTTAACCTCTCCGTGCTCTAGGAATTCTCTAAGATTATAAATTTCAAGGAAAGTACCAATCTGCATGGGCAGAAGAAGCATCTCACTGGGATCTCCCTATACCAATGAAATCACAAGCCCACTCTTTATACTTATGTACAAATGAATGAATCCGTGCTTTTGAAGTTTCATTCATGTTGAGTTGTTCTTTCTTAAACAAGGACCTCAGCTAGACTGATTGAAATGAACCTGAAAAAGATGTCATGAAAGGAATAGTCTGATCACCTGTGAAGTCTAATAATTCTGAAGCTCCACAGGTTTCAGTAAATGTGGTTATTGTTGTGCATACAACTCTGGATTCCATATAATGAAATCTTTCCAAATTTAGTACATCAGACAAAAGCATTAATGTGATCCAAGGAACAGGAATCTCATACAGCCCATTCTATTTAATGTTCTGACATTAAGAAGGGAAAAAAATACATTCTGAACTGAAAATGAAATTCTATAAATGAGTTAACAAAAGAACTTTTTCAAAAAATCAAGAAGTTTGAAGAAAGACAGAGGGGAGGAGAGAAAAGATGAGGGGGGAGGGAGAGAGAAGAGAAGAGAGAAAGGAGGAAGCAGAGAGGAGACAAAGGAGGAGAGAGAAAGAGACAAGAGAGTAACAGAGAAAAAACAGATTGAGACAGAGAAAGAGACAGAAGGTGAGACCGAGGAAGAAAAAAGAGAGAGAGAGAAGAAGAGAGGGAGAGAAATTGAGAGGAAGAAGAGAGGAGAGGAAAGAGGGAGAAAGACAGAGAGGGGGGAAGGAAGAGAGACAGAGACAGAGAAAAGGAGAGAAAAAAAGATGAGGAGACAGATCAGGAGAGAGAAGAAAATGGTACTTTGGGTGCTGAGTATAAGTTAGGCCTCTGAAACACTACATATATTGTAAGAAAATAAAAATTGGAAAAAACAAGATTTGGAGGATCCAAACCAGATGGCTGAAAGCCTATTGTTTGGATCTTGAGACAAGATTTCTGCACTAGACTTATTGTTCAGCAGTTTCTCGTCTATGGCTCAATTTCTCTGTGAAGAGGTAAAAAAAAAAAGCTTGACAGGATTTTCCCCTCTCTTCTCCATGTGGAGAGACATTGATATTGGCATTACAGCCACAGTCTGTAATCCTCATGCTGTCTCATTCTGAGAAAGAAGCTATTATGACTGGGAACAGGATGATCAACGCAATCTCTTCTTGTCTTCTATCTCTGAACAGAAACTACACTTGGATTCTGCTCAATAAAGCTTTAATAGTATCCACCAAGTCATTCTATAAAGTCCTATCTTCTAGTCCAACAGTGGCCAATAGGACCAAGAATAGGCCTCAGAATTCACAACTAACTATGCTTTCTTTTGTTTTTAGATTTTGTGTTAGGTGCTTTTAAGTGTATTTATTTAATGCCTTTGTTTTAAAAGCATGAATGCATTCCATCTTGATCATCTGTCTACTGGGTCACCCTTTGTCTTAACTTTTTTTTTAAGTTTAGATTTAATTGACATATCATGCCAAATTTAATACTGGAAGGTTAGGGTACCTTCATGTCTTATTATTATAATAATTTACATCTTTTAAAATAATCATGTTTTAAATCATGGGACTGATACGATCGTATCACAATATTTTCATACCTCGAGGGCCACACACAAGAAGAGAAGTCCCACATGGGCCCCTGTGACTGTGGATTGGTACCTCCTCTTTTGCTTTCTCATCCATAGAGTTATCAGTTTTAAGTGAAGGTTGAAGTAAAGGATAATTGGATCAGTTCCTGCATTAAAAAGACTGTAGTAATAAAAAATGTTTCCTGAAGCAGTTATCACTCAACCTATTCCGAGACATATGTGGAAATATTAAAGATTCTCAGGGGAAAAGGAGCCTAACTCTACATGGCTGCTCCCTACCTACTCTGCATATTAGAGATAGAAGGAAGGAAAATGTATATATAAAAAAAGGAATGAACAAGCAGGAAGGCTTCCAGACTTTCTGAAGACCCTCAGATTAGTCTGTGACTCCCTATTGCCCCAAAAGTGGCACCCTTGACACAAGGTATTTCTAGGAGTCAGTTCCTCTGGGTGACAAATTCACCTGTCCCTAACTATTAAGAATTGGGAAAATATAGATGTTGATGTCCTAAGGCCCTGCTTGACTTAGAGTAAACTACCCATGCAGCTTCATATCTATTTTTTGAAGAGGACAACTTGAACATTGGTGTCCCCATCCTCTGGCTCCAGACTATAAACTGGTGAGGTTGGGCAGGAAGGGGAAGTGGAGTGGCTACCTTTTATACTTTGAAAAGAGAAAAATACCTTAAGACTTTCCTTTCTCTATCCCTCCTCTCAGAACTGTTAGATGCAATAAATGAGAAGGATGGCTTAAAAGACAGAGATCTGTCCTAAATTCTACATAAGCAATTCGTTTAGGATAAGATGTCAATATCCCTTGGATGGGGGAGGGTATAAATTTCTTTAATCAGATTACTCTCCTTCTAATACCTAGTTGGGATATAGCTGCCCTGAGGGAATGCCACTGTACTGTGAGGTCTACCGGGCATTTGGATATAACTTGAAGGTGAGACTTTCTGTATGTGAGCTCCTTAAAAGCAGAAACGATTTTCCTTTTTTGTTTGTATCCTCAGCACTTATCATGATGCTTTGAGTATACTTAGCAAATGATTTTTCATTTATTCATTCAAAAATGAAAGGAAGAGATACTTTTTAAGAGACATAAGGTTAAATGGATGCTTATTCCAATAACTTACTTTTGACCTCCTGGAAAGTAAGTGTAATATGGCTACTTTTCTGCCAAATAAATTAGTAAATCGACAATAATAATTTATGAAGCATTTTCCTTACAACATTCCCATAAGGGAAGCAAAAAAAAACCAAACAAACATGTATCTTTATCTTCATTTTACAAATGAGGAAACTGAGATACAGAGAGACTAAACAACGTGCCCATGGTCACACAGCTAACAAATTTCAGAGCTGGAACTGGACTCCAATCTCAGGGTTCAAACTGAAGAAGTCTTTTCCCAAGTGGTTTTCTTGAGTCCTAGAACATTTTCTTCTTCATTGTCTACTAATGTCCTTTGACTGATCATCACCATTCAACCACATAGCACCACATCATGAATACAGTGAATGGTAAGCCCCTCCTCCTCCTCATGCATTCTTTTATCTTGTACTGTTTGTTGAGTGGATGTGAAGGTACTTGCGTAATGGTATTAAAAGTGTTAGATCACTCAGCAAAAGAAGATGATGTTTCAGCAGTCATGACACCAGGCTACATTTTTGTCTCAGTCTCCCTTCAATGATTGACTTCGAATAGAATTCCAAGCAAAGGCAATATCAAAAATTCCATCTTCAATGTTATTTCAAGATAGAACATCCTATGTATGTAAGGCCTGAATGATGGATTGACTTTTTCCATGAAATCTTCTGTAGTACTATTTCATGTTCTGAAGAGTACCCTAGTCCATACGTTGGATCAGAGAAACAACACTGAAGGACAGGAAGATGATAAAAATATTACCAGCCACTAACCCTACTTCCTTTAGATAAGCTCTATAGTTGTCTAGCAATAGAATAGCTTTATAATCCTCAGCTTTTTATCTCCTCTGTTTGGCCTCACAATCTGGCTACAGCCTACCTCTCCAGGTTAATACACATTATTCCCTTTCACGTACTATCTGTTCCAACCAATCTGCTTTACTTGCTGTTCTTTGGACATGATTGTCCATCTCCAATATCTCTCTCTGCCTGTGCACAGGCTCTGTGTCCCCCATGCCTTTAATGCACTCCCTCTTCACTTCTTAATTTTAGCATCCCTAATGTTCTTTAAAGGTCATCACAAGGGTCACCTCCCACATAAGGCTTTTACAGATCCTCCTGTTGCTAATGACCATGCCTTCCCACCTCCTGAAATTACTTTATATTTACTTATATGTGCCCGTGTTGTTTCCTCCATAGAATATAAGGTCCTTGAGGGCAGGGACAGTTGTTTTTGTCTCTGCCCCCCTCCCCTAGCGTCTTGCACTTAGCAGGTACTTGACAAATTATTACTGATGGAAATAAATCTATAATTTTGAATTGATCTCTCACTAAGGTCCAAAAAGATGAGAAAGCCAACAGGAAGAAAACATTTTTTGCCTAGTCCCACCCACATTGGTCTATGCTTTGTTGCTTGTCCTTCCTTTTCTTTTTTTTTTTTAAATTAAGCAATCGGGGTTAAGTAACTTGCTCAAGGTTACAGGCCAGGGGTTTCTGGGTGGGTGCTAAGTGTCTGAGCCCAGGATTCGATCTCCAGGTCATCCTGACACTGGAGCTGGTGCTCTTACTCGCTGTGCTACCTGGCCGCCCCTTGTCCTTCCTTTTCAAAAAAGACTATGACATCAGGGAGGTAATTCCGTAAGATAAAATGAACTGATTTAAGTGAAGGAGGCCTGTGCAACGTCACCAGCCTCACTTTCTCCTCGAGAGCCATCTGGGTCCAAAGGCAAGTTATATAGATCAGGACGACTGGAGATGGCCCTTGATGCAGTGAGAGACTTTTTAAGCGAAGGTCCTTCCCAGGGCTCAGTCTGACTGAGGGGGGGCCATTCAGTGATGAAGGCTAGGTAAGAAATGAGGCAGAGAATGGCCTCTTTGGTTTCTGGCCCAAAGAAAAACAACTGCTATTTATGTTCACTCTGAGGCAATCAGAGACCAAACAATGACCAAGTAGGGCCTGACCTGGGACCTATTGTTGGCCTATTGACCTATTGTGAGAGTCAGAGTGGTTTGGCCCAGTAACCCTGAGGGTCTCTCCCTCCCAGATTAAATTTTTTTTTGACTAGTTAAAGAGGACCTTAGCTTAAATATTCCAGACTCCAGACCCAGTGTTCTACTCACTATGCAACTTAGCTGACTGATGATGCTCAGCTGGTTACTTCACATAATATAATAATTCACATAATAATGATACCTTCTCATAAAATGAAAAAATAAATGTCAAAGCTGACAAGAACAGAAACTGATATTCACAGGGCCGTATTTGACCTTAGATGGGTTGAAGGCCTGAAGCCTCCCCTCTTACACTGCTGTCTCTCATTAGACACCATCTAGCAAGAAGAAATCAAAGGTAGAGAGACATAGACAGAGAGAAAGAGAATGAAAAGGCCAAGGCACATTAAGTTTGTTCAAACGTGCCCCCAGTTCCAAGTTGACAACAGTAGCCAATCTAAGAAGCTGTTATCTGTCATGTGGTTAGCAGACCTGAACCATTTACAGAATGTCTACATGTGCTGCAAAGTCTCTCCAAGACGTTTGTATTACAGAGCATCACAACTCACCAGGAAACAGACTCTGCAACCTCTTTCACACAGGGAAACACATCAACTGAGCTCTCCAGGACTGACTGACCAGTCCCCCACTGCCCATTGTCTCTTACAACACAGTAATATTCCATTACAGTTATATGCCACCATTTGTTTAACCATTCCCCCAATCAATGGGCATCTGATTTCTTTATTACCACAAAAAGTGATGCTTTGAACCTATGTAACAAAAATTATAGCAGTGCTTTTTGTGATAGCTGACCACTTCAAGTTAGCCACCACCTACTGCTATAAGTGGGGCAGGTAGGTGGGGCAGCAGATAAGAGTGCTAGGGTTGGAGTCAAAAAGACTCAAGTTCCAATCTGGCCTCAGATACTTATTAGTTGTGTGACCCTGGGCAAGTCACTTCACTCTGCCTCAGTTTTCTCATCTGTAAAATGAACTGGAGAAGGAAATGGAAAACTACTCTGGTATCTCTCCCAAGAAAACCCCAAATGGGGTCACAGAGAGTCAGACATGACTGAACAGCAACTGCTATAAAGCTACAGTATTCTTACCATTCTGTATCTTAGTTTTTCACTATGTTGGAATATATATAGTTTTCCTTTCTCTACTTCTTCCCTCAACTAATGAAGCACATTCACCAGTAAGCTTTCTTCTTGGAACACTCATATGTCTTCCAGAACAAATGAGGTACCATACAAGTAACTATTTATTTCTACTCACACAAGAAGAAATGTCCTGATGTTTAAGTTCCCTTATAGTCTAAACCTATGATTCTGTGTTTGCTCCCTCCCCAGTTATATGGTCCTGGAGTCAGGAAGACTTGAATTCTAATCCAGCCTTTAGAGACTTATTGGCTATGTGACACCAGGGAAGTCGAAAGTCATGTAGGTGTTTCGGTCTTCTCAAATGGAAAATGAATAATAATAATAATATCTACCCTCCAGGGTTGTTGTAAAAATCAAATGAAATAATATTTGTAAAGTATTCGGCACAATTCCTGGCACATAGTAGAAACTTATTCGTGCTTGTTTCTTTTTTTTTCTTTTTTACCTTTTGGAGGGCAATTGGGGTTAAGTAACTTGACCAAGGTAACACAGCTAGTTTTTTTGTGTTAAGTGTCTGAGGCCAGATCCGAACTCAGGTCCTCCTGACTCTGGGGCAGGTGCTTTACTCACTGCGCCACCTAGCTGCCCACTTTTTTATTTCTTTCATTTGTATTACCAAGACTCCAGAGCTGTCCATCTTCCATCTCTTCATCTCTTCATCTCCTCTGTTGCAGTATCTCCTGCCTAGCACCAGTCATCCCCGTTTCTAATCTCTACAACTGACCCTGTTGATCTCCACAACTTTTTTCACTTCATTTGTTCCCTTTCCTCTCTGTCACTTCACAACTTTAGTACAAAAAGCATGACCTTTTCTAGGCACTGCACAACAGCACACTCCTTTTGTGCTATGGACAAAGAGAACAATGCTAGTGCATCAGGTATGTAATCTCCAGACTTCCACTCCTCTGGTTCCTTTCGGGCTTTGATGTAGAGCCTGGACATCTTCAGGATATAGAAAAAGCATTGTGTGTGTTGTGGTTGGGGGTGGATTTGTCAATCCACACAGTAGATGATTGGAACTTTATTCATATCTAGGTCTCTCTGGGACAAGCATATAATAAACAAATCCAGTCTGTTGCTGGTTATTCAGGAGCTACTTTTTTTTATTATCAAAGATGCTTTCTTCTGTTATTTCCCCTGGCTACTTGTGAATATAAAATCATTCTGGAAGTCTAGACATTCCTGAAGTATGGGCTCAAATGGCCACAGTTTTATTGTATTAACACCTCCACCTGCATCCCCTCCCAAAAGCATACAGGCAAAGAAAACCAGTTTCTACAATCTTTAGGCATAAGTCTTTGGACTCAAACAGAATCATAGGGGCAGACCTTTTCCCTTCCAAGTTTTATCCCAAGATCAATTGCCTGACCCCATTTGAAAATCTCTATTTATCTTCTTCTCCAGTCATAATGAGCTGGCTCCATAGAGATTATTTACAGAAACCTGGAAGGTGCTATTTAGTCATAAGTTCAGGATTTGCTGCTTATATCAACCAAAAGGTAATATATTTTATGTCATCTGTGACCTGCATATACTTCCTGGAGAATAAATTTTGATATGCAGGCATCTACTTTGTCGGTGACTAGGGCAGACAATATAGGGAAGATCCCCCAAAATAATTATGTTTCACTCATTCATTTAACCACAATTTTTAAAGCACCTACCATGTACATGCTAGGAATTGGGGAAGAGGAAGAGGCAAAGATAATATATAAGCCTTGCTCGCAAACTCCTCATCATATTACTAAACTACTTCTTACCCAATATGTGCCATAAAGACTATAAAAAAAATTAGGCTTAATTTATATTTGGAAAGTGACTAGTGAATTCAAATAAGAAAACTCACATTTTAAGACTTTTTTTAGTTTTAAGTGATAATAAAAAGACAAGTTTTATAGTTATTTATCATTAAAGAAACACTTTTATTTCAGCAACCCCAAAATAAGACACTATTATTTCCATGTTAAAAATGATGAAACTAAGTCAGAGAAAAGTTAAGTGACTCATCTTTGGTCATACATACAGTTATAATAAAGTAGCAAAGTCAGAATTTGACCCACGTGTCCTGACTAAATCTATGGGTCTTTACATCATGTCCCTTTCTATTCTATCATACTAGTAAATATCACCCCACTGGATTTTAGTGGGATTTACACTATTCTGCTACTTAAGGGTGGAGAGAGGAGGAAGGGAGAAGAGTTGGAAGCAGAGCCTGGAAAAATCAGGATCCAAAGGACTCTACATTAAAACTGTTTCCAGTCCTAACATAACACCTCTTAATCATCTCATTATATGCTTGTCTTGTAGGGGCCTGGAAATCAATAAAAGAAAGTTCAAACAATATACTGTGTGAATCTACAAATCTGTCTTCCAACTCCTTTTTCTGTACCCTGTGGACTCCTCTTGCATCAGGCCCAAGACACCAGGATCCACAGAACTGTCTTTTATTCCAGATTATTTTTGCAGTGTTCTGCCAACAATCGGCATGTCTTTAAAGGAAAAGCAAAAAGGTAGCAAAGACACCTCCGTAAGGCAAAGGAAGGCAGGTGGCGAGGAGAAGGAGAACATAAATCAAAGCCAAATGGAAACCTGCCAGCAACCCGGAAATCAAATTGTGTCAAAGAGAAGGTTTGCACAGGAAAAAAATAGATTAATAGGACAATGGATGGGTGAGAGGAATGACAAGAAATCTCAACAAGAATTAATGAGAAGTAGAGGAGGCTCCTAGAAGTACCTTGAATGAAAAGGGCCAGGTATTGCTCTGGGCTGGACTAACATTATAACAAGTTATATTGACATTTGCCTGAATAATGCCGCACGATCTACCTCAATTGTCTTTTTTTCTACCCTAGTGACATTCTGTGGGGGTAAAACAAAACCCAAAAGAAATGGGGTAAGAAGCTTTTGTATATTCAAGGGGCCAATTTTAGGTAATAAGTGTCTCCTTATTATCCGACATTTAGCAGCAAGTACTCCCTAAATACATAGCGATGGTAAGCATTACCATAGAGGCAGCTAGATAGCTCAGTGGCTAGGGCACTGGGCCTGGAGTCAGAAAGACCTGAGTTCAAATTTTACCTCAGACACTTATTAGATGTGTGACCCTGGGCAAGTCACTTAACCTCTGTTTGCCTTGATCCACTGGAGAAAGAAATGGCAAACCACTCCAGTAGCTTTTCCAAGAAAACTCCATGGACTATTGGTATGCTGTAATTCACAGGGTCACAAAGAATCAGACACACCTGAACAACAACAAAGCATTATCACAGCACTGCTAAAAAGTGAAATGGGAGCTCAAAGAAGAGCCTGAAGCATAACATTTATATCCCAGCCTGTTGGATCACAAGATGATAGAGAGAGGTGCTGAAACACAACTGTATGGTCTGTGATGAACTTTTGTGTCTCTGTGTCAGTGGTGAATACACAGATCAGTGAAGAACAAGCAGCAGGGCATATTTGATAGCAATATAACTTGAAGACGAACTGTTGTTAACAAGAAATGTTGGGGCCGCTAGATGGCACAGTAAATAGAGCACGCACCCCCACACCCCCACCTCCACCCCCCCGAGTCAGGAGGACCTGAGTTCAAATTTGGCCTCAGACACTTCACACATTTACTTGCTATGTGACCTCAGGCAAGTCACTTAACCCCAATTGCCTTGCCTTCCCCCCTCCAAGAGTAATAATAATAATAAATGTTTAACAAATATTTGCTAAAGTGAATAGATTAATATGTTTGATGGCTTGAATTAGTTCTGTCCTCCTCATGACCGCTGAGGCATCCAGGTGGCACAATGGATAGAACACTAGACTCAAGAGTCAAGAGATCTGGGTCAAATTCTGACTTTGTAGCTTACTATGACTGTGACCCAAGGCAGGTGACTTAACCTCTTTCCAGCTTCAGTTTCTTCATCTGTAAAATGAGGGAATTAAGACTCTATGACCTCCAGCTCTAAATCTATATTATCCTATGGTATTTAAGTACTTATGGTTGCATCACTGCAACCACGTTGCTGTACCTGGATGTGTTTAGTTAAAATGTACATGATTGTCTCTTTTTGTATCTGCATAACTATTTAATCACATCTGAACTTAAGAGTTTTAACATTCTCCCTATTCTGTTGCACTTTGTACAATAGATAATTATTCATGATTATGAGGGCATAACCAGAAAAAAAGACAAGAAAACTTTCTCAAGTGAGGAAGAAGCAATAAGGTATGGATATTTTAAGCTACATTCCAACTTTACCCTTTCTTAGGTACTTATTTACCCTTTAAAAGGTTCTCAATTCACCAAATATACAACAAGCATTTATATGTTAGATATTATGCTAAGTGCTGGGCATAGGAAACCAAAATTAAAAGCCTATGCTTTTAAGGTCTCACATTCTAATGGAGTTCAGTTAATAGCTTTAGTAGGCTTTCCCACTGTACTTCCAATATCTTTCCAATTACAGGATTATCCACATTTTTATGAATTGTTGAAAAGTGCCAGTGGCTTCAGAAATCCCTTGGAAAATATAGGATTCTATGCTTTTGTTATGTGACTTGCTCAAGGTCACACCCCTAGCAAGTGTCTGAGGTCATATTTGAACTAACATCTTCCTGACTCCAAGCCCTTACTACACAATCATAATGACAAGCTTGGCCATGAAACAGATGAGAAAAGGTACCTCCCTCCCTTCTTTGTAGAGGAAAAGAACTATGGATGTAGAAGACTAAATATATGGTCAGACCAGATGTGCTGGTTAGTTTTGCTGAAATACTTTCCCCTCCCCTTTTAATTCTTTGTTACAACGGATGGTTTTTCAGATAAGGAGAAGGAAGGCATAATTTTCAGAAATTAAGTGATATTAAAATAAAATCAATAGAAAATTTCCAGTTTCAGTCTTTTGCAAGTTTAAATTTCATACATTTATCCAGCCATTCTTTCGTTCGTTCATTTAACAATATTAAAATCGTCTTGGGGATGATAAATCCTCTTTAGAATTTAAGCTCTTTAAGAGTGAAGACACACGCACACAACACTCTATATCAGACAGTGACCTTGGAGCCTCACGAGCATTCAAAATAAATCAACGAAGATAAATTCGTAGCAAGCTTCTGCAGTGTGCCCGTGACTAAGCCAGACCGATGCAGCCTTCTGTGGGATACATCTGCGGGCACCCACAAGGCTTTTAAACTGAGTGAATGTGAAAAAAATAAAATGTTATTCAGTTGGTTCTACATTTTCACATGTAGACGACCTTGGAGCTACCGCACGGTGGATTTTGCGGTGGATGAGAAGAGAACAATTTGTAGGGCCGGGTGGGTGTCCATACCTCGGTGCCATTTACTCACTGATGATTTTTCTCTCTCAGATAAGTGCTTGGCTTGCTGGAATTGCAATCCTCAGGCAATCACTTTGTTACTCAGGAAGAAGAGGGAAGGAGTGGGAGGGAGATGCAACCAATACGCACCCCCAACCGCCCCAAACAATCCAAGCCAAACCAAACATCGACCACAAATCAGGCAGAAACTACCAGGATTTAAGACCTGGTTCCTTTTTTTTCCTCTCTCGTTCTTTGGCTGGGGGACGAGTGGTGCCCTAGGCGCAGAGAGATCGAGAAATGTTAGGCAAATATACTTTCTTCCGCGGTGCCAGGGGTCGAGGGGAAGGCAGTCACGAGCGCACCGCCCCCTCCCCGCCCCATCTAAGCCTTGGGCGGAGAGAGCCCTGGCCTTTCCGGCCTCCCCGGGTCTTGCTGGCTGGCCGGCCGTCCTCTGCCCGGGTTAGGGGCCGTCCCTGCCCCCTGGCACAGCTGCAGAGCGGGTCTGGTCGCCTAGGCGTCAGCAGCGAGCCCAGCTGGTCTACGTCCCTCTCCCGTCGCCGGGCTCTCCAGTTCAATGGCCGCCGTTCTTGGCCTGCTAGCCGTTAAGGCCCGAGGGCCCAGCTGCCTGCTGCGCTGGCCACGGGCTCTGCTGGCCTCCCGCACTTGCAGTCGGGGAGCGGCCGGGGCCAGGCAGCCTCAGCCCGAACAGCAGCTCACCATCTGTCGGCAGCTGGATGGCATCAGGTCAGGCTCGGCGGGGTCAGCGCAGAGCCTCCGCAAACAGCCCCTAGCTGTCGGTGGTTTTATGGGGACAAAGGCGGTCGTGGGCATCGGCTGCCCCTGGGCACCAGGAGTGTATGGGTAGTTCTTTGGATGGTGCCCCCCAGAAGCTCTTTGCCCGCTGCCACAGAAGTCGGGGCTGCAGAGCGGGCCGAGAAGCCTGCGGGGGAGGGGGAAGACAAAAAGAGGCCAGCTTTTCCAGAAGGGTTATTCTGGAGTTGAGCTCAGGTTCCTCATTCAATTCCTTCCATTTCAGGAATGGAGATGGAGCAAATGGGGGTAATATACGTAAGGAGATTTGCAGACCTCAAAAATAAGTATATAAATGTTAGCTCTTACTATTTGCCCCCACCAACATATCCTGGGGGCTGCACATTTAGGTGTCTGCCCGGCTGCTGTGTCTAACTGCTTCGGCAAGTATTTATAATCTGGGAGAGCTGAAGGGACGCTTGAGGAGTCCAGCCCATTAACTGCCTCCTGCAGCAGGGCAGACCTTGAACTTGCTTTGTTACATGCTAAAGGGATTTATGGGAGGGTGGTTCAGTCAGTCCCAAATACCTCGCATATCTATGGTCGAATTAAAAAAAAGAAAAGAAAAGAAAACACATACAAAAAAAACCCAAAACAAAACAAAAGCCAGACCTCAGTTGTAGGTGCTTCCTGGCCAAGTAACTATGGAAGTGCCCTCAGAGGAAGGCCTGTGACTTCTCAGGAAGTCCTTCAAAACAATGTTACTTGCCTCAAACAGCTTTGTCCAGTGTGTTCAGTGACATCAACAGATCACTCTTCATAACTTGCTCTGGTACTATGGGGTGTGTGCCCTTTACCAAGGTTACATTCCCTGTGTGGTGGTAGTTAACAGGATAAAATATGTACAGAATAGTACTCACTTTCACCCCACCCCCTTCCCATCCTATCTTTATATCCCTTTTTAAAAAATTCTCTTTAAGGTGCTCACAAGTACACAGTTGTTCCCCCACATCTAATCACATGGGTCTGTCAGTTAACCAACAAGCATTTATCATGTGCCTGGCTAAGCACTGAGGACACAAAGAAAGGGGAGGGAAAGAGGGAACTAGGCCATGCTGTAGATAGAACACAGGGTTTAGAGTCAGGAACATCTGAGTTCAAATCTGTTCTCACTCACTAATTATATGACCTTAGACAAGTCACTTAACTCTGCCTCTGTTTCCTCATCTGTAAAATGAGCTGGAGAAGGAAATGGCAAACCACTGCAGTGTCTTGGCCAAGAAAACCCCAGATGGGGTCATGGAGAGTTGGACACAACTGAAAACAGCTAAACAACTCTCAAGGAGATGGAAGACAACATACAACAATTATTTACAAACAAGACACAGGATAAATTGGAGACTGTCTCAGGGGAAAGGTAATGAGATTGGCAGAGGCATCTGGAAGAAGGTAGGACTTTAGAATATTGAAGGAAGTCCTCCCTCCCAAATACACCCCTTTGCCCAATGAGCCAGGGTTCCCCAACATTCCCAGTATTGGGGACACCAGGATATGGTTCACTACCCAAGATGTTTATCTCAACATTGATATGGTTGCATATGGTTTCCTTAAAAGGCACAAAAACTTAGGAACTGATATGTAATGTGAAAGGGAATGAATTCTAACTCCTCCATGCAGAATATCTCTGTTTCCTCTGTGTATTCAATAATTTGAATCCTGACTGTCCTTACAGAAGATCATAAGCTTGATTCCTGGCATAGCATCTGGGTGGTGACCAAATGGTTGGGTCAAAGGCTCTGACCTAAGGAGACCCACAAATGAACCGGAACATTTTTCTCTTCCATTACACAACTTGCACATCATAAAAAAAAATCTAGTTTCCATTTTAGAAACTCTGACTCAATCCCATTACTAGAATGTGTCTGTTCCTAGCAACGGGGTCTGTACACCATATTCCGGTAGCACCACATGTGTACTTGCCCTCATTTTGGCAGCTATGCATCAGTAGACCAATTAAGGTATTTTGTGAATCCATGGAAGTGTTATCACTGGTTTCACAATGTTTTCTACTAATGTATTGTACTATAATTTATTGACTGTGGTTTTAAGATTGTCAAGCATTTTGAACTGCATGTTTTGAAGGAAAAGTTGCATAATAAAAAATTAAGGCCAGAGTTATTTTCATTTACAAGAAAGTGATAGGAAGTATAGAAGGAGGCCTTTTCTGGTCTTCCCCCAGGCACCCCTCACCTCCCACACCACCCAACACCCACAACCCCCAGTCCTTTCCTTTTGAGATTTACCTCCCATTTATGTTGTATACATTTTGCATGTATATATTGTATGTATATACATATATGTTGTATGTACATATGTACAGTTCTTTACATGCTGTCTTCTCTAATTAATAATGTGAGCTCCTTTAAGCCAGGGACTGTGTTTTTGTATTTCTTTTTTCCCCTAATGCTTAGCACAATTGCCTAGCATGTAGTAAATGCTTAATAATGATGATTGACTGACTGATGAACTCAAAAGCTCTGGATTGGGAATCCAGGAGAGACTTGGATGAAAATCCTGCCCCTGACAGTTATGTGAACATAAGACAATTCATTTAACCTCTTGTCCTCAGTGTTTACATTTGTAAAGGGGGGCCTAATGTAGCAGTTACTTCACAGGTTTTCATAAGGATTAAAGTAGAATAATATGTGGAAAGCATTTTGCAAAAGTTTGACACACAAGGCCTGGCACATAGTTGGCACATTGTAAATGTTAATTGATTAATTATAAAAATGTTATCTATAATAATAATGGGCAGCGAGGCAGTACCTAAGAGTGCTGGGCCTGGAGTTAGGAAGACTCAGCTTCCTGAGTTCAGATCTGGTCTCAGATACTTAATTGACTGTGTAACCCTGGGCAAGTCACTTAACCCTGTTTGCCTCAGTTTCCTCATCTGTAAAATGTGCTGGAGAAGGAAATGGCAAACTCCTCCAGTATCTTTGCCAAGAAAACACCAAATGAATGACATCAGGAAAAGTTGGACACATCTAAACAATTAAAATAATAATGATGAAGATGGTTAATAAATATAATAGGTACATCAGAATCCCATTCATTTGGGAAAACATTATTAGTAGATATTTTTTATATTATGTTTTGTTTATTTCCTCTTAATTTTTGGAGACCATTGAGCACACAGCCAGTAATAAACACTGTAACCAATAAGCTAAAAAATGTGTAAGTAATAAACACTTTTTTTCATTTCAAAAGAATTGGTCATGGACTGAAGAAAAGGCAACCACTATATCTGTTAACTTCCATCCACTACAACACTTAATCTCACTTCAGTTTCTTTATGAAATTTAAAAAGGAATTGGTGAGGAGGGTTATACAGTTGATTTCTGAGGTCTGGTCCAGCTCTAAGCCTCTATGATTCTGTAAACCATTAAAATCTATTCTTCTTACTTGGAATAGCTTAGTTAAAAAAAAAACAAACTAAAACAATGCCTAAGTAGTCACAAAAACTAATTTGTTATTTGCAAGTCAACAAGTATTCTTTGTTGCTTAGTCATTTTTTAATTGTATTCAACTCTTTGGGGTTTTCTTGACAAAGATACTGGAGTGGTTTGCCATTTACCTCTCCAACTCATTTTATAGATGAGGAAACTTAGGCAAACAGGGTAAAGTGACTTACCCAGAGTCACAGCTAGTAAGTGTCTGAGGTCAGATTTGAACTCAGCAAACAGAACCTTCCTCACTCCATTTAGGGACTCAAATCTATAAGCCACCTAGCTACCCTTAAGTATTCCTTAATTACTTACATATGGTCAGTACTTACTTCTAAGCTCAAACAATGTGATTTTAGACAAAATAGTAAACCACTGTTTGTCAAATTTCCTTTCTTTTTTGTAAGATGGAAATATGAGACCTCTTTTGATAACATTACTTCAACCACACAAGACTTTTAACTTCAGCATGAATGTGAGAAAACTATCTATACTATAAATGACTAAGTAATATAAAATGCTCTTTTTTTTCTCCTTCATGACTTTCAGAATTCAGGTGAAGGTGGCAACTGACCAGTAGGAAGCAGAATTTTCTTCTATATGTAACAGGTTTTCTCCAGCAGTCACTGAGATAGGCCTTTTCCCTTTCTTTCCTGGTTCTCGGTAATAGCCTTACAGGCTTAATTGGAACAGAAGTTTCCTCTTATGAACAGTGCCATTGAAACTACTTCCATATTGATCATCTGCTAAGTACTACACAATGAATTTCATGCCTTCCTCTTAAAAAAAATTTTTTTTAAAAGACCCAGACTCTAGGCCAGAACAGGATGAGAATTAAAATAATTCACCAGCCAAAGTGCTAGTAAGACATACAGTCTTAGTTACTACCAGGTGGGCTCACTCTGAAATGCTCTCCTGGGGATGGGGTGGGGGGGAGCGTACAGCAACATGGTGCCTATTGAAAAGGATTTAGGGGGCTTGGATCCTTTCAAAAATTTTGCTTTGTGCCATGAAATTTACTTTGAGCTTATGCCATTGACAGGGTGGTGGTAGCCTTTTTGATGTTTCCTGAGGCAAGAATGCTTTTTTCTTCCAATGGAAACGTTTATAAGCAGCATCATGATATAGTGGGGGAAAGGGCTGGATTTGGAGACAGAGGACTAGAGGTTAAATCCTATTTTTGCCATTTACTTGAGGGGGAAAAGACCAGTTTAGCTCTCTGGGCTTTACTTTCCTCTCCTTTAAAATAAGGGAGTTGTCCCAGATGACTCAGGAGATACCTTTCTGTTCTAAGCTTGTGATCCTATGGCAGTTCTCTTGGCTCTCCCAAATGGAAATTTTGAGCTGAACTAGCTTAAGATCTGCAACACCTTTCATACATAGAAGTAAATAATGTTTATGCAAAACAAGAGGATGAACATCAGACCCATTTGAAGAGAACCATAAAATTGAAATGACATCCTGGAACTCCCCAAGAATCATTATTATTCTGATTGAACTGGGATTAATTCAGTCACCGATGGGGACGGTACCAAGGGATGTTATTTATGGAGGGACCAATTGCCCTACATTGCAGTGAGGAGTATGAAATCCATCAAAAAAGGAAAAAATAATAATAAAAAAATCTAGGTGGAGAGTGACAGGAGACTGATGTCAAATATAAAACAGTGAAATTGCATTTGACTCATTGCTGATTTCTGTCCTGTTTTTATAACAGCAATAATAGTCCATTTCTGCATACAGCCAACAAGATGATGATCAAGGTTATTAGAGTCAGCACATTGGAGTATCAGGAAACAGTGATCAGGCAACTTTGTGTGTACGAAGGCATTTTGTTAGATGATTTTATCAAGAGTCCTCCAAATATAAATTTGGTCCTTTTGTTCTCATATGTTAGCAGAATTCTGCTGAATTATAGGACTCCATAAAAAGGGAGATGAGAAATGCTGTTACGGAGGCATCCTGACAAATGTGCCAGTTTCTGTTCTCCCCTAGAATGGGTGATAGGAGCTCAGGGGAGAGGGAGGAGGAGTTGTGGTCATATTTGACTCTTTTCCTAACCTAATTCTGAAAAACAGCTGGAAGGAATCAGGTGAAGTAGCTGCTGTTTTGTCAGATTCTTTCTGTCTCCTGCCACTGTCATGCAAAAACTTGGAGCTTCTCAGCAGAGGACAATGATTTTAAAACTACTGTGCCTTGTCCTTTCCATGGCGGTGACAGCAAGGTTTCTGACAGGAAGCCCAGAGAAAAAGAGAAACAAATCAAGAGAGGCGGATAAACCCAACCCTACCTTTCAAGTATTCTTTTCCTTGTTTTGACTTGAGTTGTGACTCCAGCAAGTTGACAGCTACTCTAAATTGCAGAAACTAAGCAGTACCAGATTGGTTTTTTTTTCCCTTTCTTAAAAAAATAATTCCCAAATTGGAAAGGAAATTGGAGGGGTTCTAACTTGTTTTGAAGGATGCATGACCTAGTAATTATAAAATGTTCTTCACAGGACCATTATCTTGAATAATCCAAAGAAAAGAAATGCTCTGTCATTAGCTATGCTGAAATCTCTCCAAAATGACATTCTCCATGATGCAGAAAGCAAAGATCTAAGAGTCATTATCATTTCAGGTATTTTCTTAATAATAAGAGTTTGGTCTTGAGAGTATATTTACCTATCCCAGAGCTCTACTAGTTTCAGAAAAAGATTTATCTCAATTTGGAGGTTAACTTGGCAATTCAGTCATATTTAGATGGAGAATTTTTAAATGCTAATTTCTAGATGTGAAAAATATGATTGGGACCTTGGCAAAATTGTTATCTGAGCTATAGATTAGAGGATCGTTAATAATAAGCATTGATCAATGAGAATATTTCTTTTCCTTCTTACTGTTGGATGGTGTACATTGCCAGTTTCAGTAATAATGATCTCACTCTCAAATTTCAGTAGTTGGTTTGTAGGGCACCCTCAAAAGCTCCACTTCTCCCCCTGTCAAAAAAAAACTTTTTGGGGGGATGACTTTTTGTATACCCTAAGTTTTGTTTTGTATCAATAGTTAGCCACCAATCTTTATTTGAAGAATGTTAAGTAACTAGGTGATTTGTGTGGCATGGTGGTGTTAATGGTGGAAAGAGAATTTGCCATTAGAACTAGGTTCTCACATCCTAGTTTCGTCACTTTGAGCAATTCACCCCAAAACTCTGATATATCAGATGATTTGCCATCTTGGGAAAGGGGGAGGAGAGGGAAGGAGAAAAAAATTAGAACTCAAATCTTATAAAAGTGAATGTTGAAAATTATCTTTACTTGTAATTGGAGAAAATAGAATGCTATTAAGTGGGGAAAAAAACAGAACAAACAAAAATAACACCAAAAACCTCTGATACAAATGTTAAAGCACTATATAAATGTGAGTTACGGACATCTGCTATATGGACACGATGCGTAGGTCACCTACCTCAACTGAAATATGAGAGAATTGGGTTAGACAACTATTAATGTGCCTTCTAGCTTTAATATTCCATGCCCCTGACTTTAATAATAATTTATATTGATAACATTTATATAATGCTTTTATAAGTATAAAGTACTTGTCTCATTGTCATGACAGGCCTGTGAGATTAGTAAAACAGTGTTGTTGGTTTTTTTAATCCCCGTTTTACAGATGAAAAACCAGAGACCCAAAGAGGTTGGCTAACTTGCCCAAAGTCACGTAGCTAATGAATGGAAGTCAGAACTCAAATGTAGATCTTCTGACTCTGAGCCATATGCTCATTCTGCTCTACCTAGCACTGGCCATCCTGGTTGCTGGCCACTTGTCTGCTTGTACAGGGTGCCCAAACAGCAGTCCTGTTAAAGGCACAATAGTTTTCAGTGGAATTTCTTTTTAGTGACCTAATGCTTACAGAACAGTCTGTGCCTGGGAGTCTAGTCATAAAAGACTTGAGTTATAAATCCAGAAAATGTTTATACAGTCTTGTACAATGAATTTTAGTGGGGTGGCTAGGTGGTGCAGTGAATAGAGTACCAGCCCTGGAGTCAGGAGGACCTGAGTTCAAATCTGACCTCAGATACTTAACACAAAAACTAGTTGTGTGACCTTAGGCAAGTCATTTAACCCCAATTGTCCTACCTTCCCCCCCTCCAAAAAGCAAAACAAAAACAAGAATGAATTTTAGTTTTCCCTTTTTAAATTGTATACTTCCATCAGTTTCCTGTTCTGATTTTGCACATGATGTCACTTTTAGTTATCATTTTGTTTTTGTTCAGTTGTGTCTAACTCTTTGTGATCCCATGGATCATACTGTCTATGGAATTTTCTTGGCAAAGATACTGGACTAGTTTGCCATTTCCTTCTGCAGTGGACTAAGGAAAACATAGGTTAAGTGACTTGTGCAAAGTCACATAGCTAGTAAGTGTCTGAGGGCAGATTTGAACTCAGGTCTTTCTGATTCCAAGCCCAGTGCTCTAGCCACTGAACCACCTAACTACCTCCTTCAGTTATCATAGCATAACATTAAAATATCTGTTCAAGCCAGCAGATGGATGTCAGAATGTATCAGGTCCCAGGGCTCTATGAATATCTTTAAGTTAGTGTCAGAGAGTAGAAATACGGCTGAATTTCCTAAGACTGGCTTTTATATTTCTCTTATTTTTTTCTCTCTCCTTTGGACTTTTTTTTTCCCAGCTGAAGGGCCTGTATTTTCCTCTGGCCATGATTTAAAGGAATTAACTGATGAGCAAAGCCAGGATTACCGTGCTGAAGTATTTCAGACATGTGCTGAGGTGAGGTAACCAGCATTGCAAACTTGGAAATAATTATGGCAGTTTATTTTCTAGTTTAATTGTATTCATCCAGATCTTGCCTTTCTCCCTGGTGGCTCATGGCATTTCACAAACACATTGATACTCTTCCTGACATCCATGTGAGTCAGTAGAGCTTTCCCCCTTCCATAAAATAGAGAATTAATGTCACTTAGTCATAGATCATTTTGTCTGGAGTCTCCCATTAAGTTTGTGATAAATGAGGAGTAGAATTAGATCATCTGTACTCAGGCTGGTACCATGGAAAGGGCACTGAACCAGATCCCCTTTCCTCCAACTTCTAGTACCTCTCTCCTAAGATCACCTTGTATCAACTTGGTCTATATCTTCTATACACTTATGCATGTTTTTTATTTCTTCAGAGCCTAGCATAGTGCTTGGCCCATAGTGGGCATTTAATAAATTTTTGCCCAGTGACTGATTAGTTGACTGAAGTCAGGAGATGTGGGTTCCAATCCTGACTCTGCCATTAATTTTCTGTATTACCATGGACAGCTCATTTAACCAGTCTGGGTCTTAGTCCTCTCATCTGTATGATTCAGGGGTTGGACAATGATGCTACACTTCCTCCCAGCTCTGAAAGTATATGAGTGTCAGTCTTTGCTTCTAGGAACCACAGAGGATGCCAAAGTTTGTTTTGACCAAGTTATATAATTTTTTTTTTCCACATCAGGACTACTAATGATGGGGAAGATAGTATTTCTTCCTTTCTTTCCTTTAAGAAATTGAGAGTACAGGTGGCAGGATGGAAGCAAAGCCAGATGGAGAACCCAACTCCTTGTAGACACTCTGCTCTTTTGTTTACTCTTGAGGCTGTCTCAGTGTGCATGACTAACATGGAAAACCATTGAAGGCTTTAGTAGGAAAGGAGGGACAGGTCCTTGTTGTTGCTTTGACTTCCAAGAACTTATATCTCTAGGATTTCTTTCTGTTCTATTTGAAGTGCAGTCACCACTCAAAGGTAAAGATGAAGACTCAGAACTCCCTATGGCCTAGACTTGAAGTAACGGGGCCAATCATTGAAACTGTGCTCTGGACCTGGACCAGTGGTGTCAAACTCAAATGGAAACAGATCCTTGCAGCTGAATATTAATTTAGAAAACTACAAATTAATATTATCTATGTTGTATTATATTTTTCATTTATTTTGTTACACATTTCCCAATTACAGTTGGTTTTTTGTTTGTTTGTTTCCTTTGTTTTTGGTGAGGCAGAGGGGAAATGTGACTTATCCAGGGTCAAACAGCTAGTTTGAACTCAGTACCTCCTGACTCCAGGGCTGGTGCTCTATCCACTGTGCCACCTACTTACCCCACTCAAATACATTTTAATGAGTTTGATACCTCTGCCTTGGACAACCACCTTCTCCCTACTTCTCTCTCTTAACATGTTTTCCCTAATCTGCTGGGGACTAGAAGTACCTAGTATTCATTTGGCGTTTGTTTGCCTGATTTATATTCTGTAAGCTATTTATTTAAAGGGGAAGTTGCATGATACCTTCCCTCTTCTTCCCCCCCCCCACCCCTCCACCCTGGAAACCAGCTCTAAGAGGTTGTCTTTTATTAAAAGATACTGTTCTCTTCCCAAAGAGGAATCATGGTATATATAGCACAGGGGTTCCTACATTTTTGTGTCATGGATCCCTTTGACAGTCAATAAAACCTATGAACCCTTTCCTAGAATAATATTTTAAGTGCATAAATCAAATCTGCAGACTTACAAAGGAAACCAACTTTATTGAAATATAGTTATCAAAAAAAATTGTTTTTTAATTCACAGGCCTCAGGTTAAGAACTCCTGGTAGTAAATAAAGTAAAACCCAGGGTTAAAATCTCACCTTAGACACTAACTATGTGATTGCTGGGCAAGTCACTTAACCTCTTTCTGTCTCCATTTTCTATTCTACAAAATGAGGAGGTTAGACTTAATGGTCTTGTAAGCCTTTGACTCTAAATCCATGACCATATGACCTACATGAGCTAAGGTCTCAAACTGGCCTCCCAGAGAAAGGAAATAAAATCATTCATTCTCCTTTAGAGGGTTAAAGCTCACATCTCAGTACGCTTCTTCTGACCCTCGGGTAGGCAGGTTACAAATAACTTAACACACAGCTTAGAATAGAGTGCTTGCCTCACAGAAAAGATGCAGTTCATAAACACACACCTGGACCCATTGCAGTAGGATGGGAGAAGGAACATATTGATTCCTTTAATACCATTTCTGAGGAAATCAAATTGTCCTGGATGAATATGTGCACCATGAACTTGTGCAAGATTTCAATTTCCAAATGTAATCAACAGGCAGATTGGAACAGAATGAGTTAGATATTTCATTGTTCAGTTCATGCATGAGAAAATTTGATTTTTGAGAGGAAGACATAGGAGGTGTCTGAATTTGCTCAGCCCCTAACAAATATAGCATCTTTGGGACAAACAACAAATGTTGCATGAGAGTTAAGATAATTATTTACAGCACAGGGTGGGAAAAGGAACTTGAGTTAATTCAAGAATGCTAAGTGTGGTCATTTGAAAAGCAGAGATAATAATTGACGGGGCTGTTACAACACTTTGGCCCTGTATCAAAGAGGCCTGCTCTGTATTTTTGTGCTTGCTTTCTTTTCAGGTTTAAGGACTGAAATGGAGGTCCAAGTAAGGGCCTGTCCCTTTCCTTTCACAAATAAGATAAGGCTGTGATTATGCCAGTAGCCTCTTCTTTGCTGGAAGTGGGGGGAAAAAAACAGTGTTGCAGATAGAATAATCGAAAAGGCAGTTGACTTAGGAAGGATTATCAAGTGTATTTATGTATTTGTTATTAATCAGGCCTCTCGTTTCTTCTCCCCCCGGCTGCCTGGTTTTGATTGCTTCACCTTTTCTTTGTTTCCCTAAAGATGATAGGTAGGCAGAGAGAGATTAGATGTGATGTTGAACAGACAGCTATCCTAGTAGTGACTTGTGTTAGTTTGCTTTCTGAAGGACTAAAGCTTAGTATTAGGATATATTTCTTTTATGTTATATTAATTTCAATTGTTCCTATTACCCCCATCCAGTGTTCTAGCAGTAATACTCTTGGGTCTTTCCTATCCCAGCTCTGTGACTCTATCAATAGATATCATTGTGACATTACAGCCTCATGAGTCTAGTGGAAAGAAATTAAATTAGATTATTAGAAAATGAGATACTCATTTTTAATAAATTCTAACAAATGTAGAATTTTCCATGAATAAGAAAATTGACCTTAAAAAGTAAATTATTTGAGGCAATCTCATGAAATTAAATGAAGACTGCTTTTGTGGGGATAGGCCAGACATGTTGGATTTTAAGTCAGAACACCTGGGCTTAAACCCCAGCTCTGCTAAATATTCCCTGTCAGACTTTTAGCAAGCTGCCTAATTTCACTGGGCCTTGATTGCCTTATCTGAAAAATGGAGAGGTTAGGCTAAATTGATTGCCTGTCCTTCAGTTTCTAAATATATACACCTATAGGGGCGGCTAGGTGGCACAGTGAATAGAGAACTGGCCCTGGAGTCAGGAGAACCTGAGTTCAAATTTGGCCTCAGACACTTAACACTTACTAAGCTGTGTGACCTTGGGCAAGTCACTTAACCCCAATTGCCCTGCTTTCCCCCTCCAAAAAAAAATTATGTATGTATATATATATATATATATATATATATGTGTGTGTGTGTGTGTATGCATACAGACCTATAATCTTTTGGATTATCCTTTCATAGGAAAGAAGTCCAAATTTCAAGTATTTAAGTCTTACTGTCTACAAAATAACAAATTATCCTATAATTTATTAACAAATAATCCTGTGATAAGAGTAACATTATCTATAACATTACAGAAGAACTTAAACTGTGCTTGCTACCTGGAAACAAAACCTATTCAAAAGGAGCAGATTAGTTAAAATGGAGAGGAAACAGTAGCTTTGTATATTAAGATATAATGATAATGATAATAACTAACATTTGTATAGTGATTTAAGGTTTACAAAGCATTTACAAATATTGTCTCCTCCATCCTTACAATAACCTTGAGAAGTTCCATTATTATTCTCATCTTACAAGTGAAGGAACTGAGGCACAGCAAGTTTGCCCAGGGTCGTACAACAGCTAGTATCTGAGGCTAGATTTGAACTTAGGTCTTCCTGACTCCAAATGCAGCAGTCTATCCACTTCACCACATTGCTGCCATGTATATATATACTCATATGAGGAAATTACTCATATGAGAAAACCCAGAAATCACAGCAGGGAAAGCAGGGTGGAAAGCATTGGATAAAATTCAATTAAGGGACAAACAGAAGTGATTTTGTCATCAGAGTATCCTACAAAGCACCTGGCTGAAAGGGGAAATAGACAAGAAATGCAGGAAATAAAACATAAACCTAGTCCTGAGAAATGACAGTAATTAATGATAGGAAACTTTAATTGCCTAAGCATTTGATAGATCTCTCTCTGCCAAAAGTATATAATGCTAGTATAATATGCTAATAGTTTCTTAACTCACCTTAATAATACCTTATTTACTTTCAAAGAGTGGAAACACCAACAAAGGGAGATTTTATTCTAAATGTGATTCTGACATAAAGGGAGGAACTGGCTACTTGTAGCAATGATGAGAATCTTGGTGAGAAGTGACTGTTTCATTTTCGAACCTGCTTTTTAAAAAAGGGGAAGAACCTGCCTCTTTGTAGAGCCTGGATTTGTTGCTATATGGTTGAGACTTTATTTATGACTTCCCCTGTAGAATTGTAGCCCATAGTATCATACCTCTCTTTCCTCTAAATTCTTATATATTGTTTGACTGTCTAGACGTAAGAAAGTAATGGAGGAAATGTTAATAATGCAGATTGAACTTTAAAAAACTCTTATGATGGGGGCAGTTAGGTGGTGCAGTGGGTAGAGCACCAGTCCTGGAGGCAGGAGGACCTGAGTTCAAGTCCAGCCTCAGACAATTAACACACACACACACACATACACACACACACAAACTAGCCATGTGACCTTGGGCAAGTCACTTAACCCCAATTCCCTCCAAAAAAGCAAAAAATAAAATTCTTGTGAGCACACACACACACAGAGTGAGTCAGTTGTTAAACACCACTCTCATAGTCTCACTATATATTCTGTCCTAGGCAGACCACCCCTAACTACAGACCACCTGTTTGGTAAAAAGGGCCACATGTTAGGATGGATTATGATTAAATTGGAGACCAGACCAGGATACTTAAGAAGGTAAAGGTCAGACTACATGAGAATTGTTTGAAGACATTGGGGATATTTATTCTGAAGAAAAGAAAATGTAAAGGGGACCAATAGTTGTCTTCAAATATGTGGGTCTGTCATGTGGAAGAGAGATTAGCATTTGGAACTGTGAGTGGATAGTGCAGAGAGATATATTTCATTTAATGTAAAGAAAAAATTCCCTAACAGTTAGAACTGTCTAAAAGTTTAATGGACTGCCTTTAATGGGCTCTCTTTCATTGGAGATCTCCAAGCAAAGAGAGGATGATCCATACTTATTGGGTAAGTTGTAAAGAGGTTTCTCATTCAGTACAGATGAATTCAGGTACAGAGGCCAACCTCACTAGCCTAGAATTTGCATGTTGCATTATCTTCCTTTTGGGTTTTTTTTTGGAAAATCAGGACGTTTGCTGTTCTATAGTGTTACAGTACCTTTTCCATTCTTCATGGCCTAGCAATCATATCTGCTAAGTCTTTCAGTAACTGAAGAGGTAGCTCCTCTGGGCCAAGTGGCTTGAATCTGTCAAGAACGGCTAAGTAATCTCTTACTATCTCATTATTGTCTTAGGTATCCAACTCCCTATTAGCCATTTTGGTTCTGTCCTTTCCAACATGAAGGCCATTCTCTTTTTTTTCCACTTTTTGGAGGGGGGAAGGCAGGGCAATTGGGGTTAAGTGACTTGCCCAAGGTCACATGGCTAGTAAGTGTTAAGTGTCTGAGGTCACATTTGAACTCAGGTCCTCCTGACTCCAGGGCTGGTGCTCTTTTCACTGGGACATCTAGCCACCCCCAGGCCATTCTTTTTGACAGGTTAAATGGAAGCAAAATTAAAATGAAGCCCTTCTCTCTGTTCTTAATTGTTATCCTGTCCATTCTGAACTGCTTCCCTGTTCTTTGATTTCCCCCTTTTCCTTAATAAAAACTCAATTTTGTCATCCTTGGCTTTCTTTGAGAGCTGCTCATTTTGAGCCTTCTCAGTTCTGACACAGTTCTTTAAGTACCATACCATACTTTTGAATTCACCCTGTTAGCTACCCTCATTTCCATATTCTGTCCATATCCTTTTAAAAATCCAAGTTGGTTGGTGAATTCTCTATGCAGCCTTATCAGTCCCTTCAGACAACTCCTATTTTTCTTTTTCATCAAAACTGTTTCCCTTTATATCTTCATAATTTCCTTCTTGAGAGTTTCCCTTCCTGCACTGACTTCCCCTGTAAAATTGTAGTCCATAGTGTCCTACCTCTCCTTCCCCTGAACTCTTAGAAATCTGCTCTCTTAAAATCTAGGGTGTATGTGAGACCATGGCTATGTTTCCTCTCCTTCTCCACCACACAGTCTAGGATGGAGTAGTCACTTCCTAAACAGACAGTTACTTCCTGCTAAGAGTCATATCTAGAATAAGCTCCCTTTTTTATATTTCAGCTTTCAAGGGATATAATTGTCAATAAGGTAATCCAAGAAATGCTGTGAGAGATTCTGGGCTTATTCTTCCAACCAATACATGCTTTTAGCCGGTTACATATGCTAACTATATATTCCTTTCAGGGTCCTAGGGACACCCCTGAGGAGGAATGGGGTTCTTTCTAATGGTTTCTCCTCAAGCACCCTTTTCTGGGATATTGTCCCCAATGTCAATCACCAGCAAATACTGTCCCAGTATAATTTGTCAGTGCCAGTTAATATCTCTTCAATATCATCAGTTAGCACCCCAGTATCATTTTGAGCAGTGTACCATCAATTAACTTTTTGGAAGGGATATTTACTGAGAAGATATAGCAAGAGCAGAAGTATAAACACTCCCCCCCCCCCCCCCCCCCCCCCCCCCCGAACCAGGAGGCATGTTCTCTCCTCTACTAACTCAGTCAATACAGAGAATAGACTCAAAATGAAAAGTGTTCACCCCTCCAATTTCACTGTCAAATTCAACATAACATCTTGGGCTACCAAGCTGATCCACTTCTGGGCTTAAAGCCCCAGGACTATGTTGGTTTACTGAGTTGAGTGGCCTGGAAGCTCTGGTATGGACCCCCATATTACTAGTCCTTTGCCCTTCTGACTGCTCAAAATGTCACAGATCTTGTACCAAAGGAAAGAATACATTAACAAGAAGGTCACATCTCAGACACTATGATAAACTGGTTTCTTCACTAGAGAAATTGTAAATTTCATCACAGTAAAAATTTTTTAAAATTAATGAACCTGGTTTATCCTTCCCCCCACCTCCCAGGATTAAATGAGATACTACATTGCTGCTGAGACCTCTTCAAACTCTACCATTCTATGATTTTTCTATTCTGTGAAAATACATTTAAAACCATAAGCTGCTCTAGAAATGCGAAGTGGCATTATTCTTAGAGTTGTTAATATCAGCTAATTTCTGAGTGGCAGTGAAATTGATTCATTTTGCTTTTTCAGGTCATGATGCTAATTCAGAAACATCCTGTCCCCATCATTGCCAAAGTGAATGGTTTAGCCACTGCTGCAGGCTGTCAGCTGGTCGCAAGTTGTGACATTGCCCTGGCAAGTGAAAAATCTCATTTTGCAACTCCTGGTGTGAATGTTGGACTCTTCTGCTCCACTCCAGCAGTTGCCCTGGGGAGAGCAGTTCCTAAAAAGGTAAATCACTCCTTTGTTTGTTTGTTGTTGTTTTTGATTTTTGGAGGGGGGGAGGTAGGGCAACTGGGGTTAAGTGACTTGCCTAAGGTTACACAGCTAGTTTTCATGTTAAGTGTCTGAGGCCGCATTTGAACTCTGGTCCTCCTGACTCCAGGGCCAATACTCTATTCACTGTAAATCACTGAGTTTTTTCCACTTTTACTGTCCTTGGTAGATTATTTCAGAATTCACTTGACCATAGCCTCAGAAAATTGCTGATATTTGAGTGATTTTGCCTACAGCATAGCAGGAGTGGACATTATATGGGAACATGGCCTTTTTTGGAAAGTTACTAAGAAGTAGAGAATGTCCAGCTGCTTCCTCCTTGACATCCTCTTGTGCTGCTATGTAACAGGGTAGATTTGTGAAAAGTCACATGTATTCCAGTAAATTGGGGGATTTTTTTTTCCTATTGGGGGGAGGAACTTTTATTTGAAATAACAGATCTTACTTTCATACAACTCAATATCTGCCTATCAGATACAGTAGAACCCCTGTACAGTGCTAGTGTTTGGGGACAGCATTAGCACTCACATTTGATCAGACTTATTATAGTATATAGTTTTGTTTCAGGGGACTTGATTTGACTTATGATAGGACAACTCTATGAAATAAGAAGCCATGTTATAAAAGGGTTGCAGCACATCAGGTATGAAGACAAACCTCATCTTCAATTGCCTTTCTCCCTCAAACCCAGAATGCCTCCCAAAACCTTCCTTAGGGACAAGTTCTTCCATTTCCTCTGCTGAGCTTTGTGGTTCTACCATCATTAAGTCATATTTATTGAGCATCCTTACATAGGTTTCCAAAGTGTGTGATACCACCCTCTGTTAGGTGATGGGGGGGAGTAGCCTCAGGTGCATTTGGGGAGATGTTGAATAAAAATAAGGGGGCAATGGAAGCATAAGGAGAGAAGAGAAGAAAATTTTGAAAAATCATTTGTACATGTTTCATCAGTTGTATAACAGAGTTAAAGTCGTGGTGATTTCATTATTCTCCAAACAAACACACAAAATGCAAGTTATAACCAATCAGTGGTCAAGTCCGCCTACTGGTCTCAATAAGCAAGTCTTGGAAGGCAAGCATGTCGTGTGTTGTCGGGAAGTCCAGCATGCATCAGCAAGAATATGTGTGTGAAATGACTAGTTTACAATACCATACTATATGGTTATATGATGCAATATTGCATCACCAAAATTTCAACACAGGAAAAAAACACAAATTTACAATAAATTATTAAATTTAAGTTGTATAATTTTAAAATATTTATTTTTTTAAATGATGCAAATTTTAAAAAAAAACCTAAAGGGTTAAAGAAAGCAGATTTCCATGGGAGTGCTGAGTAATTTTTTTTAAGGACCAAATAAGCTTGGGAACCTCGGGTTTAGATGCGTAATCCTGTACCAAGGTACTACATTAAGAAATTTCCCTACTAGCTCTCTTCATACTGTAAACCTGTGAACTGCAGAAGTCCTTAACCTAAGCTCTTTGAAACTTATTCATAGGGGGCAAAGGGGAAAGAGGTGTAGGTGTGTAGACAGACAGAGAGATGATAGATAATGATAGATAGACAGATGGATAGATACTATATTTCAATATAATTAGTTTCCTTTGTAATTTTGTGTATTTAATTTTATGCATCTAAAAACATTGTTTTGAGAAGGTGTCCACAGGCCTCACTAGATTGACCACAACACACACAAAAAGGGCTAAGAACCCCTGCTGTTAAATGAGAGAGTGTCACATATAATATCTGTAAGGGAAAATCGACTATCTAGAATATATTAAAAAGTTGTACATGTGCCTGGGGCACAGAAAAAATGAGACCCAAGGGAAATCAAACCAGCCACACCGAGTAATTTTGTAAGGCCTGCCTGTCTTTTACATTGTCCTCTATTGGGCTTCGTTAGGGGTGTAAGTTTGGGGGAGAACCTAGATTTAAGCACACATACTTGCAGAGAAGTAGCTGCAAAGTAGATGATGACAGCATTGCTATTTTACCAGAAATGGTGATATAATAGTGATTCACTATAAAGATTCATAGAATTTGAAAGTTGGAATGAATAGAACCAGTGAGAATTCAGCAATTTGATAAAAACAAGGCTAAACGTTTGTTTTTTTACCTTTAGAATGGAAGTTCCTTGAGATCAGGGACTGTTTTAACTTTGCCTTAATATTCCCACTGGGCCTTGTACTTAATTAGTACTTAATAAATGTGTACTGAATGAATTCTATTTGGAAGAATAAATTAGATGTACTACACTTTGTACATTTACTTTGATGTAAAGTATATGTTAAAATGCATTAGAAGTTGATTATAAAATATTACTCATTATTATTTAGACTAGGGGATCAAATTGTGACACCTACATAGAGTAAAAGGCAGATATAATACAATGCATTTAGAAGATGGGTATTAGTCACATAGTCTGAGTCCCTGGCATTTGAAAGCAGTACCAAGGTCATTCACTTTAAATCATTAATAAAACACCACCCACGGTTTTATATCTTTTTCCATTCTTTCTCTGTGCCAAATTTGAAATCAAAACTTCTTTTAGTGAAAGATCTGTTAGACACTTGAACACTGCTTTATCTTTGTTAACTTATAAATTGTTTCTTGAAAAGGAAAAAGAAAACAGAAATGGGGGAGGAACAAAATCTCAATGTGAAAAAATAGAATAGGCCTCTCATTCCAAAGAAGCCAGCAGATCTGAAGCGTTATCAACAACAACGAACACACCCACATCCACTCCGTATTCTTGTGCAGTAAGACCATAGGATAAAAGGGATGCTATGGAAACCACAGTGGCCTACCATCTAAGCACTGACCCTGTCCAGCTGTTGTTGATTGAAATGGAATTTGGGACAAGGGTAATGTTTGTATTGCCTTTCTCAAAGTCCTATCTGTATCAGTACTGGTTGGACTCCCTCTAGGCCCCCATGGTATTTGGGTTAGCTACAGTATTTTTTATATTTTTTAATTTAGGGAACCTATCTTTTCTAATTAACAGGCTAGACCAGTGGTATCAAACTCAAAATAGGAACAGTTCCTTGGGGGCATTACATTGACTTGGAAAACCACAAATTAGCATTTTCTGTGTTTTATTGTATTTTTGTTGTTGTTAAATATTTTCCAGTTACATTTTAATCTGGTTCAGGCCATGTTCTGGAGTGTTGTGGACCATATCTATCCCGAGCTGTGAATTTGACACCTCTGATCTAGACAGTATTTTAAAGTGAAGAAAAAGCGACTTCATTAAACATTTTATTTAATTCTGTATTGCTTTTTCCTCCACCAGGAATGGAAAGCTTAACTTACAATATTAGATTAATACTAACGAGCCAAAATGAAGGTACTGATTAAAGGAAACGCAGTAAAAGCCTTCCTTAATTCTAGTGCCTTCCCTCTGTTACTTCCTGTTTATCCTGGATATGGCTTGCTTGGTATATATTAGTTTACATGTTGTCTTCTCCATCAGATTGTGAGCTCCTTGAGGGCGGGGACTGTCTTTTGAGCCTTTTTGTATCCCCCGAGCTTAGCACATAGGCACTTAACAAATGTTTATTGATTAATTGATTGAAACATAAAGAATATTAGAATGTAAGGTCTTTTTCCTTTTTCTGAATTGTCTGACTGTCAACTGGACCCATTTCCCTGCAGTAATAATTAGGTCCACATATTTAGAAAAAGGGATCCACAAAAAATTCAAAACCTGATCAGAAAGCATCTCTTGGTGTTTATAATTCGGTGGAGCAGACATTCATCAGGGCATACTTACTACATCTAAGCTGCACTAGAAAGCAAGTTGCTGCCACCTTCATGCTGTTCAGTACAATATATGCAAGTCACCAGTGCCCTCTACTGCCCAGAAAGGCAAACCCACTCAGCAGCACAGGAGAGGGCAGGACCAGGGTACAGTTTAAATGCCGGAAACTTGAACAGCTGGAGTTCAAGTTCAAGTTCAGACTGACCCCTCCTGGAGACATGAAGCATCAGAAAGTGTTTTTCTTATTCATTATTTTGCTCAGTAATTCATTTTCATAGCCTTCCTGAGAAAATGACCATGGCTGGCCTCAACTACAACCCACACAAAAATAGGGGTGAGTCATTTGCAGTTAAAAGGCTTTTTGTTCGAGGAATTAGAGAAAACACTCTGGGTCTCAGCTTCTGACCCAATCCCTGTTTGAACCTAAGTTGGCAGCAGAGAGAACTAATTGGAAAATTGTAGACTCGCCTTCCCCAAGCCATTCATTCACCAGGGATAAAAATTATTTTCTTCTATCCTTCTGAACTTTTTATCTATAAGGCCTGTTTCTCCAATGTCATCTGGTATTTTTAAAAAATAATAATTAAAATAAATATAGTGCTTTAAGGTTTGCAATTTGATCTTATTACCTCATTTGATCCTCATATCCACCCCTTTTAGGTAAGTGCTATTATTATCTCCATTTCACAGGCGAGGAAACTAAGGCTAAGAGAATAAATAACTTGCCCCAGGTCACATAGCCAGTGTCTCAGGCCAGCTTAGAACATAGTTCTTCCTGATTCCAACTCTGGCATTCTAATCACTACATCACCTAGCTGCCACTGTTGCCATTGCCAACTTTCAAAGATGTCAGAATCCATTTTTTTAGATCCAGTCCTTGGATTTCATTTTAGTCATTTTTTCAGTAATGTGCCTATTCTTCATGACCCCATTTGGAGTTTTCTTAGCAAAGATCCTAAAGTGGTTTGCCATTTCCTCCTCCAGTTTCTGTTATAGATGAGAAAACTAAGGTTAAGGACCTGCCCAGGGTCACAAGGTAGTAAGTGTCTGGGGCCGGATTTAAACTCAAGAAGATGTCTTCCTGGGGCAGCCAGGTAGCACAGTGAGTAAGAGCACCAGCCCCAGAGTCAGGATGACCTGGGGGATCAAATCCAGACTCAGATACTTAGCACCTACCCAGAAATAACTGGCCATGTAACCTTGAGCAAGTTACTTAACCCCAATTGCTTTTAAAAAAAAAAAAAAAAGACGTCTTTCTAATGACAAATGTTGGAGGGGTTTTATTTTGGTCTGTGTTTTCTTTTAAAACACGACTAATATGAAGTATGTTTTGCATAACTACACATGTATAACCTATATCAAATTGTTTGCCTTCTTCATGAGGGGGGTAAGGAAGGAGGGAAGTTTGAAATTGAGAATTTCAAACTCAGTTTTAAAAAACAAATGTTGAAAATTTTTTTTACATGTAATTGGGGGAAAATAATATACTGAATTTTTAAAAGGAAGATTATCTTCCTGACTCCAGGCCTGGCACTCTATTTATTGTGCCACCTAGCTGCCCTTGAGAAATTTCAAGGAGGTAGCTCCCTACACAAATGCATACTGACAACTGTTTCTGTAACATACAGTCTTTAGAGAGTAACCTGGAATCCTGGAAGGGAAGGAAACATACATTTATTAAATACCTATTATGTACCTGGAACTGTGCTAAACACATATAAATATCTCATTTGATCTATACAAGAACCCTGGGAAGTAGAAGCTATTATCTCCATTTTATAGTTGAGGAAACTGAGGCAGACAGAGGTTAAGTGACTTACCCAGGGTCACACAACTCCTAAGTGTCTGAGATCACATTTGAATTCAAGTCTATCCTGACTCCAGGCCCAGCACTCTGTATAAACACTGTGCCACCTAGCAACCTGCAGCTACATTGACCTTCCTAAGGCACAGGCATAATCATGTCACTCCTCCATTCAAAATCCTTCTGTGATTTCTTGTCGTCTCCAGGCTAAGGGATTTGCCCAGAGTCACATAGCTAGTGTGTGTCAGAGGAGAGATTTGAACCCAAGTATTCCTGACTCCAGGGCCAGCTCTCTGTCTACTCTGCCACACTCTCTCATTAGTTAGTGGGCCAGGGTCATTCTCAGTTGCTCAAATGGATCAGATCTTATCACTAAAGAGGGTCCCTTCAGTGATACAGATTGCAATCCATCCATGGATACGTTACCTCAGGGTTACCCAACATGCTGGTGGCCTTCCTTACTTCTAACACGAAGGAAGTTCCGATGGAACATTTGGTCATTTCTTGTCCTTGTGTGAATTAGCCCATCTTCCCTTGCTATCCTAAAGTTCCGTGTTGAAATCTTTGATTCCTGCTCTCCTTCAGAGTTTGTCATTGGTTATGTTCTATAGCCCATCATGAGCTTTTGCACTGCCCTTTGAGTGATACTCATTTTTAATTCTTCAGGGACTGGTACATTCCATGCCCTGTTATCACATAGTAACATGATCACAAGATGGACCTTTACATTAATACAACTTTGTAGTTTCTTGAAGAGAACTGAACCTACCCTATTACTGTTCTGCTCTGGGCCCAGCTGGTGCCGGAAGATCAAGTGAAATAAAACATTTAAAGTACTTAGCACAGCACCTGGAACATAGTAGGTTCTTAATAAATGTTTACTCTTTTCCCTATTGCTACCATCTTCCCTCTGCTGATTATCTCCAATTTATCTTGTATATTTCTCCTTGGTACATAGTTGTTTGCATGTTGTTTCCCACAACTCCGTGAGAAAAGGGACTGTCTTTTTGCCTTCTTTGTATTCCCAGAACTTATCACAGTGCCTAGGACAGAGTCAGCATTTGATAAATGCTTGTTGACTGGCTGTCTGTTGCATCTTCCCCAGATATATGTGTGTATAGACAAATAGACTGAGATAGATAGATATGGATAGATAGATTAATACACACACATGTGTATATACATATACATATACACAAGCTATATACATTGTCCATCCAAGCATATGATGTAATCTGCACAAAAGACATTCTTTATCTACTTATTCTTTTCTGTGGGGATGCTTAGGCCAAACTTCTTTAGTATCTCCCTGTCTATGCTCTTGATATGTTACATATTAGCCCTTTGACACCCTCACAATTGTGAGGCCTCCTGCAAGAATCTTCTCTATAGCTTTACCTCTCCTGCTGCTCAAGGAGCTGGACACCATCATGAATTGACACTATAACCATCAGAACCAGAAAGTTCATGACAAACAGACTTCTTCAGCATAAACAGATGATTATAGATGTCCTTCATCCTGGAAAGGCCACAGTGTCCAAGACTGAAATTCAAGGAAAACTGACCAAGATGTCCAAGACAACTCCAGACGTCATTTTTGTCTGGATTCACAACCCATTTTGGTGGTGGCAAAACAACAGGCTTTGGCATGATTTATGATTCCCTTGACTATGCAAAGAAAAATGAACCAAAGCACAGACTTGCAAGGCATGGCCTATATGAGAAGAAAAAGACATCAAGAAAGCAGCAAAAGGAAAAGGATGAAGAAAGTCAGGGGTATTGCAAAGGCAAATGTCAGTGCTGGCAAAAAGAAAGAATAAAAGGCACTATGGATTATGCTTATCCATGAAGATAATTTTTCACCAGAGCATAAACTACGTAAAACTTCAGCAACAACAACAAAAAAGAATCTCCCCTATATGTCCATGGTTCAGTCTGGCTGTTTTTTCTTCTCTTTATTCTATCCAGTGCAACTTCTGCCTCCTCTATGAGCACATCTGGGACTGTGATGTTAGGGAGCAAGGGTGGTGATTCTTCTGTTCTTGATAGAGAAGTCTTTTATAATGAGTTTTACAAAAGCTTTTCCATTTTTCTTCTGTTGTCCTCCTGCCATTTTCATCCTTAAATGCCCTTGGGATGACTTTGCTTAGTTAGATTCGCTTGCCAAGCTTTCTTTAAACTTGTTTTACTGTCCACTGTTTTTCTCAGCTTTGGGAGACAATACCACTCATAATCATCCATCATTCTTCTTCATAAGATTTTACAAACAAGTTTATATTCTAACCCAGTGTTGCCTTTGGCAGTCATCCCTCTCTTTTTGGCAAATAAGTTTGATGTTTTATTGACTGAGGCACTCCCTGGGAAGGAAGTATCCTTGTTTGTGGTAATGAATTTACATTGGTTAAACTTCTGAATGAAATTATTATAATCAGTGTCAGGGTCATTTCTATTGTCCATTTCCCATTTTTGATTGTTTTGTTTAGATGGTAGATGTAAACTTGTGGGTTAAACAGGAGCCTGACACTTTTTTATATCATGAGCACTTTCTTCACTAAAAGAATTGGGAGGCACTAGATGTGACAAGCACCAAGTAACAGTCTGAAAAATGAAATAGTAAAAGAAAAAAAAGGAAGAATAATGAGGAAAAAATATAGGGCCTACATCATAAGAGAAGGGACACATACCATCCTACCTGTATCCCAAGCATATTAGCCTCTGAAGTATAACTGTCTTGCTCATAAGTTCCACCAAAATTGGTATTAGTTGACTTTCTCCTTGGGGTGGATGCACTGTATACCAGAAAGCAGAGAGCAGTGAAGGGTCCCCCCGCCTCCTCCCACACATAACAGCACACAGACCTGGTCTTAGAATGTACTCCATTTTTATATTTTTAGAATTCTGAACTTTAACAAACAAGCACAAACTACAACAAACAGAAGCAAACCACAGTAGTCATATTCCAAAATGCTTCTCTTTCTACCCCTCCATTCCATCACCTTTTTGTCAGAAGGCAGATAACATGCTTCCACTTGAGACATGGTTGGCCATTGAACCAATGAGTTCTTGTGTCTTTCAAAGTTGTGTTTTCTTCATAGTGTTGTTGCCCTTGTGTAAATTGGTTTCCTGTCTCTACTCACTTCACTCTGTATCAGTACATATTACCCAGGATTCTCTGAAATTGTTTCTTTTGTCATTTCTCATGGTACAACAATATTCCATGACATGCAATAAATCTAATCCATTCTAATAAACATTTATTAAGCACCTACAATGTGCCAGAAACAGGGCTAAGCACTGAGGATACAATTATTTAAAAAAAATTTTTTTTACTACTCTCAAGAAGCTTACAACCTAATGAGGTGAGGGGGCACCACAGCACACAGAAAGAGGCAGGAAAGGGTGGGACAAAAGACCAGGAATACCTTGTTTTGAAGAGTTGAAACCAGACAGAGAAGCAGATGCAGAGTAGAGCAAACTGAAAAGTCCAGTTTCTGTCCTCTATAAAGGAAGACATTGGGAGGAGTTTGGTTCTCTACCCTCTAGCCCTCCAATCTGAAGGAAGAAGGCGCTGAGGGAGGTGTTATCAGTTAAGGCATGCTGATCAGATTAGAGGTAATGAGCTTAACTTGGGTAAGGCATCTTGTTTCTTGGAGTAGATAGTAGGCCTAGCAGCAGATGATGAGTAGATTGAAGACTGCATTCGTAGACAAAAATTTGTTTGATCATTCCATAATTGACAGGTTAAGATTCCAGCCCTTTAGGGTTTTGTTTTGTTTTGTTTTTCCCCCTTTAATCCTCCCTTTAGGATCAAAGTTCCTTCTGCTTTCAAAGCAAAAAATGTCCCTCCTGGCTATTTTCCTATAGCTGTTTGTTTTCCCATCTAGTTTATACCAAATTCTATGTGTGTATGTATGTGTGTGTATGTATATTCAACTCTCCTTCCAGTTCATATAAAGTAAGATTCCTCTAATGCCTGCTCCTCTCATCCCTTTCTCCATGTTTATATACTTTTTCTTATATACCCCAGTTATAAAAATAGCAAGTTCTACCTCTTTCTGTCTCTTTTCTATACTATTATATTCTTTTTACCTTCTTTTTTCTTTTCCATCTTAAAACCCACAGAATAGAACCAATCCACTCCCCTTGTTCTTCTGTTTTTCTTATTTAACTTCCTCAATACTTTTTTTTTTAAGACATTATGGTTCTGGGCCAGCTGTACCATGGATAAAATAACCATCCCAGAGTCAGAAAGAAGAAAGACTCATCTTCCTGAGTTCAAATCTAAACAGCTAACCCTAACCCTAATCCCCATTTTCCTCTGTTTATCCTTCTCTCTCTTTTTATACTATTCCTCCTCAAAAGTCTTTCTTGCTTCTGATCATTGCCTCCCTTAATCTACCTTCCTCCTTTTCTCCCCCTTCTCAGATCTCTTATCCCCTTCCTCTCCTATCCCCCTATTGGATAAGATAGATTTCTATACCCAACTGAGTGTGTATGTATACTCTTCCCTCTATGAACCAATTCCAATGAGGTTACCACCACCCTCTCATTTCCCCTTCCACTATAAAAGCTCTTCCTTTTATGCCTCCTTTATGTGAGAAAATTTTCCCCATTCTACCTCTTTCTTCCCCCATCTCTCAGTATATCCCTCATTCTCACCCCTACATTATTTTTTTGGACACCATCCCAACATAATCCACTCGCACCCATCCCCTCTGTCTATGCAGAACCCTTCTAACTGCTGTAATAATGATAGAGTTCTTGGGAGTTACAGGTACCATCTTCCCATACAGGAGTGTAAATAGTTTAACTCCATTCAGTCCCTTATGATTACACTTACCTTTTTATGCTTCTCTTAGGTCTTCTGCTTGAGTGTAATATTTTCTGTTCAGTTCTGGTCTTCTCACCAGGAATGCTTGTATGTCCTCTATTTCATTAAATATCCATTTTTCCCCTGAATTATTATACTCAGTTTTGCTAGTAAGTTATTTTTGGTTATAATCCTAGTTCCTTTGTCCTTCAGAATATCATATCCCAAGCCCTCCACTCCTTTAATGTGTAAACTGCTATATCATGTATGATCCTGACTGTGGCTCCATGATATTTGAATTGTTTCTTTCTAGCTACTTAAGGTATTTTCCCTTTGACCTAGGAGGTGTGGAATTTGGCTATAATATTCCTGGGAGTTTTCTTTTGGGGATCTCTTTCACAAGATGATCAGTGGATTCTTCCAATTTCAATTTTACCCTCTGGATCTAAGATAGAGAAGTTTTCCTTGATAATTTTTTTGAAATGTGGATGTCTAGGCTCCTTTTTAATCATGGTCTTCAGGTAATCTAATACTTTTTTATGGTGCAATTTTAAATAGATTGTATTCTCCAGGATAAGAACTTGTTTACAGTACTGATAAAGTGCACTGTTACTTAGTTCTCTCCCTTCAAGTATTCAGAATGCCCAGATTTACACAGTAGATTAAATGTTACTTTTAAACTACTACTGCAGTTTAAAATTTGAGTCCTTCAGTTTTTGGAAGGCTGTGTGGAATGCTATTTCTTCTGGTGCATTTATTCAACCCTTCAAGTGTCCAGAAGAAGCACCTCCAGATGGGGCTGCTCCACCCCTTGGGAACCCACCAGGCATGCCCCCTGCACTCTGGTAGAACTTAGTATTGGTGGGGTTGCAGACCTTTTCCAATTCTTTCTGCTGATGTTCGAATTCTTCCTTCTCAGCAGTCTGGTTCTTATCTGGCAAGTTGATTATTTTGTTACACTTGTCAAGGATCTTCTGTTTGTCTTCACCAATTTTGCCTTGTAGTTTTTCATCCCTTATGGTAGCCTTCATGTTGAAAGCATAAGATTCAAGAGAATTCTTGGAAAACATCTTATCTCTCTTCTTCTCATCCTCAGCCTTGTATTTCTCAGCCTCCTAGACCATATGTTCAATGTCTTCTTTGCTCAGACAATCTTTGTCATTGGTGATGGTAATCTTGTTCTCCTTGCCTGTGCTCTTATCCACAGCAGAAACATTGAGGATGCCATTTGCATCAATGTCAAATGTTATTTCATTAGTAATTCATGAGGAACATCCCTGGGTGCTGGGGGGATTCCTGTGAGCTCAGACTGGCCAAGCAGGTTGTCATTGTTCTCTCACCTTCATAACCTGAATAAGCACACTAGACTAGTTGTCTGAATAGGTGGTAAAGATCTGTGTCTGCTTGATGAGGATGGTGGTATTACATTTGATCAGAACTGTCATAACTCCACCAGCAGTTTGAATTCCAAGGGAAAGAGGAGTGACATCTAACCGTAGCAAGTCCTGCATGTTCTCAGTTTATCTCCGGACAGAATGGTAGACTGGATAGTCGTACCTTATGCAACAGCCTCATCATGACTGATACTGTTGTCGAACTCCTTGCCATTGAAGAAGTCTTGCAGAAGCTTTTGGAATTGGGGTATGTGAGTGGAATTACCCACCAGGATATTGTCATGATTCTGTGATTTATCTAACTTGGCATCTCCTAAGGCCTTTTCCATAGGGTCCAATGTGCCACAGAAGAGATCAGCACTCAGCTCTTTGAAACAGGCTCAGGTCATTGAGGTAAAGAAATTGATGCTTTCCTAGAGGGAGGCAATCTTGATACTGGCCTGGATACTGGAAGAGAGGATATACTTTGTACTTTACAAGTAGTGTGTAGATGGCAAACAGCCCTTTTGTTCTCACTGATGTCCTTCTTGTGCTTTCACTTGAACCAGGCAACGAAATGGTTAACCATGTGGTTGTCAAAGTCCTCCCCACCCAAGTGGGTGTCCCCAACTGCTAATCCAAATTATCTCTCTTCAGTCTTCCAGGTCACTTTTTTTCCCAATGAGATACTTCACATTTTTTTTCATTTGTTTGACTTTGTTTTATTGATTCTTGCTTTCTCATGGAGTCATGAGCTTCAATTTGATCCAATTCTGATTTTCAAGGAGTTATTTCTTCACTGAAATTTTGTGCCTCTTTTACCATTAGGCCAATTCTGTTTTTTAAGGTAAAATTTTCTTCAGTATATTTTTTGTGCCTCTTTTACCAAGCTGTTAATTCTCTTTTCATGATTATCTTGCATCACTCTCATATTTTTCCCAATTTTTCCTTTACCACACATCTCTTTCTTAAACTCTTCCAGAAATTCTTGTCCACCTTGGACCCAAATTAACATTTTTCTTTGAGGCTTTGCTTGTAGCTGTTTTCACATTGTTGTCTTCTTCTAAGCTTATGTCTTGGTCTTTCCTTCCATAGTAGCTTCTTTTTGTTGTTGTTGTTTTCTCATTTTCCCAGTCTTTGAACTTTATATTAAAATTGGGCTCTATTCACCTGGGGCTGAGGGAACAATGTGCCAAGCTTTAGCTTTTTCACCCTGCTATTTTCAGAGCTAGGTTGGGAAGGGGCGGAGTCTGCAAGTTTTTGGTCATTCCAAGATGTATCACTGCTCTTCTGGTCTGCATTATTATCCTTATCAAGACAGGTCCTTTTTCCCCTGCAGCCATAAGTACTAATGTTCCTCTTGCCCTTGGAACTGTGACCAGGTCCCCTGCTCTCCTGCAACCACAAGGGTTAGCACTCCTGGTGGCCCAGAATCAGGGCTCCTCCTCCCTTATGACCAATCACAAGTGCTCCTTTCTGTCCTAGAATGGGACCCAGAAATGTTTATGGACAATAGAGTTGCCTAACAGCACCAGCTATACCCAATGCCAACAAAGGGTCCCCTGTAATCTCTTTCTGACTAATTGTCTGACCCCCCCCTTAATGTCTCTGGGCGGAGAGCTCCCGAAGCTGCTGCTGCTGCTGCTGCTATTGCAGTTGTCTCCAAGGCCCACTGCTGGTACTCCTGCCATACTCTTGGCTGGCCCCAACCCTGGTGTCACAGATCTTTTCTGCCAACCTCCTAGGTTGTTTAGGCTGGATAAATGTCTCCTTCAGACCTTTAGTTGGCTCTGCCACTCCAGAATCTGATTTGAGGCATTTTTAAAAAGTTGTTTGGAGGGGAATGTTGAGAGAGTTCAGCTGGGTTACTAGCTATACTCTGGACATCCTGGCTCTACCCATGACAATTCTTCCTGTCCCATTCATTCTTCAATACTTGTGACCAGTCAATGCCTATGTTAATGAGTTTCAGATAGTGCCTTTAGTGGGGGGAAAGAGGAGGAAGCAAAAGAAGGTATATTAAGAACAGGAAAGCCAAGGTCAACTGAGCATTCAGGTGAGTGTGTCCTCATTTGGTACCAAAGAGAAGCAAAGTATAAATTTAACTTAAACTTGATCTGATAGAATAGAGTGAAGGGGATCAATTTCTTCCCCTTTTCTCTTAAGTGCTGATGTTTAGGGTAGTAAAAACCTGACAACTTGACATCCTTGATTATCCCTAATATTGCCCCTAGGTATTTATGGGTTCTGGCGTTCTGGGCTGGGCTGCCATTCTCTACTTAAGCTATTTAGACAATGAATGAAGCATTGGTTAAGCTCTTACTAAATGCAAAGTGGGCAGCTTTGGTATTATCCTCCATTACTTACTCTCTCTTTCACCCATATCCATTTTTTTTGCCATGGCCTGTCAGTTTTACCTTGGTCACATCTCTTAAGAGGGCAGCTAGGTAGTATGGTGGATAAAGTGCTGGACCTAGAATTAGGAAGATTAATCTTCCTAAATTCGAATCTGACCTCAGATGTGACCCTGAGCAAGTCACTTAGCCCTATTTGTCTTAGTTTCCTCCTCTGTAAAATGAGCTGGAGAAGGAAATGGCAGACCACTAAAGAGTCTGACATAAATTAAAAGACTGAACCACAAATAATATATGCAAAGTATTGTGCTAATCAGATATGATGAAAGGAAGACCCAGAGACATAGAGACAGGAATATCGAAAGCCAGACCCAGCCTTAGAAACTGGGTCCAGGCCTAGTCCATGGATGTCCTAGTCTCAGCAATGAACATTAATCCCATTAAAGAACTTTTCTTCATCTTCTAGCCTGAAGGGAAGATGGAGATGTGCCAGGCTAGAAGAAATTGCACATAGCTTAGCTCTCTCCTCTGTGTCCATTTTTATTTTCCAGTTGGCAGAGAAGCCTCATATATAAACTGACTTTCTAACACAGAGATATGTGCATAGTCACAACCTCCAACAGACCTGTTCTAGGCTTGCTATTGATTGAAATATGCTCATTAGTTGCTAATAAGGAAACCATTGAAACAGCTTTTTCCTGGCTCAGCTTCTCCCCTACCTTTCATTCCCTGACTAGCTCATGTTTTTTAAAAGCTGGTTGTCCTTTCAATATGTTGATTCTTGAAATGCCCAAGGGGTATCCAGACAGATTACAAAATGAGAGCCAATAAAATGTGGTAGCTAAACATAAATCAATCAATGACTCAACAAGCATTTAATAAGGAGTTGCTATGTGCCAGGTACTGGCTAAGTATGAACAAAAATGGGGCAAAAACAGCCCCTGTTCTCAAGAACCATTCGTGGCAATGAGGAGACAAAGCATATGAGGGCAGTGGTGGTCAAAGAGAGAAGTTTGGGTGTGGGGAGTCATGGGGATGGTGAATGTGGCCATCAAAGGGACACAGAGGATTGGACTAGATGGCTCCTAAATTTCCTTTGAGCTCCAGAGTTATGATCTTATGGTCTTATGATAATGTTATCGGCCATTATCATGAGGAAATGTTGCCTTCTGTCCAACCCAAGTGCATCACTCTATTGTTAACCCCATTGCTCTTATTCTGAGGGAGGAAGGGGGGGGAGGGAAGAAGGATGTATGAAGCATCTACTGTGTGCCAGACACTGTGCTAAGGTTAAGCACTTTATAAACATTACCTCCTCCATCTTCACAACTTGATGAGATAGCTGCTATTGTGAGCTCCATTTTTCAGTTGAAAAAACAGGCTGACAGCTATTGAGTCAGAGTCAATAAATGTTTATTAAGTGCCTACTCCTACGTGCCAGGAACTGCCCTAAGAGCCAAGAATTCAAAGAAAAGCATAAAACAGTCTCTGACCTCAAGGAGCTCCCAATCTAAGGGGGGAAGACAACGAACAAAAAGTGTTAAGGGGCATGATGAAGTCCTGCAGCCAGAAAAGGAGATGATCAGAGGCGCTAAGAATTTCAGAGTTGATTTCATCTGGCAGAATTATGTGTTTTGGGGGGTCATGTCCAGGAAAGCAGCTAGGTGGGAAGTGATGAGGTGGACTGCCAGAGAACCCTTCTTATATGGTGGAGGAGTAAGGGGATCTTCAAAATCCACCCTCCATTCTCTCCAATCAGAGGGAGGGAGGAACCCCAGGAGCAGGGATTGCGGAGGAGGTGGGAGTTTCAGAGTTGATTTTATTTTGCAGAATAATGAATTTCTGGAGATCATGAAGTCTCAGGAAAACAGTTAGGAAGGAAATGATGAGTGATTTACCCAGGGTTACATAGCTAATAAGTCTGAAGCAGAATATTAATTCAGGTCTTCCTGACTCCAGATACAAGAACCTATCCCTTATGCCACCCAGCTGCCTCTCATACAGAGATCATTTGTGCAGAGAGATAGGATGGAGTAATGGGTAGAGAGTTGACCCCAGAACCAGAAAGAGCTACCTAGATTCAGGGCCTGTCTCTGACTCATACAGGCTTTGTGGTGCTGGGCAAATCACAAACCTCTCAGGACTCTAAGCAACTAAAACTATAAATTGCAGAGAGGCCAGCCTAGATTTGCAAAGGGGGTCTCTAGATTTGCAAAGGGGGTCTCCTCATCCAGGAGTTCCCTATACTAATGAAATTACAGGTCTAGTCTATCCATTCTTTTATTACATGGGGCATTTCTTCATATGTGGGCTTGGGGGGGGCAGAGAATCTATAGCTGTTAGTTACTCTATGAGTCAGTACCCATTTTTTTTCACCAAACAAAAAACAAACAAATAAAAAAATTAGTTCAAATAAGAAGTCATTCAAGCATATAGCATACTAATTAATGTGGTAACAAAAGATCTTCCTCTCCCCCTCCCCATTGTATACAGGTAGGCACCACTCTCCTACAAGGTGAGGGAGGCAGGGAGAATTCACATGCAGAAAATATATGTGACAAGAAAAACACATGGAAAGCACACATATCCAGAGCTTCTGTGGTCAGGACATATTCTTGGAAGGCACACACACATATAGGGTCATATGTGGGACAACTCACACCTCTGAAGTAGCTGTTGTCTGTCCTCTGGTGCTGTTATCAGAGAGCTCTCTGAGGGGTGTCATGTATATATCCATTGTCATATCATCTGTTCTGGATACCCTTCCTCATCTTGGGCTTCAGTAAGCTAACTTCTTCAAGGCCAGTTTCTGCTCTGTTATCATCAGCCAGGATGTAATGACTGAAAAGCCTCTCCCTGACTATAGTTCCTTTATCGTATAGTTGAGGTCTTTGAGCCACCACATCCATCTAGACAGCCAACTGAAGCCAGCAGAATGCCCCCAGCTAAGACTAAAGACTATGCTTTTATTTATTTGGAGAGGAAATCAGGGTTATATGACTTGCCCAGGGTCACATAACTAGTAAATGTCAGGTGTCTGAGGCTGGATTTGAAATTGGGTGCTCCTGACCCCAGAGCCAGTGTTCTATCCACTGCTTCCCCTAGCTGCTCCAAAACTATTCTTTCAATTGTATCTGGTGCTGATTCAGACTGTAGTCCCATACAATTACATAACTCAGGGCTAAGATATTCCTTATAACTCTTAGGATATCCCTGACTGTGAACCTGCTTTGGGGAATCTGACTTTAAAAACCCCACAACTGCATGGTGGCTGGGTGAACTAGAGCCCCTCATCGCAGTCTTTTGAAAGAGGTCTTTTTGTGCAAGTCCTAGGAGTTTCAAAATAAAGACTTGATCGAGCCTTTCCCACCTATTTCAGTTCTTACATTTGTAAAGTGCTTTGCAAACTTTAAAATGATGATGATGATGATAGCAGCAGGTTGTATTTTATATAGTGCCTACTATGCATCAGGCACTGTACTAAGCACGAGGATTATCTCATTTGACCCACATGACAATTCTAAGAGTTAGGTGCTATTATAATCCCCATTTTAAAGTTGAGGAAACTAAGGCAAACAGAAGTGAAGTGACTTGCCCTTTATGGCAAGATTTGAATTCAGGTCTTGTTGACTCTAGGTCCAGCATTCCATCCACTGTGCCAACTAACTGCTATATAAATGCTAGCTGTTATTATTTAAAGAGAAGGAGAAGGAAATGGCAAACCATTCCAGAATCTCTGACAAGAAAACCCCAAATGGGGTCACAAAGAGTCATTTCACTTGACACTGAAAAATGGCTGATTCAGCAATGATCAAATTAGCCTCTTGAACTAAGGGATGAGAAAATGAGAAAAATCCATTCATAAGACTTTTGTTTCCTGACAAGATTTTATTAAAGGATATGACCTGGGGTGGCTAGGTGGTGCAGTGAATAGAGCACCAGCCCTGGAATCAGGAGGACCTGAGTTCAAATCCAGCCTCAGACACTTAACACTTATTGGCCATGTGACCTTGGGCAAGTCACTCAAGCCCAATTGCCCTGCCTTCCCCCCTCAAAAAAAAGCAAAAAAAGAAAAAGGATATGATCTCAAAGTCAAAAAGACCTAGGTTGAGGTGATAAGTACTGGCTATCCAAATTGATATATATTGATCCATATGGATACATTCTGGTTACATAACCCTGGATAAGTCACTGAACTTCTCAGTGCTTAAAGACTGCTGTCTAAAGACTCTAAGTTGCAGAGAAGGTGCTAGCCTGCTTTGGTGGAGGGAGTTTCCTCCCCTGGAAGTTCCCTATGTGGATGAAATCATAGGTCCAATCCCTATCTCTGTCTCTAAAGGAGAGCTGGAGACATAATGGGGTCCTTCATCCTTACACAGATGGTGGCTCCATGAATGGTTTCCTAGCTTTCAATCTTTGAACAGTACAAGTCCCACCTAAATTCAGGATGCTCCATTTTCAAAGGTTCTGTGGTTGTGATTGGTAGGGAAGCAATGTGCTACCTGTCCCTTATGCTTCCTTATTCTTAGGCAACTAGGTGGTGCAGTGAATAGAACACTGAGCCTAGCACTGGGAAGACTCAAGTTCAAATCCAGCTTTAGACACTTATAAGCTGTGTGATCCCAGGCAAAGCCTTTAACCTCTCTCTGCCTCAGTTTTTTCAGCTGGAAAATAGGAATCAGAATATGATTCCATTACTTCATAATGTAGTATCTCAGGAAGTTCCTTGGGGCTCTTCAGAAGAAAGACAGTTTTAATATGTTGTTGCTGTCTAACTTGAAGCCTTCCTTCTTCATGCAGTTTTCTTTTTAGTGATGAGAGAAAACACCTGGTCACTGCCTTTAATAAACTTGAAGATTATTATTAGGTCCCCTGATCTTCACTTCTCAAGGCAAAAATAATCAAAATTGTCTCCTGCGGTTTTGTTGTGAGGATAAAATGAGATGGTGTTTGTAAAGCACTTATCACACAAGCCTGGTATAGAGTAGGTGCTTAATAAAGGCTTATTTCCTTCCCTTCCAGATCAGTGCTTTGGGATTTGGGATCTTTTATGAGGCAGAGAAGGGAGAAAGGAAGGTAGAGAGAGAATCTGACTCCTCTGGCGGCCTTTGGGCCCTTTCTAGAAATGGGGACCCATTCTTCCTGACCTTGGCGCCACTTCTTCTGACCAACTTTCCCTTGGTTAAACCTTGGACACAGGGCAAAGGTGTCAGAAGTTTGTTTTGACTGAATTCCTCTGGGCCAGGGTCTAGCCTCTAAACCAATAGTTCCCAAACTTTTCTGTCTCAGGACCCCTTTACACTCTTAAATATGATTGAGGACTCCAAAGACCTTTTGTTTATGTGAGTTATATAACTATGGGTATTTATCATATTATAAATTAAAATATTATTATTATTATTGTGGGAATAGTTTTGACTATTTTGACTCAAGGACACCCTGAAAGTGTCTCAGGGACCCTTCTAGATTCCCTAAACCACACTTTGTGAATGGCTACTCTAAACTCTGTTGTAGATAGAGCAAACAGATTAATATTCAGTCAGGGGCTTTTGTTGAGCACTTGATATATTGGGATGCAATTGCCCTGTCCAAGAATATGTCCTAACCCACAGGCAGTGAGGTGGACCTTGCTCCCAAAATCCTCTCTGATTGGTATGCCAATGAAAATAAAGAACGGGACAAAAGCTAGGTGAAGGAACCAAGGGAATCAGCTTCCACTCCCTCACCATCCCACTCCACCTCAGCACAGCTGCTTTTATGAGGCTTCTCTACCAGCAGTTAAATCCCACTGCTCCTCTTTTATCTACTTCTGCCTCAGCCCCAAGGCCTCTTCCTCTAAAACTTTTTGCTAGAGCAGAAGTGTTCCCGCTAGAAGGTGCATGGTACAGAGGTGTGCTAGAGCCAGCTCTTACCCGCTGGAGAGAACTAATTGTTGTATATTTATGTGAGGACATTACAACAAAAGCTCTAAATCAGGGCTTCATATATTGTTTTGTTAATTGTCTAGACTTAAGAAAGTAATGAAGAGGCTGTTAGTAGTGCTTGTTAAAAGTAAGTTGTGCCTTTTCAGAGAGCCCATTATTAAATATTTGCCCGCATCAAGATGTCAATGCATCTCCCTATCTTTAGGTAGAATCACCTGGAAAGCTACATTTCTGCCCTAGCATAAACATTACCAGAAGATTCTATCACTTAGTAATATACTATCTTAGGAAATTCCTTGGGGCTCTTCAGGAGAAAGACATTGTGTAAATCCTCAGTTTTAATATGTTGCTACTGTCTAACTTGAAGCCTTCCTCATGCAATTTGAGGGCAATTCTCATGTTTTTTCTTCAGTGATGAGAGAGAACACCTGGTCACTATCTTTCATAAACTTGAAGATCATTATAAGGTCCCCAGATCTTCACAAAGACAAAATAATTAAAATTATCTCTGCCAGTCCATGGCTTCCTGAAATGTGCCATTTTCTAACCTTTCCATCAGATTTTATGTAGATCAAGTGCTTTCTGGTCATGAGTTATCCCTTCCTCTGGTCATCCCTCCCAGAATCCCTGAGAAGAAGTTGGTCTTAGCTCTGAGGAAACTGAAAGAACAAAATGACCCACTCAGGGGTCACACAGTGAATCAGTGGCAGAGACAGGAATAGAATCTGCAACCCCTGTGTCTGTCTTGTGCTCTGCGTACTATTGGATACTGCAGCTTTAAAACCTAAAGGACTCTTGTTGAAAGCTACTTGTGGCATCTGGGATCTGATGCAGCCATAATGCCTAGAAGAGACAGGCAGGGGAGCTCTTTATAAATCTATAATGGGGACCATAAAAAGGGAGAACACAGGCAAAGAGGCACAGGGGAGGGAGAGAGAGAGACATAAAAAGAAAAGTCGGAAAGCTGAGCACAAGGCAGAAAGGAGGTATTTGATAAAAGGGAAATGTAGCTATGGAAAAATCATGAGACTAACCTGCATCCACCTTCTACAACATGGGAATAAACAATTTCTTCTGTCAGTTGGAATCAGCCCTGAAACAAGCTCCTACTTAGGATTTTAAGTGCTGTCTGCTCCTCCCAGGACTCCGGCATCTTTCCTACACTGCTTTATAACATATTTGGGCCTTTTATCGTTCCAAACTGTAATAGAGAGAGCACATTTCACTTATTTTTCATTTTGCATCACATTTCTCAGAATCAGTAATTTCACATTGATATAATTCTCTTGAGAATTATATGTACTAATAGGGCAACACTGGGCAAATGGGGGCATAAAGAATATCTTTTTCAGGGGCCGTTAGGTGGTACAGTGAATAGAGAACCTGCCCTAGAGTCAAGAGGACCCAAGTTCAAATCTGGCCTCAGACACTTAACACAAAAAAACTAGCCCTGTGACCTTGGGCAAGTCACTTAACCCCAATTGCCCTACCTTTCCCCCTCCAAAAAAAAAAAAAAAGAATACCTTTTCCTTTCACTTTGGCTCCTGATTTGGGTGGGCCCTCACGTTGTAAATGTGGTCCATCCATCCAGAAATGTTCTCTGGTCCATTTGTTATGTGAACGTTCTGGACCTGTGAATTCACATCTCCAGTGAGGAAGGCTCTCGGCCGATTTAAATCAGCACTTTGAATGCCATTTCTAGTCTTGGGCATTTGCCTGAGGGGAATGAGAGCTGGCATGATTGCTCAGAGTCACACAGCCACAGTGCTTGTCAGAGGTGGAATCTGAACCCAGGTTTTCCTACAGTGCCGGTCAGTTCTCTGTCCATGGTGCCTGGAGAAGTGACCTTCCCTGTTGTTTCTCATTAGGGAACTGGGACGGAACCTCTGGTTTCATAAGTGTAGGGAGCTCTCTCTACCAAAGCAAGCTGGCATCTTGTATGCAATTGATCGTTTTAGAGAGCTTCCTAGGACACCGAGAGGTGAAGTGATTTGCTCAGGGTTACATAGCCAGATCATAGAGGACACTTGAAGCTATGTCTTCCTGGCTCCAAGGTCAGCTCTTTCTGCTATGCACTGTGACCTGGCTGTCTATTATTAATCAGTGAGAACCATGAGCTCCACAAGAACAGCAAACCTGTTTATGAAATCCCAAGTGTTTTATAGGAGACATGGTTCTCCTTTTTTTTTTCTTTTTTTGGTGAGGCAATTGGGGTTAAGTGACTTGCCCAGGGTCACACAGCTATTAAGGCCAAATTTGAACTCAAGTCCTCCTGAATCCAAGGCCAATATTCTATCCACTGTGCCACCTAGCTGAATCCTCCTTTTACAGAGTCTCATTGTAGAGCAGGAAGAATTCTTAGAGGTCAGTTAGTCCATTCCTTTATTTTACTGATGAAGAAACTATGGCCTACACAGGGGAAGTGACTATGCCAATGTCATATAGCTAGACAGTGAAAGAACCAGGATTAGAACCCACGTCTCCTGATTCCCAATTCAGTGGACTTCTATTCTATTGTGCTGCCTCTATTTAGTATCATCCCTGAAGGTTTTAGAAGTTTCATATAATTTAGGGTTGAAATGGGGTGAAGCACAAGCCCTTCCTAGACAGGGACTGTTTTATTTTTGTCTTTATATTCCCAGCACTTAACACAGTGTCTAGTATTTAGTAGATGTTGAATAAATATTTCCTTCCTCCTTCCCTCCCTCTCTCCCTTCCTTCCCTTTTTACTTCTTCCCTTCCTTCTTTCCTTTCCTCTCTTCCTTCTTTCCCTCACTCCTTCCCTTCCTCTATTCCATCTTCCCTTCCTTCCCTCTGTCTTCCTCTCTCCCTTCCTTCCTCCCTTTTATTCTCTCTCCATACCCCTCTTCCTCCTTCTTTTTTTCCCTCCCATCCTTCCTTTATTCCTCTCTTCTTTTTCCTTCCTTTCTCCCTTCCTCCCTCCTTTCCTTCCTTCTTTCCATCCTTCCTCCTTCCATCCCTTCTTCCCTTCCTTCCTTCCTTCCTCCCTCCTTTCCTTCCTTCTTTTGTCCCTTCCTTCCTTCCTTCCTTCCTTCCTTCCTTCCTTCCTTCCTTCCTTCCTTCCTTCCTTCCTTCCTTCCTTCCTTCCTTCCTTCCTTCCTTTGTGTTTGGTAATAAAAGAGAATTTAAAGCCATGTACATACCTTTATCTGTTCAAAGTTAATTTGCTTCTCCTCCAAGCAAGGAACTGGACTCAAATGAGTTTGGTATCATGATGTAAAATGAGTTTTGGTGTCAGGAGAAATGAACATAGTTTTTTTTTTTTTGCTGATACAAAGTATCTAGTACATAGTTATGTGATGATTGGCTTCTCAGCTGCAGTTCAGGGGCTATGTCCAGTCAGATATAGCTCGAGACATGAGCTTGGCAGATCAGATCTACTGTCAATAGGAGAAAGTTGATCACTTCTGTGGAGGGAGCAAGGAGAATAAGATGACTTTTCTTGAGTCATTGTGAGTTTTCTTTTCCCTTGAAAAGACCTGGTCTGGCCCTTGCCTAGAGTTAGTAGTACTTTAGTAAGGATAGCCAGGTGGCTCAGTGGATAGAGTGCTGGGCCGGAAGTTTGGAAGACCCTGAGTTCAAATCTGACCTCAGATAGCTTACTATCTGTGTGACCTTGAGCAAGTCACTTGACCCTGTTTGCCTCGGTTTCTTCATCTGTAAAATACGCTGAAGAAGGAAATGGCAAACCAGTTCAGTATCCACCAAGAAAACCCCAAAATGGGATCATGACACGACTGCAAAATGACGGAATGACAGTATGGATAGGGATAGAGCTAGGAGCTAGAGCTGTGATTTTACCAGCGCAGGTCATGTGGGTTTCTGCCACTTAGTGTTGCCTGGAGCACTGAAGGTTCCATGATTTGCCAGGGGTCACACAGCCAGGGTGTTGTGTATAGAGATATGTAATACCTCTATGATAATCTCAAATGATAATCAGTGGAGCTGAGGAAGACCCTGGATGCCATCTAGGCTAACCCTGTCATCTTGTGGATGAGGAAACTGAGGCAAAAAAAAAAGTGACTTGCCTGTGGTCCCACTGGAAATTAATAATCATAACAATCATAGTGAACATTTAAATAGTGCTTTGAAGTGCAAAGCCCTTTACAAGTATGATCTTGTTTAATCCTCACAACAACCCAGGTGGCAGGTGCACTTATCCCCATTGTACAGATGGGGAACCTCAGGAAGACATAGGTTAAGTGACTTGCCCAGAGTGGCACAGCTAGTAAGTATCTGAGGCTGGATTTGCATTCGTGTCTTCTTGGCTCCAACTCCACCATTCTATTCACCACATCACTTAGCAGCCTTTAAGGTAGATCCCATTATTACTTCCATTTTAGAGGTAAGAACTTAAGAAGAAGGTATATCACTTGTCCAAGGTCACATAGTAAGTATCCAAAGCAGGATTCAAACTCTTATCTTCATGACTCTGGAGTCTGGCACTCCATCTACCATACCACCTGCCTGCCTCCAGGTGGTACATGTCTGGCCCATTGGTGTCCATGAATCAAAGTATATATAATCTCAGGGAAAGGGGAAGGAAAGAAACCTTGGGTTACTGAGTTATATGATTTCCAACTGCTTTAATAACCTGACTTGACTTCCTCCTTAGGTTGCCTTAGAAATGCTGTTTACTGGGGAACCCATCACAGCCCAGGAAGCATTGCTTCATGGGCTACTCAGCAAGGTGGTTCCAGAAGAAAAGCTGGAAGAGGAGACCATGAAAATAGCCCAAAAGATCTGTACATCAAGCCGGTCTGTTGTGACAGTGGGAAAGGCCACCTTCTACAGACAGCTGACAAAGGACCTGAAGACTGCCTACCATCTCGCCTCCCAAGCCATGATGGACAATTTGGCCACTCGGGATGGGCAGGAGGGAATCACAGCCTTTATCCAGAAGCGCAAGCCTGTATGGTCACACTCGTAGGCTAGCGTTGCTGGAGGTATCTGGAAGAAATGAAGCCGGCCCAGGAAAGCCCAAACCTCACCAAATGATTATATAATGATACCTTTCGGGGGAATTTTTTTTCATTATCTTCAGTGCCTTATGTGTAAGCTTATGGGTTTGATTTCAGGGCTGGGGCCTTAGAAGTTTCACTGTGGAGTTCTCTTCCCTTTTCCCACATCTGCCCTTAGTCCTCAGGAACAATGATTCATTGTCCTGTGAGACCAAGGACATTGTTGAAAAAGTTGAAATTGGAAAATTTCTAAGTTGAAATTAGCCTGACTGCAATTTATTTTATTTTAAAGATTCTAATTCCATGAGATATGACATACAAATAGATAATAAAAATGAAACATTATTCAGAATAATAAAATGTGATGAAAAGTTCTTGAATACGTACTCTGTTCTTCTACAAAGTATGGGCTTTGACATAGTTTGAGAAATTTGGATGAGCAAAGAAAGGCACCAATCTAAAGAAAGGATACAAGTACATTTCTTACAAAAAGGAAGCTGAACAATCCTGTTGTAGTCCTATGAGGTTGAATGAGTTGACTCTAGTCATCTTCTCTTGAGGAGTAAAATGAAACTGGTTGATTATGTCCCTGAGATAAGATGCCAGAGGTGCTGGAAATCTCCACACTGAAAATTTCTTTCATTCCATGGAGAACAAGATTTGATGCCCCCCCCCCACTTCTCCCAGTATATCTCCCCCAGGTTTCAGGTTTAAAATGCTCTCAAGCTTTAAAATCCAATTTTAAAAAATTTTACTAATAAAAACATTAAAAGAACAAAGTTTCTGAGGGAGCGGGGGGGGGGATATAAAATGTCCCCTTCCTAGAATCAGTATAGCAAAAGATCAGGAAAGGATGACCCCAGGGAGTAGGGAGCAAGGGGTAGCGTTTCTAACACAAATTTCCCCAGACTAAGCTTCAAATGGCAGAAATAGCCCTTCTCCCTTTTTAAGGACTAATCTTGTTCACCTGAGGCTACTTGCCTCCTAGCTGCTAGGAACTAGCATATACAGTATTAGTCAGGGCTACCTATAGAAGGGACAACTAGATGACAAAACAGACAGAGTCCTGATGTCAGGAGGACCTGAGTTCAAATGTGACCTCAGATACTTATTAACCATGTGACCCTGGGCAAGTCACTTCACCGTTGGCCTCAGTTTCCTCATCTGTAAAATGATCTGGAAAAGGAAATGGCAAACCACTCCAGTACCTTTGCCAAGAAAACTCCAAATGGGGTCACAGAGAATAGGATATGACTGAACACCACCACCAGCTAGAGTAAAACAGGAAGATGGAAGGGTGGGTGTAGGGCAAAAAAAAGAAGTAGGAATAGTAAGGCTGGGGATCTGAATTCGACCCTGTCTCAGCCGCCCCTCCCTGGCTCTCAGCACTAAACCAGCACAGCTCCTACCACCAATGGATTAATGAGACTTGGATGACTAGTCTTCCTGTTGCCTACGTGGAGTTCCTCACACGTTACATCTCATGAATAAATTTAAAAATTCCCAGCCCATAGTTTTGTGATTTTTTTTTCAAATCATTTCTGTAGAGGACACATAGCTAGAGGAAAAAAATTAATAAAGCGAAGGTTTTTCCTGATTCCTCCAGCACAGTGAGTAAATGTATCGGTGTAAGAGCCTAGATTAATAGAGTACATAGTTCCCAGAAGTCATTGCTCCTTTGCAGTGGCATTAAGCCCAGGGGTTTTTAAAAGCATTTTATCTTTATATCTGGTGTCATATCTCAGAATACCAAAGTGCTCTCATAGACCCACTGAGGCACTTGGAGCTTGATTGGAGAGAAAATAAAAGGTCAAATGTATTTACTACTGAGCATCTTATGGTTAAACTGAGAGTGTTTGGAATTCAATCTCAAATCCCCAGGTGAATGAACTGAATGATTTTTTTTTCCTTCTGACAATCTGATAATTGTATCCTTAAGACAGTCTCCGTCTTGGGGACAAGTTCATGACTCTGTCGGCCTTTTCATATGCCATTGATCTCCTCAGTCTCTGAACACCTATAAGGTGTGGAATGCTTTAATTATACCTGAAAGGGCTTCACCTTTATATCACATTATCTTGATTTTTGACCCTTAAAACTTTTACATTTGCTGGAGTCTTACTTAAAAGGGCACATCCCTTCATGGGAAAATACCCAATAGTTGAAAAATGTCTACTACACCAGTCATTTCTCCTCTACCTCCTCCTCCTCCACCTCCTTCTCCTCCTTCTTCTTCTCAGGGTTAAGTGACTTGCCCAGGGACACACAGCTAGTAAGAGTCTGAGGCCACATTTGAACTCAGATCCTTCTAACTCCAGTGCTAGTGCTCTATCCACTGCACCACCTAGCTGCCCCTAACCAGTGGTTTCCAAATTTGAGGATATGACATGATAGATATAAGGTGTCCATGGCACAAGGCCAAGCAGTATGGCTAACCATTTGAAGGGTTTGGATCCTCTGCTTCTCGTCACTTGTAGGGCTTATCTGCAACACAACTGTACCTTCCATAATTCCCCAACATGCTTCCTTCCATTCCACCCTCTTTCTCTTCAATGCCAGCTCCCCTTTTTTGAGCCATGTATCAGCCATTCAGGGCTGTTACAAACAAATCTTATGTGCAAGGCAACAGAAACTCAGTTTATGAGAAGAATAGGGGTGAATACATGTAAGACAAGCGGCTGCATCTTCAAAGCGTTTGCAAGCAAGTTGGGGAAACAAACCAAAAGTATGGGACATGTTAACAATTGCTAGCATGCTTTTAAGGTTTGCAAAGCATTTTACATATATGATCTCATTTGATAATAAATAATTTAAGATATAAGTTAAAATTCCAAGCAACAATAGAACTGTCACATAGAAATATATAATTAATTACAAATCATAATTATATATCAATCAATATATAAATAATTAATAACTATATATAATTAATTGATGACAATAAGTTAGCACAAGAGTTAAAGTTCAGAGAAGGGAGAGATGATGATTTTTTTCATTGATTTTAGTTTGAATTTGTGGATGTCACCATAACCCTTGTATTCCTCAATTAGAAATTACTATTAAAACTTTTCACTGACAAATGATAGCATGATGTGGATATATTGTATTCTAAAGAGAAGGACAAGTCATTTTTAAAAATACAGAGCCAGCCGGTTCTGGAATTCTGACTCACAAGCCCACAGCCAACCCCAGGGTGAAATTGTGCCCAAACAGGCCCTGTTCTCAGGGTTGCCACATTCCCTGCTACCTTTATGAACTCATTTGGGCGTAAGCCCTTCACACTAGCTACTGCCTACCTTTCTAGATGGTTCATATTATCCCCCTGCAGACTCTACATTCCAGTCAGGCAAGCTGTTGTTTGCTGTTTGCCAGGTTTGGCTCTCCATCTCCCTCCTCCAAGTCTTTGGCTGTCTAGAATACACTGCCTCTTAAAAGCCTCAGATTCCTGCAGGGCTCAATTTGTGGGAGATGTAGGGATGGGAGAGGGGTTTTTTTCCCTGATTCCTTTCCTTGTTATTATTCTCTGTTTTCTCAAATTATATTGTGTAATAGAGTATAAGTTCCTTGAAGACAGGGACTTTTTGGTAGTCTTTTTTTTTTGGAGGGGGGAAGGTAGGGCAATTGGGTTAAGTGACTTGCCCAAGGTCACATGGCTAGTTTTTGTGTTAAGTGTCTGAGGCTGGATTTGAACTCAGGTCCTCCTGACTCCAGGGCTGGTGCTCTATTCACTGTGCTACCTAGCCACCCCTTTGTTCTGTCTTTATATCAACTAGCATAATTATTTTTTGGTCCAGACCTGTGATCTCATTGGTTAAAAGGACCTCCCATCAAAGAAACTCCCTCTACCAATGAACATCTGTTCTGACATTTGTAATTCTAGAGAGTTGCCTGAAGCTCTCTATAGGTTAAGTGACCAACTCAGGGTCACACAGTCAGTATGTGTTAGAAGTGAGACTTGAACCTAGCATTTCACATAGTGGGTGCTTAAAAAAGGCTTGATGAATGAGTGACTACTTCTCCATCCAATTGTCCTGGAATTTCTGAAAGTTCTCCATCATTTTGAGAACAACATAGCAAGTGTATTGTCCTTAAATTCTCCTAGGGCAGTCTGAAAGAAGGGATTTATGAGCTACTGTATCTCCAGTCTGTCCCTTTCTTAACAGTTATTGCCTTTTTGATGAATGTGAGAGCAATTTTTCTGTCAACAACTTCTCATTAGGAGCTTGGTGATGTTCTTTCTGACCATTATTTTCTTCAGTATCACATTTGGCCACTGGAAATAGGCAAGATTCTGCATAGAGACTATCCATCTCTACAGCTGCAAAAAGCTTCAATAATTCTGCTTAAATACTCCCCCTAATATGCTGACAGCTGCCTTGGATCACTAACAGAGAATTCAGACAAATGGCCTTTAATGAATAGCTCATCTTTCTGGATCCCATCTCTATCATTCTCTTACAAATAGATTTTGGGTTTGATTCTTTTTTTTTTTAACTAGTTATTGAGAATTTGGTGAAATAATCACTAGGGCTTGCTTTCTGAGGACAGATTATATATAAGAATGATAAGTCTGATGTGAAGAAGGCTGGGGATGACAAGCTAGAAATGAAGGTATAAAGCCTCCTTAATGGACTATTTATTTCCTACGCTAAATCTACCGTCTTAAAAATTATGATCCAGGAAGGACATTGAGAGGAAACTTATTGTTTTTCCACCAGGCCTTTAAGACTAAAATCAAGGTTGGCATTTTTCTCCTACTTCTCCATGCTGAAAGATAAAAATCAAGGATTTAAAAGGAGGCATGTACATCAAGGGGGAGAAGACCAAGATTTGAATGTGTTCATGGAGTTATGATTTACTGAGTCAGACTTTATTGATAAGTCCACTCACACAAGGACCTTGTTCTTTTCCTATGATAGACACTTATGAAGACCTCCCAAAGGGTAAACAGGGTCAATAGAAATAAGTTCAAACTGGAAAGCAAAAAACATGGGATGGTTCTCAGTGGCAATGGAATTGGTTCAGTACCATTTTGAGAGGTAGCGTGAAAGAAGGAAAACCTGGTTTCAAATCAGGTCTCAAACTCTTGCTGAGTGACTCTGAGTAAGTCATTGTACTTTGTTATGCTTCAGTTTTCTGATATGTAAAGGGAAAGAGTTGGACTTTGTCTGGTTTCTTTCAATTCTAAATTGATTACCCTGTGAAATATAGGCCAGGCTTTCCCCCATCTCCCAAATCTGGATTGTTTAAAACCTAATACAGGGGCGGCTAGGTGGCACAGTGAATAGAGTACAGGCCCTGAAGTCAGGAGGACTTGAGTTCAAATCCAGCCTGAGACACTTAACACTAGCTATATGACCTTGGGCAAGTCACTTAACCCCAATTGCCCTGCGCTCCCCCCTACAAAAAGCAAATACAACTCTTGGTTCAAAGGTGCAGTAGCATGGGACTGTTTTTATTTGTGGAGACTAAATATGCTGAGCTCTTTGCCTGTGTGAGAGGTGGAAGTGGTTAAGAGAGAAGAGAAATCCTAGTCTTCTGGTTTTCCGATTTGAGAGAGATGTGCCATTCCAATCTCTCTTCAGGTCCCTAAAGGGAGAAAAAGACGGGGAAGACACTGATACTTAGAGGAGTTGGCAATCACTATCACGTTCCTATCCCTAGCTTGCTATATTTCAGGTAATTTCCCTTGGATGATTGCCCTATGTGTTCATTGTGGAACTGGCATCTATATATACAAACAAAGAATTTATAGCTTGGGAACCTCTTTTCCCATTAAGGAATTGTAATCAGGAATTCAACTTGAACCTAAAATTTAATTCTCCTAGGCTAATAATAATTTAAAGGAGCAGATAGATATAATCCTACCCCTGTACCCAGTCTTTCTGAGGATTGCGGAGAGGCCATCCTCTGGCCCCAACCTCCTGCTTCCCTTTCTGGTAGGTATTAAAATCTCTCTTGGAGAAAGGTGGAGGGAGAAGACTCTAGAGATGTCTATTCTTGGCTCCCCATGAGCCATATCTAGACAGACCCATGTGGACACACAATTTAAATGGGCAAAACAACATAACCCCCTCACATCTTCCCCTCCCCAAACTAAATATATACTCTATGATCATGCTCTTAGTTTTATTTTCTGTAGTGATAATAAAAAATCATTAAAATATATTTATTTGAAATGAAAGAAATGAAGTCAGTCATCTAGCATTTATGATACACCTATAATGCGTTAGACACTGTGTTAAACACAGGTGATACAAAGAAAACACCCCCCCCCAAAAAAAAAGCCCTACTCTCAAGGAGCTTACAGCTTAATACATTAATTGTGCATACATTTAACAGTATTTTCAGTAATGGGTTTTTTTTCCTTATATATAGCAAATAATTTTTGCCTGCTGAAGAGATGTGATTTGAAGGAGTCAGTCCATATTTGGACCAATCTAGTAGTCATCATTAAGAGGTATTATGGGGGCAGCTAGTTTGTGCACATAAATAGAGCACTGACCCTGGAGTCAGGAGGACCTGAGTTCAAATCTGGACTCAAACACTTGACACACTTACTTAGCTATGTGACCTTGGGCAAGTCACTTAACTCCAATTGCCTTGCCTTTCCCCCCTAAAAAAAAAAGAGGCATTATGGAATAGTGGGAAGATTCTTTGGTTTTGTATTTTCTGTACAACTACTGGATGCTAGGAACTGTCAGGAGACTCAATTCAGTTTTCTGGTCAGACAAAGTCACTTCCCTTCAGAGAGAAAAGGAAGGATCCTTTGAACCAGAATGACTGATAAAATCAAAAGTGTAACTATGGAGTGTAAAAGGAATCTTACCTACCCCTGCAGGCATCTTTATCTAGCTTACTCATGACTTGTCTTTTCCCAAATATCTGGGACCCACTTACTCAGAATAGGTATATTTGTCCAGGGTTCTAGCTTCCTTTATCTTCCTAAGTATAAACACTGTGATCTCTGAAATTCAGGAGTCCATCAGGTCAGTCTGTGCTCCTGGAAGAGTGGATCAGCAGCTGAATAGCCCTAATATGTTGGATCAGAGCAGGAATTTCAAGGAATGACACACAGCCTTACTGGATCCTTTTTTTTTTTTTAAGCAATTGGGGTTAAGTAACTTGCTCAAGATTACACGGCCAGTTATTTTGTGTGGGTGCCAAGTATCTGAGGCCAGAACCGATCCCAGGTCTCCCTACACCGGGGCCGGCACTCTTACTCACTGTGCCGCCTGGCCACCCCATGGATGCTTTCTTTTAACATCCATTTAAAAAATGTTTTGATCAGATCTGTGATTTCACTGGTATAGAGAAGTGCCAGAGAGAAGACTTGATCTACCTGAAGCAACTCAGTACCCACTCTGTAGTTTATAGTGTTATAGCATTGCCTAGGGTACTGAGAGTGTAAGTGACTTGCCCAGAGTCACACACAGTCAGGATGTGTGGCAAGTGGGACTCAAACCTAGGTCTTCTTGACTGAGACCAATTCTCTATCTACCACACTAGACTGCCTCTCCCAATCAATAACTAATAAATCATTTGTATATATTAACTATACAACTCTTTTTTAAACCGCAATCCATTCCAGTGCAATGATACAGGTACTACAAAGTAGATATTGAGGGGCAATGGGAAAATACCTGGATTTAGAGAAAGAGGAACTGCTTTCAAATCTACACTCTGTCACTTACTACTGTGTGACCTTGAGTATATCCCTTAACCTCTCTGAGAACCAGTTCTCATCTGTAAAATGAGGGAGGCAGACTATGAGCTTTCTAAGCTTTCTGCAAGTTTTAAACCATGAACCTATGATTCAAAAACCAAACCCAGTCCACCATCAATTGCCTATAAATGACATATAATCAGTCACAGTTGTGCCAAGGTACACATAGGTTTTTAAAGACTCTGTCATCTACCTTTCTACTTCTCAAAGGATCCAGTACCCAAAAAGTATAAACATATAAAACACAATATATGTCTACAGGATTTGGAAGTGACTGGAGAGTTGTAGCCTAGAGCTTTGCACAATATTTTGGAAAAGGGCAGGATAAGGCATTTAGCTGAGAACATTTTAGATAGGTTTAGTGGGGCATGTACAATGACTAATGAATCTAGATTCTGCCCAAACACTCCCCTGCTACCAATTTTCACTCTCTCATCACCATCCAGGTCTGTCCTTGCACTTCTGGGTTTCGAGTCTGCTTGGCTCTCAAGGCATCTAAGTGGTGTAGCTCACAGAACACTGGTCCTGAAATCAAAGTTGTCCAGTCATGTCCTGCTCTTCATGACCCCATTTGGGACTTTCTTGACAAGGATACTAGAGTGGTATGCCATTTCCTTCTCCACCTCATTTTATTGATGAGGAAACTGAGGCAAACGGGTTAAGTGAGTTGCCCAGGGTCATACATATAGTAAGTGTCTGAGGTTAGATGTGAATTCAGGTCCTCCTGCCTCCAGGGCCAGCACTCTCTGCACTGTGCCATTTCAAATCTAGTCTCAGACACTTGGGCAAATCACTTAATCTCTGTGTGCCTGTTTCCTTAACCCTAAATGGGATATAATAACACCTACCTCCAAGGGTTGTGAGGATCATATGAGATGACAATTGTAAAGCACTTAGCACATACCTGATACTTATTCGGAGATATATAATGAATGCTTACTTTTCTCCCTCCTTTGGAAACCCCATGCTACTGCCGAAAAATCACCCTGTTTATTAAACTTCTTCCTCTCACACTCTTTCTATCTTCCTGCAACCACAGAAACCTGGTTCCCCTCAGTAAACATAGCCTTCCTAGGCACCCTCTAGTATTGGATACATCTTTTCCAATGCTTTTGGGACACTTCGGTCTATTCATTGTTAGTTGTTACCATTTCCAAAACATCCGCCTGCCACTATCATCCACTAACCCCTCATTCTGTGATGTTCACTCGATCAGATTCATTATCACCTTGTCCAGATCCTAGGACAGTTATCTATCTCACCGCCCCCCCGCACCAGATCATTGTCTTTCTTATGGGAAGAAATTCAGTACCTGGCTCACGATCATCCTCTCCTTCCCAACTCCTGCCCTTATACTTAAAGGGTTCAATATATGTGCTCTCAAATTTTATAATATATTATATTTTATTTACATGTTTACAATATATTTATATTGTATATATGTATAGATATATTATATATACATCATATATAATATGTAGATATATCATCTACTATATATTGCATATATGCAATATATTTGTACATGTACAATATATAGTATATGTACAATGTATATATACTATATATAATATATGTGCATATATTTATTTATAATATATTTATTTCTATATTTACAATATATGTGCTCTCAATTTTTACAATATATTGTATTTTTACTTATATGTTTACAATGTATTTATATTGTATATATGTATAGATCTATAGGTGTATATATACATTGTGTATATACTATATATTGTATGTTGTGTATATAATTGTATATATACTATGTATAGTATTTATGTGTGTATATATATGCAAAACAGTTATATACAATATATTTATCTATATATTTACAATATATTGCTTTACAATATATGTGCTCTCAAATTTTCTAGCTTCCCATCAACCTACTCAGTTCCCGTGACTTGGACCTTCAGTCCAACTCAGCCACCAGCAGGATGGTCATACCCTTGACAGTTTCATCATCGCCCATACAACTTCAACCTCTATAACACAGAACTCTGAAATTCCTCAATCTGACCATAATCTCCTATTCTTCCCTCTCTCCCCATGTCTCATTCCTTCTAAATCAGTTTTTCATCCTTACTGTGTTCCTGTGACTCTAATCTAGGCTTTTTTCAATTCATCACTCCTGCTCTGGGCTCATGAATCTTCCTTCACAGCCTTAACACTATAGTTAACACTATAGTTCAACTTCATGATGTCTTCTACCCTTGACTCTCTTTCCCCCTTGTCTTCTCACAGTTGCTCCCTTTCCAAACCCCAACATTGGATTACTTCCCACCATTCATTTTCTCCATAATTTGTCACTGCTGATTGTTTCTGTACAAAGTCTCATAACCAAGCTTATTGAATCGACTACAAATTTATATTATCTCATCCCACCTGGATTTTCACTGGTTCATGTGGATACTTACCCTCTTTGGATTTACTCTCTATCCCCCTCCTGTCATCATCTGCTACAAATCTCTTTTCTCCTAAAGGATCCTGGAATACGACCAACCCACCAGCCTCATCCTTTGATGATTTTGCCTTGCTTTACCTTGCTTCATGATTTAGAAAAAAATTGAGGTCATCTCTCAAGAGTTCCCTCTTCTCCCCAATTCCACAACTCAGATATCTTCAACATCATCCACCATTCCCTCCTCCTTTACTCCAGTTTATAAAGATGAGGTGGCCCTTCTCCTTGCAAATAGTAGCCCCTCCATTTGGACTCTTGTTTCCATACCCTCACACCCATCTTCTCTCAGAGGTTGCCCCTTTAATTACTCCCTACCTCTTTTTAATCTTCAATCTCTCTTTTGGCTCCCTCCTGCTGTCAGCAGGCATACAGAGATCTTGTCCATCCTTAAAAGACCATCAGTTGACCCTGGCTTCCACTCAAGCCTTGTCCTATAGATCTCTTCTCATATATAAGCTCCAGGGGGAAAAAATCATCAACACTCCTCTTCTTATTCCACTCATATATCCAGCACCTGGAAATCTGGCTTCTGACCCCACCACTAGACTGAAACTGCTGATTTCATAGTTACCAATGATCTCCTAACTGCTAGATCCAATGACCTTTTCTCATTGTCTACTTTTCTTAACCTTTATGCTGCTTTTGTCACTTGACCTCATCCTGGATATTCTGTCCTCTCAGGGTTTCCCAGAAACACTTTCCCCACTTGCCCAATTCCCTCGATGGGATTGGCCTAGCTCTAGTCCTTACCCCTGGTTGGTCATGATGTAATGTTTATTCCCAGTTGGACCATTCTTAATGCTGGAAACTGACTGTTACAATATTTGTGATTTTTTTCCTGGACTCATGTTACTTGAAACTGCATTTAAACAGCCTGCATTCCTAATTACTCCCATTGGGTCTCTTCAGCCTGAAGAGTATCCCAACTCTATGCTTGGCAGCCTACAAGTTGGCAAAGACTCTGTTGCCATCTCTGGAACTGCACACCCTAGACGAGAGTCTGGAATCTGGGAGTGTGGGGTGTGAGGAGAGAATGACTGCGTGGCTGATGTTGAATGAACATTCGCTCCTGCATCCTTCACCTAATAAATAATTTTATTTGATCTGCTAGTGGAGAGTGTAGTGTATACTCCTTGGCTCAGACCCTGACACCTGAGAAATTGGGCCCAAATGATACCATCATCTAGTACAATCCCCCAATTACTTTATGCTGTGGCACAAAAACAATTCTCATATCTTGTTATGTTGGAGGAACATTCAGGTAGGTAAGTTCACATATCCATTTGAATATTTAAACAAACATCAAATTAGTTCTATTTCTACAGAGGATAGTCTTGGCTTATCATCAACAAATGAAAAGTGTCTCCATGTTCATACTATGCTGGGAATTTGACTTTCGATCCAGAGCTGCTATTTCTCTGGGGTGAGCAATTTCCAGGGCAGGACTTCCCTCCTTTGATGATAATAAGGCTGTAACTCATAGCAATCAATTAATCAATCAACAAGCATTAATTAAACACCTACTGTATACCAGGCACTGTAATAGATGCTAGTAATACAAAGACAAAAATAAAATTGTTCCCGTCCTAAAGGACTTAATATTCAATCGAGGGAGACAAGCTGACACATATATAAGTATCTGAAAGGTACATATATGTAGAAATATACTCATATGTGTTAACATAAATATATATGTGTTTACATATACATGTGTATGTATATACATACACATACATATATGTTCTGGAAGGAAGGGCACAAGCTTCAAGAGAGATCAGGAAAGGGTCTCCTGAATAAGGTGAGGCTTGAGCTGAATCCCAAGGAATTCCAAGAGGCAGAGATCAGGAGGGAAGATGTTTCAAGCATGAGAAACAGCCCAGTGCCAAGGCAAGGGGACAGAAAAGGGAATGACCTGTGCATGAGGAACAGCAAGGAGGTCAGTTTGACTGGACCATCAAGTGAAAAAAAGAATCATGTCTAATGAGGATGGAAAGGTAGGTTGAAGCCAGATTACTGAAGGGTTTAAAAAGTAAAAAAGAGGTGTTTTTTTTTTAATCTAGAGGCAATAGGGAGCCACCTGAGGTTATTGAATAGGGGCATGATATAGTCAGACAGCACTTGAGACAAATTGCTTTGGCAGCTGTATGGAGGATGGCTTGTAGTGAGGAAAAAACTGAGTAAGGGAGACAAATCAGTACACTATCGCAATAATTCAGGTGAGAAGCGATGGGAGTCCAAACTAAAGCGATGGCTATACAAGTAGTTAGAAGGAGTCTGAGAAGAAAGCAGTTTTGGAGGAAGGAAAGACGAGAAAGGGCAGCCGGTTGAATATGTGGGCTGAAGGGGAGAGAGAAGTCAAGTATAAGCCTGAGCTTGAGAACTTTGGAGCCTGGAAGGATGCCATTGCCTTTGACAGAAATAGGGAAAGTCAAAAGGAGGGTGGGTTTGGGGAGGAATGAATGAGGTCGTTTTGGACACGTTAAGGTTGAGATGCCTATGGGACATGCAGTTCAAAATGCCCAGCAGGCATTGGGTGATGAAAGGCTGGAGTTCATGGGGGGGGGGGGGGAGACAGGCTGTGTTTTATTTTGGTTTTGCTCCATGACATAACTAATTCACTGTCACAATTATTGTCATGGGGGCACTGAGTGGTTAATTGACTTGCCTGTATATATCAGTGTTGTTGTTCAGTTGTGTCTAACTCTTCATGATCCAGTGGACCATAGCTCAGCAATGCTGTTCATGGGGTTTTCTTGGCAAAGATTATAGAGTGGTTTGCCATTTCCATCTCCAGTGTATTAAAGCAAACAGAGATTAAGTGACTTGCCCAGGGTCACACAGCTAGCAAAGGCCTGAAGCTGGATTTGAACTCACCTCTCCCTGACTCCAGGCCCAGTGCTCTATCCACTGAGCCATCTAACTGCCTCTTATATGTCACTAGTAAGACTTAAATCTAGACCTCCCTAAATCCAAAGATGGCCACTACGTCCATTACACCACATAGCCTCTCATCTAAGTAGTTTAAATAAGGTTGACTTCTAGGCATTTACATATGATGCACAAGTTACTGATCCTAGAGGTTGCTAAATGAAAATAACCCCACGATTGATGCATTTCTTGTTCATTTCTTTCCACAATACCTAATGGAAATACTAAGCAGCAGTGAAAAAATATTCCAGCAGAGGGCAATGGTTGTTCACATTTGGAAGACTCCCAGGTAGGCCCTCCAAGCAGCTGCTACTACTCTGTTTCACCTGGAGTTTGATATTTTCTTGCCCCATGGGAAAGAAGCTTGGAGGAGCCTTATCTTACTCTAAGCTCCCTAGTTAACTTGCAAAAGTGAAAAAGAGAGTGAGGACAGTTAAAGTCAGCAGGGGGAAGTAAGGTCATGATGGGGGCTTTTTCTAAATAGACTTTGCTGAACTCATAGGAATGTTATTTTTTTTAATCTACGACAGTGTTAGCCCGTTTAAGTAAAGCATGTGCTAGAGAAGCAAAGAAAATTATTTTAATCCTTATGCCGGTTGGTCTTGAACAGAGAATAGCTAGGGTTTTGCTTATTTTTGAATTAAATTTTTTTAAATGATCATGTATTTATTTTTTGTCCTGTCCATATTTTCCCCATGTCCCTGAAGAATGAAACCAAACCAAACCCTTATAACAAATATGCATCACCAGGCAAAACAAATCCCCCGTATCGACCACATTAAAAAATGTACACCACATTCTGCATATACAGTCTATTACCTCTCAGTCATTTTAATTTTTAATTTATGAAATAACACAAGCATTTCCATAACACAGTAGAATAATAGAAAAGATGATTGCACATGAAACTATCTTTATTTTCAATTCCTTTTAAATATATAATAAAGTTATCTTGTAACTTTCTGTTTTTCCCCTTTTTTCTTCCTTCCTATCCCACCCCCAACCTTGAGATGGCTACCACTAGACAAATGTGTGTGTATATGTGTATGTATAAAATCCTTTCATGCATACTTCTATTTATTACTTCTTTCTTTGGATGCAGATAGCATCTTCCTTCATGTGTCCTTTGTAGTTATTTGGATCTTTATAATAGTCAAAATAACTCAGTCAAAGTTGTTCTTAAAACAATATTGCTAGGGGCGGCAGTGAGTAGAGCACCGGCCCCGGAGTCAGGAGGACCCAAGTTCGGTTCCAGCCTCA
>NW_027186523.1:14483611-14491417 GCF_028583685.1 Petaurus breviceps papuanus
CCAGCCTTCCTCCTTTCCCAATCATACATTTCCTGAATAATATCCTTTAATGTCACTCCTTGAGCAAGCATCTCTCCAAGAACAGAAAGAGGCAGGAGGTGTGGCTGGGAACTAATGGCCTGGATGATAATGGAATCTAAAGAATGACCTCACCTAGCCATACACAGCTTCTAGTTTGCTATTACTCATCTGCCTATGTGATTACTACTAGTATATGTTTGGGGTGGAAAACTGTCTTTCTAGTGAGGCAGATAGGTGGGTTTCTGGGAAAAGAATATGAAAAAAAACCTAGTATTCAGAGTTGGGCAGGCTCTCTAGCTAGTCTGAGAAAAGGTTTAGTGTCGAGCAAGAGAAATGAAAAAGTTCTTTTCCATTGTGGAACAGAGGAACATGTTAACAAACAAACAATCCTGGATTTGGAACTAAAAGAAGTGGGTTGAATTCCTGAGTTGAATGCCCCATTACTTACTACCTGTGTGTCCTTGGATAGATAAGTCATAATTTCTTTGTGAAGAGGTTACCATAAAATGATGAGGTCTAGGATTAGGGGTGCTCAAGACCCCAAAATACCAACATGCCAGGTCCTGCTGAATGAATTCGACTCAAGTCTTCTGTCAGCCAAAGAAAAGCAAAGTTTACTCAAAGTCTGCTTGTATTGGACACAGAGTAAGTCTGTGCTAGAAAATTCTATGGTGTGAGATAGGGTACAGAAGGTTATGGGAGGAATCTAGGGGTGGTCTAGAGGAGGAGTTTGGGGAGGGTCTTCAGGAGAAGTCAGATGAGGTCAATGAATGATTAAGGGTGGGAAGTTGCTGGAGGCTACTTGGAGACTACAGACCATGGTGGCCTAGGCCAGTTCAAGGGTGGATTGATATTTTGATAGGCTCAAGGGTGAGAAGTAGTTGGACAATGGAGGGCTAGGCTAGTAACTGAGGTCTGGGCCCAGCCACAATGTAAGGCTTATGGCCCCATGCAAATGCCTCATCTATTGAGATGATTTAATCAGAGTTCAAGGGGGGTTTCTAGAGCCTGTACCTCAAGGACTCAAGGAGAGCTCAAGGGGGTTCCCAGGCCGATACCTCATCATTTGGACCTCAGTTTCCTCAACAGTAAAAGAAAGGGGTATCCTGAAGTGGTACAGAAGGAAGAACACCGTCTATAGTCAGAGGTTGTTGTGATTGTTCAGTCATATCCCATTCTTTGTGACTCCATTTGGGGTTTTCTTGGCAAAGACACTGGAGTGCTTTGCCATTTCCTTCTTTGGCTCATTTTACAAATGAAGAACTGAGGCAGACAGGGTTAAATGACTTGCCCAGGGTCATACAACTACTAAGTGTGTGAGGCTAGATTTGAATTCACGAGGAAGAGTCCTCCTGATTCCAAACTCAGTGCTCTATCCACTGTGCCATCTAACTGCCCTTAGAGTCAGAGGACCTGGCTTCAAATTGATGCTTACTACCTAGGTGAACTTAGCTTCCTTAGGCCTCAATTCCCTCATCACTAAAATAAAGGGGTAACCTCAGTGTGGTGCCCTGGGAGAACACTGGCACTAGTGTGAGAAGTCCTGAGTGATCTTGGGTAAATCACTTCACTTCCTCAGGACTCAGTTTGCTCTTTGGTAAGATAAGAGAGTATAGCAGCAAGCACCCTAGCATACTGCTAGCACAGGTTCTTAGATCTGCTTTTCCAAAGGAAAGCAACTCAAAATGGGTTAATAATCTTACTTTAATCAAACATATATCATTTACCTAGTTCAGGGGAAAAAATCAACACCCTGAACTTCAGAGAATACAAACAGAATACAAATAGAAGTTACAAGCAGATGGAGAAACAGATCAGCAGACAGGCTTCCAGCTGTCTGACCATTACATCCATACCTCGTCAGTTACCAGAGAGGGAAGCACCAACATCTGGGTTTTCAAAACCAGGGGGCTCAATGGCTGCCCAGAGTCTCATCTGGTCAAATCACACAACTCTTCTCAAAGGGAGCCCCAAAGCAAAGCCTCACATCAGGGTATATATAGCCTTCTCCTGGCTCAGAGAATGTCACAGCCCTCTTGCCCTCTGCCCAATCACAAAGCAACAAGGCGTGGGTATTCCTGAAAAACAAGCCTCCCACCACAGGCTCCATGTGACCACATTCAGCCTATTGGGAGCAGGGTATATTTTCAAATCAGGGAACGTTCTCAGAGTCACTTAAGCCTATCAAAGGGCCAAGGGGCAGGGAAGATCTTCAGATTCCCATTCCCAAAACAGAGGGTTGGACTAGATGGGGTCTAGGGTCCATTTCGGCTCTCAGGCTACAATCCTATACCTAAATGATCTCTTGGGTCCCTTCCACCTCCAAAAGCCTATGATCATTGGACTTTGGAAATACAATAAGTGTGTTATAATCCAGCTTCAACTACTGTGTGACCTTGAGCAAATCACATAATCTTTCATCTACAAAGTAAGGATAATAATGCTGGCTTTACCTGCTTCACAGGGTAGTTGTGAGGAAAGTGCTTTATAAACTAAGCTATAATTATTAGTCTTAAGTACCCCCATTTCAAGTAGCTATAAATTCATCTAGAAAGTTCTTCCCATCTCTCTTAACATCTCTCTCCCACCCAAAAGCTAAAACAGTAAATTAAAATGCTAGGGTAAGGAGGGGTAGGGAAGAAGTAGTAAATATTGGGGTAAACTGTTTTCTTGCCCCATTTCTCTCCCGTCCCTCCCCCCATCTCCAGTCCTGATCTCCAAATAATTAAATGCCAGTTTGCTTGGCCTCTGGTTTTCTCCCAGGGGTGTTTTGGTCCAATTTATTAAGTTAAAAAACAAACACCTTTCATTGCAATTCTTTTACCATTTTGTTTCAATTGCTTTATTAGATTATTTTTTTTAAAAACACACCTTTCATTGTAATAGGTTTGCTCTCACCAATATGGCATCAGTCCATTCTTAAAAGAAGAATTTATTTTCTGGTCATGGATTCATAGATACTTGGAGAACACATTTAATCCATTCCTCTTTCTTCAGGCAAGAATACACTTAGAAAACCATGTTAGGAAGGGGACAATCAATCATAATTTTAGAGCCCTCCAAGGAAAACAATTTCTCATCCTCTGTCAGTGATACATTCCAGATATTCACTTTCCTGGCTAAAAGCCATTTGAGTGAACATTGCCTAGAATACCACTTGGCTTCCAGATCCAGCTGGCTAAGTCACTTCATGTAATCAGGAGAGTTATCTACGATTCTGGGTATACCCAGGTATCCTGAGAGCCAATTGAAACCCAACTCTTCCTTAACTATAAAAGGAGGGGGCTAGACTAAGATGATCACTAACATTCCTGCCAACCCTAAATTCTATAATCTTACACTAAGGACATGTTACATAGTCTCTACAGGCATTTCCCAATTAAATGGGATAGTACCACACATAGAGGGATGGGGGGGCAGCTAGGTGGCCAAGGAGAGACAGTGTTGTACTTAGAGTAAGAAAGACCTGAGTTCCAATCCTCCCTCAGATACTTTCTAATTGTGTGACCCTGGGTAAGTCATTTAAATGCTCTCAGCCTCAGTTTCCTCATCTGTAAAATGGAGATAATAACACCTACCTCCCAGGGTTATTATGAGGGTCAAGTGAGATAATATATGTAAAGTGCTTTTAAGCATTAAAGCAACTACATAAATGCTAACTCATTATTATTATTATATAATTTAAAAGCAGACAAACTAATGTTTGACTGAAATATAACATGATTTTTTTTTTGGTTTTTTTTTTGCTCTTTGGAGAGGGGAAGGCAGGGCAATTGGGGTTGTTACTTGTTCAAGGTCACACAGCTAGTAAGTGTTAAATGTCTGAGGCTGGATTTGAACTCAGGTCCTCCTGACTCCAGAGCCAGTGCTCTATTCACTGTGCTACCTAGTCGCCCCTAACTTGTGATTTTTTAATAATCAGGCTTCCTATTAATTATGGGAATTTGGGGGAGGAGGGGTGCTATTAAAGTAAGTTTATGTTTCTTGAGTACGCACCAACTGACAAGAAAGGAATTATAGCCCAGAAGTGTGCTGGTTGAAGTCTGAGTAGAATATAAAATTAACCACAGATATTCCATCCACCTATGGATTAGTGACATGTGGGCCATCAAGAATGGGATGATAGAATCATGAGATACGACTATAGATTAAATTAACTCTGCAAGCCACACAGGAACATCTAGCTCATTATTTAATAGTGTGAAACTTTTTTTTTTCTGTTGAGACTCCTTAGCTTTCTTTATGAACATGGAGATCCATGTAAAATAAATAAGAGAAGAAAAGGATCCAAACCCAAGGAGAAATAAGTTTTTAATGAGGAAGGGGAAAAGGAGTGCAGACACCAAGGGAGGTAAAGCCTGACAATTTGGAGTTTTGCATCTCACAGAAAAATTATAATTTGATCCCTCTATGGCAAGATCTCCATTATTTAGATGTTACGCTATATTGGCTTGCTCTATATAAATTGCCATTATGTAATTAAGTTGGATAATGGACAGATGTTTTTATTAACTTATTCTCTTTCCTTCCACAAATTAAAGATAGGATGATTGTAACTCTGTAAGTCAATAAGCATTTAATAATAAGCATTTATTAAGTGCCTACTGTGTGCCAGGCTCTAGGCTAAGTGCTCTTTAAGTGGCCCAGAGGATTGAGAGCTGATCTCTGGTTCAGAAAGTCCCAGGTATGTCCTCTGCCTTGACTTTGCCCCACTATCATTCTGGCTGTGTGATCCGAAGAAAGCCACTTAACCTGTGGTGCTCTAGGCAGCTCAGACTATGAGTTCTAGAGCAAGTGCTGGTCTTCATTAGAAGAGGGGATTCCCTCAGTATGAATTCCCTATATTGATGAAATCAAAGATCAGATTTTTTAAAATTCAGGTATTTACTGAATCTCTTTAAAGGAATCACCACTCACACATATCATTTCTTAATGCCACAAAAAGAAGTGTTTCTAAATGCAGGTATGTTTAAAATATAGCAGTTACATCTAAATCCAGTTTTTATATAAATCATATCTTTTTTTTTGGAGGTCACACATACCATTTCTTAATACCACAAAAAGAAACGTTTCTAAATACAGGTATATTCAAAATATGACAGTTACATACAAATCCAATTTTTATATAAAGCAAATCTTTTTTTTTTTTTGGAGGTAATAAGGGTTAAATGACTTGCTCAGGGTCACACAACTAATAAATGTCTGAGGCTAGATTTGAACTCAGGTCTCCCTGATTTCAGGGCTTCTATTCTGTCCATTGAGTCCACCCAGATGCTCCTACAAATCAATTCTTAATTTCCAATTGACTCAAATGATAATCGCTAGTGATTATGTTTCTTTCCAAACAATTATTTGGCAATGATACCTATGCAATGAAATACTTTAGTTTCAAGTTTCTGTAGACACCCACACCCATACCCACACTCCTCCTGCCTCTGTCAAGTAATTAGTGATCTGCAATTTATAAAACAAGCATTGGAGGTCCAGTTCCTTGACTCCCCTTTATGCTTCTATTCACCAGAGTCTAACTCTGGGCAATAATTGGTTGTGATGCATTGTCTTCTTAAGGCCCTGACTATTCACTGTATCTACTGCCCAATTAACTAATTTTTTCCTTTACTTGTTATGAGGTGGCTCTCCATTGATATATTATCTTGATGCAGCTAGGTGCTGCAGTAAAGAGAATGCTAAAATGTGAACTGGACAAACCTCAGCTCAAATTCTACCCCAGACACTTACTGGTTCTAGAACCCTGGGCCTCTCTCACTCCCATTTCCCTCACCTGAGATAATAGCACCCACCAAACAGAGTTATTTGAAGACTAGATCCATAGGTTTACTGCTGATTATATTTAAAAAAAAAACATTTGATTGATGTCTTTTATCTTTCTATCACAGTAATTTCCTATCCTCGCCACCTCCAGATTGAAGCACTCTGTAAACCTTAAGACACTATGTAAATCCTAGCTATTTTTTAAATCATCTTTTTCTTTCATAATGCCAAGATTTGGTCATAGGAGCATTATACAATCGCTTGTCCTTCTCTGCGACCTTCTGAGTTAAGGTCATGACTAGGTAATAAGCCTCCATCAGCTGGTATCTCAGACGAGTGACATCTCACAGCTTATGTATATTTTCTCTCAGTTCTGCTTATTTTGCTCTATAGCATTTTATATAGACCTTTCATCTTTCTGAAGTCCTTGATTCTGGTTTTTCTTACTCTATGATGATATTCCATTATATTTATATATCACAGATGTGATTTTTTCTGTCATTCCCCAATGGATAGGTACTCACTTTATTTCTGCTTCTTTCTGATAATAAAGAGTGTTGTTATGAATATTTTAGTATGAAATGGGCATGCTGTCTTTGGCTTTCTTGGAGTATATGCCCAGTAGAGAGTGAGAAGATAGGAATGTTTCAGTAAATTTTTTTTTGTTTATTCTTATTGAAATCCAGAACAATTGCATGACTTCATAACTCTACCAACATTGCATCAGTGTGCCTGTCTTCCCACAGTCCCTTCAACATTGACTGTTCCTACCTTTTGTCATCTTTGCCAATTTGCAACTCAGAATTGTTCTATTTTGCATCTCTTCCATCTAGTTTATATGATTTAGAGTATGTTATTATATGATCACTTAGAGCTTGTAATTCTTCTTTTGAAAATTATATTTATATCCTTCCTCCACTGAGATATTAGGGACTGTCTCTTGGCATTATAGATTCATGTCAATTCCCTTATGTTCTGGATATGAAACATTTTTTGGTCATATATGGTGCAAATATTTCCCATAGTGTTTCTCTTCCAGTTCTATCTTTATTGATTTTATTCTTGCAAAAGTGTTTTTTTAATATTCAGCGGTCAAAATTATTTATTTTGTATTTTACTATTTCCACTATCCCATGTTGGGTTAAGAATTCTCCTCCTAGGGGGCAGCTAGGTGGTACAGTGAATAGAGCGCAGCCCTGGAGTCAGGAAGACCTGAGTTCAAATTTGGCCTCAGACACTTGACATCCTTACTAGCCGCGTGACTTTGGGCAAGTCACTTAACCCCAATTGCCCTCAAAAAAAAAATTCTCCTCCCAGCCATGGGTTTTGAAAGGTACCCAAGCTCATTTTCTCCTAATTTTTTCTTATATTGTTACCTTTAATATTCAAGTCACGTAGGCATTTGTTATCTTATTATCTTATCCTTTTAACCTTCAGGTTCCTCCTTTCTTGTTGTCTCTCTGCCCCCAAAAGAGAGAATGCCTGAGAGGCTTACAGCTACTTCAAGTGGTTTGAAACTGTCAGAGTGAATTGCAATCTCATTAGAGTCAGAGGGAATAGTCCAAAGTCAAAGAGATGAAACTGTGGCCTTTATAAAGGTCTTAATTAAGCACATAAGTAAAACAACAGAAATCTTTGTTTTTATTAGAGCAGCAACAACCCTTCATGTAATCTATATTTACTGAGTACCTACTATGTGCGAGACATTTTGTGAGGTGTAAAAGAGGAAAACAAAGAAGAACGCAACACTTTCTGTCCCAAGAAGCATATAATATCTGATTTAAGCCCTTGAGTTACTTATTTTAAATCACCAATATGGAGGAGGGGAATTTTGCTTCCATCTTTCCCTATACATCTTTTCGTGATATAGATGTATACAGGATATCCCAAAAATCTTACTTGCAGTTTTAAGATTTAATAGCTTAAACTTTAATAGATTAAAACTGCACTAAGACTTTTGGGACACGTGTGTGTGTGTGTGTGTGTGTGTGTGTGTGTGTGTGTGTGTGTGTG
>NW_027186523.1:14491427-14593191 GCF_028583685.1 Petaurus breviceps papuanus
TGTGTGTGTGTGTGTGTGTGTGTGTGTGTGTGTGTGTGTGTGTGTGTATTTCCAAGGGGGATTAGCCCCTTTGGTGTGGAGGATTGCCAAGCCATTTCCATCTTTGGTGTCCACCTGATTCACCCAACCTCTCCTGTGGCTCCAAGAACCTATAGCACACACAGCAGCCCCACCCAGGTAAACCTTCTTGGCAGACAGGCCAGACCACATCGAGGGTAACTGACAGGCCTCAATCCTGTCAGTGAGTTAGTGGGATGTCTCCTCTAAGCATGTGAAGACTTTCACCAGTGGAATGGGTGGATGAGAACAATTCCAGCACCCATGAAGTAGGTGCCATGAAGCGCTTAGAGCTTGGTCAGACATTGAAGATGCCAAGGTCATCCACTGCATCCTGGGCCATCACCAATTGTCCTGACTTTATCTTACCTTTGGACTTTGGTGAGTCTGGGAGAGTGAGGCTGAAGGCTTTTGCAACTCTGCCTCACTTAAATCTGATTCACACATAAGTGAAGACATCACCCATGATGTCAATGGTGTTCTTTGAAAAACGAAGGCCAAACAGCAATGTCTGTATATATACATATATATATTAATATAGACAGTTTCATCTTTAATAATGCTCCCACCAACCTTGTGTTTATTTTTTCTTATCCTAAAATTTATTTTAATGAGAGGGTAGTGGCCCTAAGCACATTAAGTTTATTTATTTGCTTTTAAAATGATACTTTGATTTCAAAGCCAGACCATGTTGATGTTGCTTTTGGCATTCTCCCATAAGATTTTATGGCAGATAAGTGAACTTGGGTGTGCACTATTCTGGTATTTATCACTTTCTTAATTTGTACACACTATCTCAGGTTGCATTTCTTTAAAGCTTAGATACCTGTGTAAGAGATCATAGGGTTTAATGCTGGAAGGAACTATAGAGATAATCTAATCCAAGCTCCTCATTTTACAGATGAGGCTCAGGGAAATTAGGTCATTTGCCAACAATCACTTCCATAGTACAGCAGAGTTGAGATTTGAACCCAAGTTTTCTGACTCCAAATACAGCATTCTTATAAAACCAGACATACCATGCAGAGTTTCTTTTGGTATTAAAAAATAAAAAATGATAAGCTAAGTGAATCAGTTCTCTAGACAGGCTTCAAGGAAGACAAATGGAAACTCTAAGGAAAAACACTATCTTAACAAACTTGCATTCATCTTAGGCTTCTTCCTCTCATACTTCTTCCATCTTATATTTGTGGAAATGCTTGTGATTCAGTCCTGTCTGACTCTCCATGACCTCATTTGGGGTTTTCTTGGCAAGGATACTAGAGTGGTTTGCCATTTCCTTCTCCAGCTCATTTGACAGATAAGGAAACTCAAGCAAACAGGGTAAAATGACTTGCCCAAGGTCACCCAGCTAGTATGGTATCTTTAGGTCAGATTTGAGGTTTTCCTGATTCCAGGCCAGATATTCTATCCACTGCACCACCTAACTGCCCATTTGTAGGAACATAGCTCTCTGAAAGATACTACATTCCTAGTCACCCTCTCAGTACTTGGTAAACCTTTTCTTAAGCACTACCCCCATCTCCCCAGGTCCTCTTTACTCTTGCACTGAGCCAGGAAGAGAAATACTCAGACTTCTGATTTTCTCTGACACTTCTAGTCTCTCCCTCTGCTGCTGTCACTCAGAAATCTCTCAAGTTCATTCCATCCTCTATCACGCTAATTTAGAGCCTTCTAACGGTTATTGGATAATCCCTGCTCCTTTTAATTTTTAAAATTAAATTATATTTTTTCAATTAATAAGCATTTATTTTATCTCCTTTCTATCTCTTCCCTCCCACACTGCTGGGTAGGGTGGTAAGTAACAGAAGAAAAAACAAAACCTTGAAACAAATATGCATAGTCAAGACAAACAAATTCCCACATTGGCCATGTTAAAAAATGTGTCTCTCATTCTGCATATTTATTCCATCCTTTTTAGAAAGGAGCTCAGAATCTGCCTTACAGTTTTCCTCTCATTCCTAACCCTTGCCCTCACAGTTGGGGACTTTAGGATGCACATATCCTTGCCCAAAATCCTTGGCTATGATAACAAAAGCAGGGAGAGCCTCATGCTGGGAGGGACCCAGACAAAGATCCCAAGCCAGGTCACAGGATCTAGGCATTCAAATGCTAACTTGGAGCCAGTGCTTGGATCCAATCAACTACAGATCCTATAAATGGCGTCCCAATTCTGCCATTTTTTTTCTAATTGTTCTTTCTGAGGTCATGCTATATCTCTTCAAATCATTTTCTCACTATATGTTAAAAACAAACCATTCCAGTATCTTTGCCAAGAGCACTCCAGATGGGGTTGGAAGATTTGCATACAACTGAAATGACCCAACAGCAACAATACCTTTCAACCTATGTAGGTATAAGAGTTGAAAGGGGATGTGAGACAGATACTTTACCTGGGGAGCTTGGAATTAGGGAACACCAACCAACCAATCAAGAGAGTTATTTGCCGTAGCCTAACAAAGGGAAGTGCAGCTAGGTGGTACAGTGGGTCAAGCATTGGGCTTAGAGTCAGGAAGATTTGACACTTACCAGCTGTGTGACCCTGGGCAAGTCACTTAACCCCTATTTGTCTCCCTTCCTTATCTGTAAAATAAGGATGTTAAGCCACATGATTTCGAAAGTTTCTTTCAGCTCAAAATTTTTTTATTCTATGTAGTAGAAAGGTAGGCCTCTGCCCACAGAAGGAATAGGCTGGTTTATTGCTACTGTAAAAGGCAAAGGGTAAAGAGATAGAGTGTTGTAGCTACCAGAGTCAAGAAAGTGTTACCTACATTCAAGTCCTTTCTCTGACTCCCAATGATTGTGTGATCCTTGGCAAAGCATATTGTCTCTCAGAAACCCAGGGATTTGGAGAAAGTTTCCTGATAGGTAATTCTCTTTGTCAATGAAATCACAAGTCCTGTCCTCCCCTTTCCCAATAAAGGAGAGGTAGAGGAATGAATATGGTACCAATGCAATGTAGTCCCTAGGTCGCTAATCCCAAAAGTTCAAGGGAAGCAATGAAAGGGGCTCCCAATGAGCCCTAAATATATTTAAGACTTTAGTTCTGGCTGCTGAGCATCTCATGTGAGGGTCTAAATGGGAAACTAGATAAATAATTTACAACATTGGTTTGAAATGAAACATTCTGATGACTAGAGGGTTTCTTGAGAAAAGTGGTACAAAGAACAGACAAAGCTTTAACCCTTAACAACAACTTAGGCCTAAATGCTTCTCCTTTTATTTTCTAGGGCAATTACCCAGATAACTCAATGGCCAAGAAAAGGCATTAAGACAACCAGAAAGCTGAGACTTTGCCAGAATTAAGTGGTAAGGCTGCAAATGCAATTATATAGCTAAAGACAGGAAACCAAAAAGGAAAGCTAATACATAGTTCATTACTGAATTTGCATGCAAAACTATAGGCTAGCATTTTGGCTGCATGCCTCAAGGGAACCTTTGATCCTATAATCTGAAGACGAATCATGCCTCTTACTCAGCTATCATTTGAAGAGAGTTTATTAATGCTTTCCTCATGTCCTTTTTTCTCACTAGAGAGGCAAAGAAGGAATTCAGCTAGGTTAAATGAACACTTTTATTTGAACTCCTGAAAACCTGCGGGCTCAGTTCTCATTTTAAAAACAGCATAAAACCACTTTCTGGTAAACAGCTTTTTGACAGACATGCTGTTTCAAAAAAAGATTAGGGAAAAGAGCCCATTGGGCCAGATTGGTTTGGGATCAATAAAAAAAAAAAACAAATGTATTACACAGACTAGAGTTGGAAGGACAAAGGTAACAAGCATGTTGGGCAGGCTCCTTTACATTCCATAACGCACAGGCAATACCATAATTAGCTGTTCCTAATGCTGTCCCATTACTTCCTGGCAAATAAAGGGAGAAGAAATGGAAGCCGTGTCAGATTTTATATTCTTAGGCTCAAAGATCACTGTAGACAGTGACTGTAACCATGAAATTAAAAGATTCTTGCTCCTTGGAAGGAAAGTTATGGCAAATCTGGACAGTGTACTCAAAAAGCAGAGACATTACCTTGCTGACAAAGGTTCATACAGTGAAAGCTATGGTTTTTCCAGTAGTAACGTATGGCTGTGAGAGTTGGACAATAAGGAAAGCTGAGTGCCATGGAATCAACACTTTTGAATTGTGGTGCTGCAGAAGACTTTTGAGAGGCCCTTGGACATCGAGGAGGTAAAATCAATCGACATTTAAAAGAAATTAACTCTAACTGTTCATTGGAAGGACAGACGTTAAAGCTGAAATTTAAATATTTTCACTACATGAAAATACAGGACTCACTGGAAAAGACTGATTCTGGGAGAGATTGAAGACAAAAGGAGATGGCAGAGAATGAGTTGGATAGTGTCACAGGAGGAATGCACATGAGTTTGGACAGACTTCAGGAGATAGTGGAAGACAGAGGGCCTGTTATGCTACGGTCCACAGGGTCATGAAGAGTCAGACACAACTGGACAGTTGAAAAACAATAATACTGTGATCTGTAAAGGCCCTCAAAAAAACATGGTGCAAAGTATTATCATATCTTCCATACAAATAATGGTATATACATGCATGAGGTTTCAGTCCTTCTTCATCAGATGAGAACCAGTCATTATATTGCTGCCATGGGATCAGGAAAGATGTTGTGGAAAGGTGGTAGAGATATACATATACACCTGTAACCATTTTGCCAGCAAACTCTTCCATGAAACACATTTTCCAAAGCAATGGCGAGAGCAGTGGCAGAACAGACACTTCACTTATACAGTGTCATGAGATGAAATTTCATCGGCCTAAAGATGGATGACAATTCCATGTTTGTTACAATCTCCAATCACACCATCTTTAATCTCTGTATCCCAGCCAAACTGGTCCTCTGTTTGAAGGTTAAATGCATTGGGAAGCTGGAAACACTGTGTTGCTCAAGGCTTCATGCGAGTTGACCATCCCTGTGTTGGGAGGGCCTGGTTTGGAAGGCTGCCATGGCCCCCAGTGCTAAGAATCCACTCCCTGGCAGAGGTTGTGTTTTGGCATGAGACATTTCACCTCCATTTTTAGTGGAGCTTTCCTGCTCTAGAGGTTATCTTACAACTTATAATTGACTCTTAAAGTCAGCAAATGTGGTCCCTTTGTTTTGTTGTTGTCTGTCATTTTTCAGTTGTGTCCCATTCTTTGCTACCCCATTTGGGGTTTTCTTGAAAAAGATACTGGAGTGGTTTGCCATTTCTTTCTCTAGCTCATTTTATAGATGAGGAAACTGAGGCACACTGGGTTAAGTGACTTGTCTGGGGTCACACAACTAGTAAGTGTCTGAGGTCACATTTGAACTCAGGTCTTCCTGACCCCAGGCCCTGCAGTCTATCCACTGCACCACTGAACTGCCTCAATATGGTCCGCAAGAAGCCAGAATACAAGTGACATAATGTCTGCACATAGCACTCTACTGAAAAGAGAATACTCAGGTCCTTTAAGGTCTACTTACCTTAATTTTAGATACAGTTCTAACAGACTAGGGTTTGTGTCCCATAGCATATAAGAACTTGAAAATTAGAAGTGGAAATCTTCTGAAAAGAAGGCGAGTATACTGAAAATAGAAAGAATTGACACAAGCAAAAGAAGAAAGGCGTAGAGAAAAAAAAAAGCAAAACAAAGCGAACCATGCCAAGTAGAAGCAATTAGAGGGTCAGACAGCCTCTATTTAAATCTTGGTTATTCTGAGACAGACAAACATGGCATGGGGGAGGGAGGAGGATGAATTGTCCTATAAGGGCATACGCAAAGTTACCGTTGCTGGTTATGGTCAACCATGTGGGAGCTTTGTGGCCTGCTTCCAGCCATGTGACAAGAGGTTAAAGGTTTCCATTGGTTGATGATGTAGAATCTCCTTATTGGTTGGAGAGCCAGAAGAAGTGATGACGCAGCAGATATATAAAGGGAGTAACCACCTGTCAGCCTCTTTCTTCCTTTCTGGCTGCAAGTGAAGCCAGGACTGTTTTGAGTTGCTTCCCAAGAAAAGGAGGAGTAGAAGGCATTTCTTGATGTAACTCAAGGGACCATGGCTTCCATGAATCCAAGAGAACATGGCATCAAAAGCACAGGTCTTGCCTAAGCTTGATTTCGAGCTCTTTTGTGTTTATTCTTACCTGATATTATCCAAATGAATAATTATCCCAAGATGCACTTGTGCAGCCTTGGAGATGACCTTGTGAGTTCCAAAGGTCCAAAAGTCCTGGATCCCATTAGGTCAGAGCTAAATGGCAGCAGGAAAGGAGTCCCGTGTAATACTTGGGCACTCTAGGAGAGGAGAGCCACCAGCAAGAAGACTAACCCAAGTCTGGCCATTTTACCAGCAGACGTGCACCAAGAGTTTTGGGGACAATATAGAAGAGAAGCAAAATATAAAATGCATAATTAGCAGTCCAAGAAACCACTTCATGTTCTGATGAAGTTCATATATCATCCTCCCAAAAGATTACAACAGCAGTTAGAAGTTAAAGTTACTAAAGCCTGATTTATATTATTCTATTCATGTGTAACATGAATCTTCTATTATAATTAGAATTTCTTTGGTGCGTAGGAATAAATTTTCTCTCCTGTATCTGAATCACATTGTACACTAAATACCTTCTTGCTCTCCATTTTTGGGTAATCCCAGACATGAACCATCATAGTCCAAGGCATGTTCAAATCTCACCTGTAACAGATGCTTTTTTTTTGTGAGTTTGGGCAAGTCACTTACCTTCTCTGGTGAAGGATTGAGCAAGTTATTTCTGAAGTCCCTTCTACCTCAAGATCTATGTCCAAGGATCCTTTGAGTAAAATTGACCCGAGGCACCAGAGTGAGGGATTAACACTCCAAAGAATATGGAAACAGGGACTCTAACCCCCTCTTGTAGAAGCCAAGCTCCCCAGGGCTAAACCTGGTTTATGTCTCACACCTGGGTATGAAACAAGGTTCAGTATCCCAGGCATTGTGGGCCCAGCAGCAATTCCTCAAGATTTACATACATACATAAATACATACCTATTATATATGCATGCAAATTTAAATATATGTCATATATCTATATGACAGAGGCAGTGTGGTATAATGAGCAGAGAGCTGGTCTTGAAGCCATTAAAAAGTTCAGATCCCGACTGTCACAAACTGATTGTGGTCTAGACAACTCTCACAACTATAAATCAAAGAGAACCTGCATGGGGAGAAGGAGTTTCCTAACTGGGACTTCCCTATACTAATGTAAGTACAGGTCCAGTCCCTATCCCGACCTTATATGTACCTATGTCTATGCATGCAATGCATGCTATGTGTATATGTATGTATATACAGGGGTCAGGAAATGATCAGCAGGAAAGGGAAGGGAGTTTTGGATAGCCTTGAGCCTCTTGATGAGGAGAGCTGAGGTCCTGGGGTGTGCTGCCTCTAACCTCTGCCTGGTCCAGAGTTGAAGCCTTCACTAACTTACACTGTAGAGGATGCACGTGTCTTGTCCCTCTGGGGAAGCTGAGAATTTGGGGACACTCTAGGGTTGTATCGGTTCCTCCACCCCCACCCCACCCAATTTCTGTGATTTCAAAGCAACATGAAATGAAGACACAAGGTTTTTTCATGAAAACACATTATTTATGTATTTTTGTAGTAGGGGTTGGATTGTGATAGATCTGTTGTCTCTGTGCCTTCCCATTACCATCACAAACCCCCACTAATTTGTGTGGGGGAGCAGAAAGGTTTTTGGAATTGAGAAATTCTAGAAACCTTGGAACTTTGTTGAGATAGCACCTGGTAGGGTAGAGGTTGCCTGGGTATAACCAAGTTTAGTTTTAAAGACAAATGTGCCAAAGGCTGCTGGGAGTATTTCTACTCTTTGCTCTAAATAACTTGATGTCTGGGACAAAGGATCTCTGGTTAGAGATGAAAGTTTTCATTAGAGTCCATGCCCTCCAGAACTGAGCCTGGTATGAACTATGTGTCTAGGCCAGAGCAGAGGAGTCTCTTAAGAGAGAGGAGGTAAGTGTCCCAGCCCCTTGTGCTCCAGCAAAGGTTCAATGTTAGACAATGAACTTGTTCAGTTGTGTCCAACTCTTCATGATCCCTTTGGGGGTTTTCTTGGCAAAGATATTGGAATGGTATTGTTTTATTTTGGGTTTGGGGGGAAGCAATTGGGGTTAAATGACTTGCTCAAGGTCAAACAGCTAATAAGTGTCTGAGGCTAGATTTGAACTCAGGTCCTCCTGACATCAGGGCTGATGTGCCACTTAGCTGCCCCTGGAGTGGTTTGCCATTTTCTTCTCCAGCTCATTTTATAGATAAGGAAACTGAGGCAAATAGGGTTAAGTGACTTGCCCAGGGTCACACAGCTAGTGTCTGAAGCCAGATTTGAACTCAGGAAGATAAGTCTTCCTGACTCCAGGACCAGCACTCTACCCACTGTGCCATCTAGCTGCCCCAGTCCACTAGCTTTTATTAAATGCTCACTATTTGCCAATCACTGCTAGGCACTAGGGATATAAATGCAAAAGATGAGACGCCCCTTCCAGAAGCAACGTTAGTGTTCATTTTATTACTGTTTCCAGAGTAAGTGGTGGAATGGAATGGGAATTGGAGAGGCAATAACTTCAATAGCGGGACAGATGGTGAGAATTGGGGAGGGGGAGCATTGGCTGGGTCTGGTGCTGTCTGGATATTGTGCATTCTCATTAATCAAAACTGCACAGACGTATGGTGGAAGTTACAAAGTCAAGTGGCATGGTCTCTAGAGGTCCAACTCAGAGGATTCAGCAGCATCTAAGGGAATGGCAAGATGGCCAGGGTAGTATGTAATACAAAAGTCATCAAAAAAAAACTTTGAATAACATAAAAATAAACTTTGCCTCTTCCCCCAGCTCAAAGCACAACACAACAGTCTGCACAGAAATGCTTGTTAATTTGTTGATGTTGATCTTCCCTTTTTCTCCCTACCAACAACTCTCCTATACGCTCCTTTTCTTTCCAAACGTTCCTTCCAAACAGTCTCTCCTCCTCTAGTTCCAAATGCAACTGGACCACATTTTCTCATTCATCTTCTAGAAAATCTTCTCACATGTTTCTCATCTTTCTATAATCCACTGCTAGCAATGTTTTCTGGTTTTGAGAACTTCTACAACTACAAACAAGGGATCTACCAAAAGCCTTGATGCTAATTGTCGCATTTGGTCCACATTTTCTCCTTCATCTTTCTGAGAATATGATTTCTATGAGGCAAGGTGTTCCAGTGTGGGGCCCCTTAGGGAGAATTGTGGAGATCCAATTCCTAGGATCCTAAGAAATCTGAGAACGTAAGCTTAGGTGCCAGGTGGGTCCTCCTTTCCCTCTTTCTGTTCTTGTTTCAGTATTAGAACTTGTAACTGAATATAGGACAATTTAACCTGGTTGAAGCTTTGTTTGCTTGCTAATGATGATGATCCAGTGTCCCTCGAAGTCCCTAGACCCTGGGGAAGCATTCTCAACCTCAGGCAGAACTTGCCAACCATCTCTGACCGCCTTTCATGGAGTTTTTATAAAGATTAAAATAAAGCATGGATCCAGAAGGGAGGAAATCCATCATCACCAGAAGTTGTCTTCACTCCCTTCCTAGTATTAAGGAATGCAGACATCAAAAATTGGCCACAGTCCTAAATACAGTTCCTCTGAGCTACAGCAGCCCATGACAGATCTGTTTCAGATTTCATCACCCCGTGAACAAGAGGGGCTTTAGCTTTAGCACAAGGGATGTACTGAATTATTAATGGCTACTTTCTCGCACATACTGTAGGTATTCATGGAATAAAGGCCCTCTAAGGTGTCCCCACTCTGAAGACTAACACATGTTATTTCAGACCTTTTCCAAATGTGTCTTTTACCCAGAGTTCAGTGGGGCTGACAGTCCTGGGATAGCCGCTGCTGTTTTGAGTATGGAGGACTCTCCCAACGGTTTTTTGTTTGGAATAGTTTGATTACTTGTCTTTTTGTTTTGTTTTGCTTTATTTTCACTACTAAAATTATCTCTAATTCTGAGAAATACACTACCACCCAGTGGTCAAGACTGCTATGGTGTACTTGAGCCTGACTTCCATTTCCTCTGGTTCTCAGGCTTGATGAGGATAACTCTGAGGGTGCATCTTCCCACACAGCAGCACTGTATCATAGTTGCTGCAAAACAGCTCATCTTGAGGCAGGCTAATCACACGGGCCCTTAGATCAGCACCAGCATCCACCGTTCAATCCTCTTCTGTGTTGATTTCCCTCCAAAGGAAACGGAAGGTCCTTTTCTAACTGTCTTTAAACAGTATACCTCTTTATTTACTAGAAATGGCTTAAATTGGGTTCCCATGCTCCTTGAGAGAACAGACCTAATCACAATTATCTTTTTACTTTTCCACCAAACCTGGAAAAGTATTTGCCTGTAGTAGACACATCAAAAAAAGAAAGGTCCTTTTATTGCAAAAGTGGGATACTGTAAACAGGGAATGTTTCCTAAACTGTCCACAAATATCAAAACACCTTGGTTAGTTTTGGTGAATTGCTTTTTTTTTTTCCTCTTTCATTTTTAATCTAAGGGATGGTCCTCTGGGTAGAAGACAAGCATATATATTTGGAAATGAATCTTCCTGAGGTCAAATCCAAACTCAGACATTTACTAGTTGTATAACTCTGGGCAAGTCACTTAACCCTATTTGCCTCAGTTTCCTTACCTGTAAAATGAGCTGGAGAAGGAAATGGTAAGCCATTCCAGTATCTTTGCCAATAAAACCTCCAATGCAGCCATGCTGAGATGGACATGACTGAAAATGACTGAACAAAAACAGTGATATAAAAACAAAAGGCATCCATAAAGAAAAATTTTTTTTTAATTTTTAAGCAATTGGTGTTAAGTAACTTGCTCAAGGTTACACGGCCAGTTATTATTTCTGGGTGTGGTGCTGAGTATCTGAGCCCAGATTTGATCCAGGTCCTCCCAACACTGGAGCCGGTGCTCTTACTCGCTGAGCCACCTGGCCGCCCCTAAGCAATTGGGTTTAAGTAACTTGCTCAAGGTTACACGGCCAGGTGTTTCTAGGTGGGTGCTAAGTGTCTGAGCCCGGGATTCGATCTCCAGGTCTTCTCAACACTGGAGCCGGTGCTCTTACTCACTGTGCTACCTGGCCGCCCCCATAAAAATTTTTAAAGAAATTTTAAGGGGCAGCTAGGTGACACAGTGAATAGAGTACCAGCCCTGAATCAGGAGGACCTGAGTTCAAATCTTACCTCAGATACTTAACATTTTCTAGCTGTGTGACCTTGGGCAAGTCACTTAACTGCCCTTCCTTCTCCCCTCCAAAAAGACAAAAACAAAAGAAATTTCAAAAATGATAGAGAGAAGGGGGAAGGGGGCAGGAGGGAGGAGGGGAAGGAGGGAGAAAATACCATCTCTAGTTCCCTTTCAGCTGCCCTTTGATTCCTGGGGTTAAACTTTTGCACAGCAATCTCTTCAACAAGGATTTTCCTAGAAGTAGTCATAAATTGTGGTTATTCTGGATTACTTTCACCATTTTTTCCCCTTCAGTATTTTATGATTCATGTATTCTGAAAATAAACATTCATCTACTGGTTCAGTAGAGTTAGACAATCTGAGTTCAAATCCCATCATTGTCTGACCTTGGGAAAATTAACTTCCCTGGACCCCAGATTCTTTATCTATATAATGAAGGGGCTGGACTACATGGCCCCTGAGGTGCCATCTAGCCCCAGATCTGGGGCCTCCTTCTAGCCTGAATTTACTGCTTAATTCTCAGATATAAGCTTCTCATACCTGACCAATGGCAAATATTCCCAGGAGTCCTTGTACAGCTAGCCATACATTCCTAGTATTGTCTCTCCTTTTAGGTGGTAGAATTGGGCTACTGACTCAGAGCTCAAGCCTCTCACCAGCATCTTTAATCTCTACCTATCAACTGATTCCTTCCTTTCTCCCTTCAACCAGTCACAAGCCTCTCCTCTCTTGAAAATAACCCTTTACTGCCCACCCTAGCAACTGCTCTATTTCTTCCCTCCCTTGCAATGCCAGCCTTCTCTAAGGATGTGCTCTCTGGCCTCTGTCTCCACTTCCTTATCACTTACTCTTTTAACACCCTCTAATGCAGCTTTGACTTCCTCTATTCCACTAAGACTGTTCTCTCAAAGGTCACCAGAAACCTTCTAGTCTGGTGGCCTTCTCTCCTTGATCACTGCAGTATTTGGCACAATCATCTCTGCTCCCTACCCCTCACCTTTCTTGTAACTCCCTTCTTCCTTGGCTTCTTCTATATTGGGTGTGATGGAAAGAACACTGATTGGCTCTGGAGTCAGAGAACCTGATTCAAAACCAGTCTCAGCCACTTTAAACCTGTGTAGCTGTGGCCCAGTCTCTAGGACTCTCTGAGCTTCAGTTCCTTAGCTATAAAGTAAATAAAAGGGCTCTGAGGTTCCTGCCAGCTGCAAGTTTCCGGTCCTATGGAATGCCTAGATTGCTTCTCCTCTTACCTCTGAAGATTCCTTCTCTGACTCCTGTGACTGATCCCTCCTCTCTCCATCTCTCTCCTCCCTCACTCCTAAATAGGAATATTTCTATAAAGAAGTTCAGTCATTGGCTCCCTGCTCTTCTTTCTCTATACTATTTCCTTCAGCGACTAAATCCTTTCTTATAGCTTCAATTATGCTGATTACTTCTAAATCTATATTTCTAATTCTAATTTCACTCTAAAAATTCCAGTCATATTCTCCAAACCCATATTTCTCTCTGTGTGCCTCTATCTCTATCTTTCTGTCTGTGTTTATCTCAGTTTCTGTGTCTGAATCTGTATTTCTTTGTGTATCTCTGTCTATCTGTGTGTCTTTGTGTCTGTCTCTCTCTCTGTGTTTGTGTTTCTGGGTGTCTGTCTCTCTCTGTCTGTCTCTGTCTGTCTCTGTCTCTCTCTGTCTGTCTCTGTCTGTCTCTGTCTCTCTCTCTCTTTTCCCTTAGGGTCTCCCTTTCTCACTCAAACTGGAAGTACAGGGGTCACTCACCAGTACAATCTCACTGCTGATCAGCACAAAAGCTTTAACCTGCTCTTTATCTGACCTAGTCAATTTATCCCTCTTTAGGTAGCTTAGTGTTTCCCCCCCTCTCTCCACCCATCCTCCCCCCCATAATCCTCAGGGCTCACCTTTTTATAGTCACTCACATTTTAGAGCTGGACTTAGTACAGACACCCAGTTAGCTTTAGTCCTAGCCATATTACAAGGTGTTAAGAAAACAGTACATGGTTCAGAACTCCTGAGCCCAAGCCATCAGCCTCAGCCTTTTCAAAAGGAGGGATTATAAGAAGGAACAGCCCTTATTGTCTCAAAGGCCTTAATGTCCAAACACAATTTGCTCTTTTCTCCCTCCCTCGCTATCTAGATCAGACACAATTTCCAAAGTTCATTTCAAGTTGTGCCTCCTCTGTGAAGCTTTCTTACCTCCTTAATTTGAGTTGATCATTTCTCTGAATTACTCTAACATGTATTGTCTTTACCTCTTACATATTCCCTACACGTGTCCCTTTCTCACAGTGTATCATAAGTTTGAGCCCACTTTCCCTGCTATTTCCATTTGTATTTGTAGAAGAGTGTGCCCCAGATGTTTAAGAAGAATGTTGTATAGCATCTCTTCTTCTTTTTTTTTTTTTGCTTTTTTGGAGGGGGGAAGGCAAGGTGATTGGGGTTAAGTGACTTGCCCAAGGTCACACAGCTAGTAAGCATTAAGTATCTGAGGTCGTATTTGAACTCAGGTTCTCCTGACTCCAGGGTCAGTGCTCTATTCACTGCACCACCTAGCCGCTCCTATAGCATCTCTTCTAACGATGCTGTCCCAAAGCCACTGGAGTCTCCAGATCATGTCCTGATAGCCAGACATATTTCTATATGGAGACAAGGGTACCATGTCTACCCAAGTGAAGTACTGCGGTTTCCTTCTTAAGCGGTTTCCATACTATGATTAAGTAAACTTTACTTTTTCAGCTGTTAAATCACCTATAATATCTCACCCAAAATAACAGAAGACCAGCCTGAATCAGGCCCAACTGCTTCATGTGCATCTTAGTAAATGTCCTTGCTTCCATCTTGTTGTCTCTCCCAGCTGAGAGTTAAAAGTAAGAACATGGTGGGGATTTGTAAGCTCTAGTTTTAGGAGTTCAGAGACATAGGGGACCTTTTGAATTCAGGGAAGTGACCTCTCTCCAGGGGACCTAATCTACCTGGATTAGGTGATTAGTGAAAAGTGCCTGGTAAGAGTGGGGAAGAAGAAGGGGTATAGCTCCCAGAGGAAATCCTACCTTGGATTCACCAGGGCTGAGATCAGAAGTAATAGGAAATAGACTGAGTAGGTAGGGTGTGGCCGGATCCTGAGGAACAGCTCAAATACAGGCAAAGGAATTTGGATTGACCTGGTGAATGACAGAAAGCCAATGGAGGCATTTGAGCAGCAAAGTTACAAAACAAAAGCAGTGTTTCAAAGGAGCCCATGTGTACTTAGTAGCTGTGTGACCCTGGCCACCTCACTTTAACCTCTCTGTGCCTCAGTTTCCTCATCTGTAAAATAGGGATCCCAATAGCACCAATCTCACAGGGTTGTTGTTAGGATCAAATGAGATGATATTTGTACTTTTTAAAATTATTTTTTAATTTTTTTTTTTTGCTTTTTGGAGGTCAATTGGGGTTAAGTGACTTGCCCAAAGTCACACGGCTAGTAAGTGTGTCAAGTGTCTGAGGCTGGATTTGAACTCAGGTCCTCCTGACTCCAGGACTAGTGATCTACTCACTGCGCCATCTAGCTGCCCCTCTTTGTACTGTTTTGCAAACCTTAAAGCACTATAATGCTAGGGAGTGTGTGTGTGTGTGTGTGTGTGTGTGTGTGTGTTTATGTGTGTGTGCAGCCAGGTGGCACAATGGATAGAGCACTGGGCCTAGAGTTAGAAAGACCTGAGTTCAAATGTGACCCCACACACTTACTAGCTCTGTGACCCTGGGCAAGTCACTTAACCTGTGTCTGCCCCAATTTCATAAGTGTAAAATTCAGATAATAATAGCACCTGCCTCCCAGACTTGTAAGGATAAAATGAGATAATAATTGTAAAGCCCTTAGCACAGTATCTGGTACAGAGTAAGTACTATATAAATGTTAGCTGTTGTTATTTTTACCATGTAGCAATAGTACACAAGATGGATCGAATCAGGGAGAGGGAACATTTAGGAATTATAGGTGGAAGTTAGTTGAAGTTGAAGTAATCCAGGTCTAAGGTGCAGAAGGTTGTTAGGTAGGTCATTGAAATGGAAATCCTGCAATGAGGACTGGGGCTCCAAGAAGCTGTAGCATGCTCATTGGCCACATCCTGGTAAAACTGTCAAAACCACCCTGGCAGATGGGTCAAGCCAGGTTGAGGGTAACCAATGGACCTCAAACCCATTGGTCAGTTAGGGGGATATTTACCCCAAGTGTGTGAAGACTTCCCCCTGGCAGAATGGGTGAATGAGAACAGTTTGTCCCAATGGCCATGAAGGCCACTGAAGTAGACACTGTGGAACATTTAGAGCTTGGTCAGCCATCGAAAACACTGCATCAAAGGCCATCACTAGCCATCTTGACTTTTATCTTACCCATGGACTTCAATGACTCCGGAAGAGAGGGTGAGGCTGACAACCGTGTGCAACTCTGCCTCACTTAAATCCAATTCACGCAGGAGTCAAGACATCATCCCTCTTCAAAAATGGACAAATAACAGCCACAGTTGCAATGGAAATACAGAGGCAGGTGTTGTACATTCTGAATCCATATTCAGTTCAACTCAATAAACAAGGGAGTTTGCTAAGGACTCCAAATCTGAGGTGTCAAATACAGCTCCCAATGCTCCCGGCTCAATGCAACCTGAACAAGATTAAAATGGAATTGGGAAATAGTTACCAAAATTAACACACACAAAAAAACATAGGAAATAATACACTTTAAAAGTAAGTTAAGGAACTCAAAGTTTGAAAAACAAATGTTAAATTGTTTTTACATGCAACTGAGAAATAAGATATACAGGTAATGGGGTAGAGAAATCCATCTTGCCCCACAAGAAAGTAAGGGGGGATGGGGGAGGATATAAGAGAGAACAGATTAGGGGTTCTCTATCTTGGGGTGGGGGAGGTAGGGGAGAGATGGGAGAAAATTTGTAACTCAAAATCTTGTGGAAATGAATGTTGAAAACTAAAAATAAATTTAAAAATTTAAAAACAACAAAAAGAAAGTAAGGGAAGTGGGGTAAGGGGAGATGGAGGGAATAAAAGAGAGGGCAGACTAGGGAAAGGGGTAATCAGTATGCTTGCCATCTTGAGGTGGGGGGAGGGGAGAGATGGGGAAAAATTTGGAACTCAGAGTTTTGGGAAAATGAATGTTGAAAACTAAAAATAAATAAATAAATTCTGGAGGGAAAAAAGGAAATTAAATATGCCACTTTCAGGGATCCTTATATACGGATTATTGCCTCACCCCCAATATGAACCCACTACTAGAGATGATTGAACAGTGCTTCCTCCTTGCTCCCAATTACACTGTATTTATTTTGCATATACTTATCTGTGTTCATGCTGTTACCTCCAATAGAATCTAAACTTTTTTAGGGCAGTACCTGTTGTAATTTATCTTCAGTGTATCCTTAGTCCCTAGCACAAATCATAGATCTGGAACTGGGAAGAATCTCAGAGATCATCTCCACTTCCTTCATTTTATAGATGAATGAAAGGAACTGGCCTGAGGTGAGACAGTCGGTGAGTGTCTGAAGAGGGAGGCTGACTGCAGGGATATCCAATCTTTCCACTAATGCCCCAGGCAGAAAAGAGAGGGTTAAACCAGGCTCTTTCCATTTAACAAGGATGATTGTGCCCTTGATAAGGGACGAGGAAAGATGTGTGGGGAGTGGGGAGGGCAGAATTGCCCCTTTGACCTTGGACGTGTAGAATCTGATGACAATAGGTCATCCAAATTGAAGCATACTGCAGACAACTGAAAATACGGGATTGATATGCAAGTGAAAAGTCAAAGTCTTTGGTTTTTACTTCGTAAATGAACAGTTGTCCTTTGAAATTGAAATATCTTCTTCAAAAATGTATTCAGAGTAGGTTACATATGACTCAGATTTGGGGTGAAGTTTAATAAATTAGGAATAGAAAAAATCGACTACTTAGAGATGTTTTTACTGTTTTGTTAGAAATCACAAGAATCCATTTGAAAACCAATGATTTTATTAAAGGGACATCCTTAGGTGGTGAAGTGAATCAAGAAGACTCATCTTCATGAGTTCAAATCTGCCTTCAGACACTTAAGACATACTAGCTGTGTGACCCTGGGCAAGTCACTTAACTCTGTTTGCCTCAGTTTCTTCATCTGTAAAATGAGCTGGAGAAGCAAATGGCAAACCATTCCAGTGTCTTTGCCAAGAAAACCCCAAATGGGGTCATGAAGAGTCAGACATGACTGAAATGACTTAACAACAACAATAAAAACTGTCCCCCATTCCTGGAGTTTTCTTCCTCTTTATCTCTGCCTTCTGACTTCCCTGGCTTTCTTCAAGTCTCAGCTAAAATCCTGCCTTCTCCTTTCCTGATCCTCTTAATGCTAGTCCCTTCCCTCTGCTGGTTTTCTCCAGTTCATCCTATATATGTCTTCTTGTTCTCATGTTTTCTCCCCAATTAGACTGTGACCTTCTTGAGAACAATGACTGTCTTTTGCTTTTTTTTTTCTATGCCTAGATAATATTTGTAAAGTGTTTAGCACAGTGCTTGGAACAGAGTAGGCACTTAACAAATGCTTGTTCCCTTCCTCTAGCATTTAACACAAGGCTTGGCATACAGTAGGTACCTAATAAATGCTGACTAAAGGGATGAGCTTGCCCAGAAGTTAAGTGAACCTCTTAACCTTTCAAAGATGTTTCAAAGATTTTCAAATCTGTAAAAATCATGCAAATGATTGAACAATAAAGCAATCCCAGATCCCTCATCTTAAATGTTTCACTCTGTCATCATTCTCTCCTAACTCTGCAGTATGCAGAGCTAAAATTTTAGAAAAGTGAAAGTGAATGTGGGGGTGGCAAATTCCATAATACTTCCCAAGTGGGTATCATATTGTTTTACCAGGAAGGAGAGTTATTTAGACAACATGCAAAAGCCTGGTAACCTCTGGCCACTCAAGCAGAGAGTTCATGTTCTAGATAATTTGTTCCTCTTGCTCACAGCCCCTCCAACATTTTCTGTTTTTCTTTGGGGGGGGGGGGGTCATCTTGCCAACATGATGTTTGTGAGATAGAACTTCAGGGTTACTTTAATTTGAATTTCTTCAATTATTAGTAATTCAGAACAATTTTTCACATGCCTAGCTTAGATTGACAGCTTAGATTTCTTCCTTTGAAATATGCTTTTTGGGGCAGCCAGGTAGCTAGCACAGTGAGTAAGAGCACCGGCTCCAGTGTCAGGATGACCTGGAGATCAAATCCCGGGCTCAGAGACTTAGCACCCACCCAAAAACACCTGGTGGTGTAACCTTGAGCAAGTTACTTAACCACAATAGCTTAGGGGCACAGCCAGGTGGCTCAGCGAGTAAGAGTACCGGCTCCAGAGTTGGGAGGACCTGAGATCAAATCCTGGGCTCAGACACTCAGTACCACACCCAGAAATAACTGGCCATGTAACCTTGAGCAAGTTACTTAACCCAGATTGCTAAAAAAAAATTTTAAAAATATGCTTTTTGATGTAAGAGGTTATGACTCACAGGTGCCCACAGATGCTCAATAGTGTCAAAGCTGAGGACTGGTTGGGGCAGGGGGTGGCGTACTAATGATGCCCAGACAGGGGATACACTTGTTTGAGGTGGGGAGATTGGACATCTGAGCAATTTAGGAGGGAAATGAGTCAGGGATACCTCTGAGGGTGCCTCCCCTGTCCTAAAACCTAGTGGGGGCACTGTTGAGTGAGGTGTTGTAAGACAGATAAACACAGCACACAAGAAGGCTGCTAGCACAGGTTCACTCTTGATCTGGTCAGACAGAAAAGACCCTAAAAAGGGGTTAATAATCTTACTTTATTCTAGTCTAATTTTCTCAGAAGAGGATTGCCGATAATGTGAGGACAGACTCTTATAGCATTCCCTAATCACAACTACCTCTACATCTCGATGGGGTTGAGACAGGAACAACTTGTACATTCCCCTACATCCCCTCAAGCCTCAATGGGGGCCAATTGAGTCACACACAGCATTCCCCCCCACCCAAGCCCCGATGGGGGCCAATCAAGACACGCACAGCATTCCAGCTTGTGCATTCAACCCTAAGGCTCCCCATTCACTGACTAATGCCTACCTGCTGTATAGGGCAACAGACAAAGAAGGCATATTGTCAGTAATAGCCTCACAAGTTTATATCACCTATCTCTGTATCTCACTGAGCAGACACAGTGGATGTTTATGTTATTTATCATTATATAATGCTGCACAAGCATGGTGGAGATATTTTGAACCATAACTGTGAGAACTCATCTAATACCTGGGAACAAGAGATTGTTATGGCCATGGATCCTGAGAAACTGAACTCTAAGAAATAATAACAAAAATTCACTCTACACACACTAAAATCCACCTTACTTACACTAAAATCCACCTTACTTATGGGGCACCACTGCAAAAAAGCCAGAGGACTTGAACCTACCCAACAGTATCTTCACCAGGATCATGAAGGAGACCCTTCCCAACAGAGTCACCATCTCCAAAATGGCCTGAAGCACCAGCTCTCAGATGACCAGAGTGCTTTAGTGCTATACATGTACCTCTTGTCCAATGTAAATGACAAGAGCACAAATGCTGTTGATGTGCTAACAGACAATGAAGAGATGGAGTTTCAGCCTTTCATTTCCCCTCTGAAAGATGCACTAGAACAATTGTGCTGAAAGTGTGGTCCCCTGATAGATCCTTTCAAGATATCTGCAAAATCAAAACGGTTTTCTAATACTAGATGGTATTTGCCCATTAAAATACTCTTCCTTTTTCCACCTACAAACTGTGAGAGGCCAGTTTTTATTTATATACTGCAAGAAAAACAATATATCACAACAGATTGGGTGCAGAACAGATATGAGAATCTAGCTATTAAGTTAGACATTAAAGAGATTTGCAAGAATATGTAAAACACTGCCATCCTCAATATTTTATTTCATTTTAGAAAATGCAACTATTTTGTAAAACATTTTATATATAACACATATATAAATATTTATTGTTATTTTAAATGAATTAAGTATTTTAAAACAGATCCGTCATAATTTCTAATTCTTTGGAATCCTCAAGTTAAAAGGGATCTTCTGGCCAAAAAGTTTGAGAAGTGCAGCATTAGAAACACATGGGTTTGAACAGAAAGGTAAAAAAAGGGAGATTCAGAGCAAAAGAAGGAAAGACTAAAAGAAAGATCTTGAGGTGCAGGAAGAAGGTAATAATCAAGATGATGAAAGGATGGAAGAAAAGGAACAGAATAATGAAGAAGGGCTTGATAATTGGCTGTGGGGAGAGAATGGCAGTCCAGAAAATGAGATGCTTAGGGTTTGCCTCCACGGTACTAATGTCAAAAGACAGAGAATTCTTTCTTCCACTTTCCTCCCTTTTCCCCACTCCTAAGAATGTCCATACATAAGGACCTAAGAAAACCACGTGAAATAATCCTTGAACCAAAGTTTTCCCCGAAAGAGAGCTTTCTGATCACCTTTTGCGCAATTTGCCTATAAATTATGACCTTTTCTCAAGGTGGTTTATGAAGTTCCAAGACCCATATATTTCATTTCCTATCCTATAACCCAGGCTCCATAGTGTCTATTATTTGGGGCCATAGAGGCCACTGAAAGCTGGAGAGGTTTGAACTCTGAGCATCACTAGCCTGTGATACTTCAGATATAATTCATTAAGAGAATGATTGAGGCATTCTGGATTTCTATCTTAATTTACCCCTGTTTTCTGGGGTACTTTTCAGAAGAGCTGGGATAAAGAATGAGCCTGTTGTCACTTTTAGTATGATTCTACTTTCTTTCACTTGTAACTTATACTTCCCTCTGCTGAATTTGGGGGTTGGTCCCTATTTCCTACCCCTGCTTATCATTGGATCTGTTTTGAAGCTTGCACTTACAATATCATTAGTGGAGTGTTGGGTCTGCTGTAAAGTAACCATTTCCCCTCAAAATTCTATTTCCTTTCCCTTGACTACTGAATAAAAGTCTATGAACAACAGGCTTTCTAGTATCCATAATCCTTTTATTGTTTCTTCTTTAATAAACCTCACAGGCATCCCATCGTTTTGGCACTTGACATTTTTTTATTTAACAAATGACACGTTCCAAAACTCACTTCTTCCAGGCACCACGTGTTCACTCTCTTGAGACTGTCCTTTACTAATCTGTGATCTTCGATCCTGACTAACTTTAGAAATGTAACATTTTTTTCCAAACTCATATTTCTTACTTTCATCTCTGAAAGACAACTTGATAGGACACTTTTAAGTGAAATATAATAATGTTCAGGAATTTAATTCTAAGAAACCACTTTCCCCTTTTGACTACTTCTAAGGTGACTTTGATTGGGACCTTCATGTTTTGTCAGTCTTGTGGTGATTAAAAAAGTTGGAGAGACATAGTTTCTGGATATTTTAATCATTTTATTAATAAAGCTAGCAGGTTATTAATAAAAGGATGGTCCTTTGGCCATCACTCTGAGACCAAAGACAATCATGGGAGCCTGGCCTCAGTGCTTATGTGTTCTTTTGGAAGAGGAGTGATAATCAACTCTGATTGGTTAACATAATAGGAGGTGGGCTATATTAAAATGAAGGGCTGAGAGTGACAATCACGTCATCCTTGGACAGAGAAACTTATCTCAGTACCCAGACTACTCCAAGCTTTGGGCAATCTAATCAAAGAATTTATGGCCACTCAAACCTGAGTAGAACACAATGGGTTTCCCCATTTTAGATTAAATTCCTTGTAAGGATGGGTGGGGTCTGACCAAGTTTAAGGAGAGTTAATTCAATCTCATTTTACTTTTTAAAATCAGGACTTTAGAAAAAGAGGAGAACCTTGGATCTCCCGAAATTATTTGGTTATTAATAATCATTTCTCTCAGTCTCCTTTTCCATTTTCTCCTGGTTACTTAGTCTAGTACCACTTAGTTAAGTGGTAATTTCTGAAAGTTGGTAACTACTGAAAGACATTTGTCCCCATGAGGAAACTTCCCTTTGTTTAGCCAGAAATGGGCTCCAACAGTGCTGACAGTCAGTGCCTTGCTGTATAAAGAGCTACCTTGAGAATTGGGAGTAAAGGTTCTATATATCTGTACCACCAACTTTCCTCTCTAGTCTCATGCTTCCTGTTTTTCCTCCTCTTGGGCTATAAAATAGTGATGGCGACTCCTCTTTGATTGGGTTATAATATGTGACAAAATATAGTTTGGTACCATTTACATGTTAATGGTTTAAAGGAACAAGTTTTGTAATAAATGAGAAAACATTTTACTCTTCATTTGGGGGAAAAATAATGGTTTGCTTAAACTTTGTTACAATTGTTTTTAGATAAAGAAAGAAAATAAAACATTTTGTGACCACTTTTTAGTTGGAGAATTGTTTCCTTATGCTTTGATACTTTCCTTAATGGGTTTGGTCTTTCACAAAGTTAATTGCAGAAAAGGGGCCTGTGAAGTAGACCTAAAGCTCAGGTGTTTGACCAGAAGCACTGTCTCTGGCTGAAGGCTTAGAGCTCCTGAAGGATAAAGAGAATGGGAAACTCTGAGGCAACAAGTCAGTCAGTAACATGAAAATAGGAATGGCTGAACAACCCTGATCACCACCCTACTCCACCATTGCTAAATCATGATAAATCTGTGACCGTATTATTACTTCTAAAGCCAGAACTACCAATTTTGGTGCCTGGGAAAAACAGTAAGAAATGTCACCCACAAATAAACTTTTTAATACAAATTTATATGCAGGGAAAGAGACCCCAGGACACAAAGGAGGAAGATATTTTTACGGGGGGAGGAAGAGACAGAGACTGCAGGACTCTGAGGCTGCTGTTAGGAAAGAGAGCTGCCCAGAAAAGAAGTAGGGTGGAACTCCTGTGGAGTGTAGCATGGATGCAAAGGAGGAAATCAACCATCTGGTAACTTCCAATTTTAGCTAATTATCTTTGCTAAGCCCAGTAGTTTCTAGCTATTGAAGAGGTGTGTATATTATCAATGTTCTGGGACAAAACCCTGCTTGCTCTTTGTAATTACAATTCTCTGTAACTTTTAGGCTGGTTCAGATCATAAGCCCGCCATATCTTATCATTTTTGTCCATATCCTCCTACAGATACTCAAGCAAGGGGCAGCTAGGTGGCACAATGAATAGAGCACCGGCCCTGGAGTTGGAAAGACCCGAGTTCAAATCCAACCTCAGACACTTAACACAAAACTACCGTGTTTCCCCGATAATAAGACACTGTCTTATTATTTTTTTGGACAGAAAAACACCAGAGGGCTTATTTTCAGGGGAGGGCTTATTTTAATGAACATTGACAGCAATTTTAATAAACAGGTAAATGTGAACAAAAAAATGTACCTTTATTCAATTATGAATTCAATAAAGAACAGGATGATGCGCTCACTGCTGCAGCTCTGATTGGATGCAGCTCAGAGCATGGCATGCGTTTCACCCGGGGGGGGACGGTGCATACAGAGGGTACCATAATGTAGTGTGTAGCGCAGGGGATCACCTTCACTACAGTAGCAATCTCAATAGGGCTTATTTTCAGGGGAGGGCTTATTTTAGAGGAATCTTACACAGTAAGGGGAGGGCTTATTTTCCGGATAGGTCTTATTATCGGGGAAACACGGGTAGCTGTGTGACCTTGGGCAAGTCACTTAATCCCAACTGCCCTTCCTTTCCCTCTCCAAAAAGTGCAACAAAAAAAGAGAGAGAGAGAAATACTCAAGGGAGTTTTACTTTGATTCTTTAATTTTTTTTTTAAATCTAGCTTCTAGATTGTGGCAAACCAGAGGATGAAAGAAGAATGGGGGAGCTAAGGGAGGAGATGGAGTGCTGGCAGCTGATAGGATGACAATTCGGTACTTACACCATCATTCTAGTCTATTGAATCATCCATTTGCCCTAGCTGGCAATCCATCTCTGTAGAAACAACAGAAAAGCATTGTATTATGTCCTCATGTGTCTGTGAAGGATAGGAACTGATAGATAAAGGAGTTGCTGATCTATCTGCCTCTCTCTAAGCAGTGATCAATATGGAACAGATGGGCTCAGCATCTCGATGCTCTAACCTCAGGTGAAGCGTGTGACCACAGCTAACTTCTTGGGAGTTTCTAGAGTTAAGCATAACTTGAGTTTGACCTATAATTTTTGTAATCTCAAAATGCTTTACAAAACATGAATGCTTTCCCTTTCTATTGTATGGCAGGCAACTGGGATTATTCTTTCCTTAAAGAAATCTGAGATGTGTGACTCAGAAAGACAGTGAGGTGGGTGGACACGGCACTTCCTGACAGTAGGAAACAGAATCCAGGTCTCTCAAGAGTCAGGTAGGTGGTGCAATGGATAGAGCCCTGGGCCTGGGATCAGGAAAACCAACTTTCCCGTATGACTTCAGGTACTTCTTAGCTGTGTGACCCTGGCTGGGCAAGTCACTTAACCCCTGTTTGCCTCAGTTTCCTCATCTGTAAAAAGGGGACAACAATAGCATCTACTTCACAAGGTTGTTGTGAGGAGCAAATGAAATAAAATTTATAAAGCACTTAGCATAGTGCCTGGTACATAGTAGGCACTCTATAAATGCTTATTCCCTTCCCTTCAATTCTTCTCATACAGATTTAACCATAGAATAAAGTTTTAAAATAGGGTTAATTCATCCTTCTAAAAAGTACTCCAAACAATTTGGAACTATTGCCCAAAGGGCTATAAAAATGTGCATACCCTTTGACCCAGTAATACCACTTCTAGGGATGTATCATAAAAAGAGATCATAAAATGGGAAAAGGACCCACAAGTACAAAAACATTTATAGTGGCTCTTTCTGTGGTGACCAAGAACTGGAAATTGAGGGGATGCCCATCCACTGGGGAATGGCTGAACAAGTTGTGGTATATGAATGTAATGGAATACTACTGTGCTATAAGAAATGATGAACAGGCAGACTTCAGAAAAACCTGGAAAGACTTATATGAACTGAGGCTGAGTGAAGTGAGCAGAACCAGGAGAGCATTATACACAGAAACAGCCACAGTGTGCTATGACTGACTTTGATAGACTTAGCCCTTCTCAGCAATACAAGGACCTAAAACAATTCCAAAGGTCTCATGATGGAAAATGCCATCCACATCCAGAGAAAGAACCATGGAATCTGAATGCAGAGTGATGCAGACTATTTTCTTTTTGTTTAGTTTTGTTTTTTCTCATGGTTCCTCCCATTCGTTCTTTCTTCTATACAACATGACTAATGTGAAAATATGTTTAATAGGAATGTATATGTATCAGATTGCATGCCATCCTGGGGAGGAAAGAGGAGAGGAGGGGGAGAAAATTTAAAACTTATAGAAGTGAATGTTGGAAACAAAAAATTAAATTGAAAAAAAGTACTCCAATTTACCTACATTCTTCTTCTCATCAAATTCTCTAAATATTTATCCAGCAAAATGATTCCATCTAAGATAATTATTGACTGTGTGACTCCAGACACAACACTTAGCTTTTCTGGGCCTCAGTTTCTTCATCTGTAAAATGAAGGGAGAAGAATTTGACCCCATAACCTCAAAGTTCCCAGAGTTCCTTTCTATGATCCTGTGCATTTCCAGTTTGGTTCGTTTTACTTTCATCTTCTTTACCTTGTATTATAAGAGATGGTTCTCTGGAAGTGGGAAGGGATAGAGATCTATTGGGAAATGTGAGTTTTCAAAAGGGAAAAAAAACATTATTCCAAGATTAATAGGTGATCCATAAGCAAAATTTGGTTTGGAACACTAGGGCTACACTCTTCAGACAGTGAAAGGCTGATGGAATAGAGTCCCTTGTCAAGCCATACTCTAAGGCCTATATCCCCAAAGAGATCAAAGAAAGTGGGTAAAGAAAGGACCCACACGTACAAAATATTTGTGGCACCTCTTTCTATAGTAGCAAAGAGCTGTGGAAAATAAGGGAGGGAATGCTCACCAATTGGGAAATGATTGAACAAATTATAGTAGACGAGTGTAAGAAAATCTTGTTGTACCATAAGAAATTATGAAAGAGATGATTTCAGTGAAACCTATGAAGACTTGTATGAACTGATGCAGGATAAAGTGAGCAGAACTTCACAGCAGAAAGAGAAAACTTTGAAAAACTTAAGAATTTGGATCAGTGCAATGATCAACCATGATTCCAGAGGACCAGTGATAAAATATGCTACCCACCTCCTGACAGACAGGTGATGGACTCAAGATGTAGAATGAGATATGCATTTTTGCACATGACCAATGTAGAATTTGGTTTGGTATACTATGCATGTTTTTCCTAAAGGTTTTGTTTTTCCTTTTTTAAAGCTAAAAAACAATATTATCAATTAATGAAAAAGCATTTACTATGTGACAGGCACCATCATCGGCACTGGGGATACAAAGAAAAAGCGAAAATTTCTTCCAGCCTCTCCTATATGCCAGTTTCTCACATCAGAGAAAAGTCTGTCCCGTAGGACAGTGCCTGCTGGATAAGGAGCCGGAAAGAAAAGTCTGGAAGAGTGCGGGAAGTTGACATGGGAGTGGGACTGAGCTCTGTTTCGTTCTCATGACTTGTACAGCCACTTTAGCTCTATGACTAACCAGGAAGACCAGGCTTGAAGCAGAAAAATCGGGAAACAAGCTTTTGGGGTCCCGTAGATAGAGATTATTGGCCCAGGGCTGGTCTGATGAATAGGTTGTCTGTGCCGTGTGATATTGAGAGCTCCCTCGTGCAAGTCCTTCTTCCTCTCTGTTTACCAATGTGGAAAAATTCCTTCATTTTGGCGTTATTCTTTCATATGAAATTCAACAGGGGCTTTGTCCTCTGTTAAATGTAAATTTCCCTGGGAATTTATTTGAGCAACACTTTAAATCATTGATTATTCCTACCTTAGTGTAAACAGTTTCAGATCCTTCCCTTGAAAGCAGATTTTTAATGGGGGGCAGGGCAAAGATGAGACAAGGCTGAGAACAATGGGGACATTGGGGAGAAAAACATTCTTCAGGATGCAAAGAATACATACACACACACACACACACACACACACACACACACAGGTAGAAAGGGAACTACAGAGAAATCAGTGCTAGATGGGGAGCATATGTCCTGGGACCAAATCCTAGGTCTGCCACAGGGTACGTATGACCAGGAACAAGCCACTTGTCCTAAGAGACAGTCAGACTTCTCTTACAAAGCCAGCAGTGCCCTAGACTATGGAAATGCCATACACAAGCTCCATTTGCCATTCAAATAATTTCTTCTTCAAAGCCATTAATGCCAAATCAAAAATTCATAATGCCTGAGATTTCAAGGGAGAAGTTGTTATATTATTATTATATTATGTTATGTAATATAATATATTATGATATATTATATTTTCATATCATGTCATATTACGTTATACACGTTTCTAGTTGTCCGTATTTAGTCTCTCTGTCCCTACAACCATCCCAGATTTCCATCTACAACTCAAAGAAGCTGACCGCTCTTCTCTGTCCCACTCAGAGAAGCTTGACTGCTTTCACAATTCATGAATATAATTATAATTCATAATGAGAAATTACATTTCTATAGTATTTCTAGGTTCACAAAGTGCTTTTCTCCCAACATCCCTGTGAAATAGGTAGTAAAAGTTTAATTATGCCCATTTTACAGATGAAGAAACTAAGGCTCACAGAGATAAAGTGATTTAGCCAGAATTACATAGCTACTCTCAGAGACAGACTTAAAAAACAGGTCTCCCCTGACTCCTAGCACTTTTTCTTCAACTGTTCTTGTTTAGTCACTTTCGTCATATCTAACCCTTCATGACCCCATTTGGGTTTCTCCTGGTGAAGATACCAGGATAGTTTGCCATTTCCTTCTCCAACTCATTTTACAAATGAAGAAACCTGAGCTAAACAGGGTTAAGTGACTTGCCCAGGGTCACATAGCTAATAAGTATCTGAGGCCAGATTTGAACTTGTAAGATGAGCATCCCTGACTCCAGGCCCAGAACTCTACCTACTGTGCCACCTAGCTGTCTCTACCATACTCTCTCTAAGGCAGTTGCTTAAGTGAGCAGCTACATTAGGATTTAGAATAATTTGCCTTCTGTGTTAGGAGTATATAGCCCTTTTGTGTATAACCTATGGTGGTCCCTAGGGTTTTTTGTTTCTTGCACAGATGTTTGATTTGCAAAATATGTCCTGTAAGACTGAGCTGAGGACAGTTAAAGTAGCCTAATAATCCCTGGGGAGCTAAAATGTGGTCTTTTGAGGAGGCACACTTTACATCCTTCCCAAGTAGCTTTGAAAAGACAACCAGGCTGAGTTAAGACATAGGTCACCATAACCAAATATAGAGTCAGTCAGGACTAGGGTTAAGCAAGATAGGTAGCCATATGATATAGTAGGGAATAATAAAGGAATTTTAATATATTTTTCATAAGTACACATAATTTTAGTTCTCCATGGTGGCTGGGGCTTATTTTGTGTGTTGAATCGCCTATGTAAAAGTGAGGGTTCATGGTTCCCAGTTGATAGAAGCCCAGTTATACAATTATCAAACCATGTATGCGGTACTCAAATGTCTTATCCTTACTTGATCATTAACAACTACGCCTGAGCACCATACTGGAGAAGCTCAACCTGGAGTCCAGGAACTGGTTTTTTAAGTATATTGAAAGCTGCATTTCAATGAAATTGATTTCCTTTGTAATTTTCTGTTTTATTTTCTGCATTTAAAAGCACTCTGAGAAGGGGCCAAAGGCACACCAGACTATCAGAAGGGTCCAGTACGCACAAAAAGGTTAAGAACTCCTGAGGTCTAAAGGATAAGTCTATGCCCATCTTTGAAAGAGACACCACAAACCTGCTCCCCAGGACTCTCTGTGCCCGGGGGATGAGTGGCCTCAGTGTACACCTGAGGTGACAAGAAGCCAACTCCTTTCTGATAACATCCAGAGTGGTGTAGATAACTTACCTGGGACATTCCCAGACAGACCAATACAGTAGAGTGCTTGGTATCAGAAAAAGCTCAGACCTGGAAGCAAAAAGATTGAGGCAGCTGGCTTGGGCTATTGGTCACCTTGCAGGCCCCACTGAAAGAACCTACTAATTCTATGCATTCAGAGAAAGAACTGGTAAATAGAAGTATGTATAGAACAATTTTATATTTGTGTCTAATGGTACCCATCTCTGGGGGTGGGGGGAAGGAGGGAAATAAAAAAGGGAAGAAAAAGAAATTTACGTGATAATTTTATTATATATTTAAAAGGAATAGCAAGTTGTACATGTTAGATTTGCAGTTTCATGCACAATCATCTATTTTTTATTATACTATGTTATGGAAATGCTTGTCTTATTCCATAAATTAAAAATAAAATGAATTTTTAAAAAAATTTAAAGACTATAAGATACAGAAAAGCTGTTGATATGCAGTGGTGGAGAGTGTTTCCTTACCCAGAGTTCCCAATAATAATAAAATCACTGGTCTAGAACAAAAATAACAAAAAATAAAAATTTTAAAAATGGTGGGGTAAGTTTTCTTATCTTGATTTGTCAACTTACCAGCAATAAAGGGACTTGGATTCATCATTTGAATTTCATTATTTAAGGGATGGTTAATGAATATCCAGGAAAAGACAGTGGCCACAAAGGGCCAGAATGGCCTCATGCAAAACAGGTCATTTCTTTCTTTGACATCGATTCTAGGCTGCTATAGATAAATTTGCTTAGATTGTAACTAAGCATTTAGTAAAAGTCTCTCATGTTATTCTTCAGACAAGACGGATAAACATGGGCTAGAATACAGTGCTGTTGGGAGGATGCAGAACTGGTAGAATGGTTCTTAACGAGTCAGGGCTTCACTTTGAAGGAAGTCTCTGGTGGAAACCCCCGGGATCCACTGGTGCTTTTATCCACTTGTGCTTAAAAAAAGTTTTCTCAAGGACTTAGAAAAAAAGGTGGGGGTGGTGTGTGTGTGTGTGTGTGTGTGTGTGTGTGTGAAATCTGCACATGGGGCGGGTAGGTGGTGCAGTGAATAGAGCTCCGGCTTTGGAGTCAGGAGGACCTGAGTTCAAATTTGACTTCAAACACTTAACACTTACTAGCCATGTGACCTTGGGCAAGTCATTTAACCTCAACTGCCCTACTCTAAAAAGCAACAACAACAGCAAAAAAATTAAGGTATTAAGTGGCAGAACCAGGATTCAAATCCAGATTCTCTAAACCCCAATGGAGACAAGCCCTCTTTCTACTGTATTCTTGCCTCCATGATCTTATCCTGTTAGAATCTTGGGCCAAATCTAGTAAGGTACAAATATGATCATTTGAGGCTTTATTACCATTTAAAATTTAAAATTTATTATCTTTTAAAATTTCAAAAGAAATTGATTTCCAATGGAGAAGTTGACTGTCCTACAATCCTCTTTCACCATATCTGTCTCCATAACACACTTTTCTGCTATACCCCCTGGTACCATTCTATCTTTAAACATAGGCATGGACAAGAGTATACACACACACACACACACACATATATATATAGGGTCCTGTGCCATCCCACCCCATCTCCATTAACTGGTTAAATGCACTTGTCCCCCCAGTTTGGCTTTTAAGAGAACTGGGCCATCTCTTAGTTATCTTGGAATTGCAGCCAGTCAGGTTTCTTAGCCTGAGAACACGCTGATTCAAGGAGGCAAGCTCAAATGGTAGGCCTGTGAGACAGATAGCAAACAATGCCGCCCCGGGATAGTGATCAGAACTCAGAATGACTGGTCAGCCCACAAGCTAGTGCTGAAATGTCATCCTAGCACATGCTGATACTACTGTTTCAGTTACAAGATACTTTTTCATTTATTTAAAGATCACAAGGCAATGCCACCATCCAACACTCTCTTTGCTGGGCAAGAACAGAGAATTAAGTTCATCTTTATTTACATACCCAGGTGTAACATATATCACATAGAAGACTTTAGACCCAAATTGTCTTCAAAGATGTTTCCATCAATTATCTTATTACCATTTTGCCAAATATCATATTGAATTAAATTACTTCCTTGTATAACTTTTACTCTCTGTCTAGAAGCAGTGTGGCAGATAAAGGGCCAGTCTCAGAGTGAGCAAGACCTGAGTTCATGTCCTGACTCTAATGCATACTAGCTGTGTGGTTATAGGCAAGTTGCTTCATATCACCGTGCCCTCTTGAGACTTTAAGTTACAGAGCAATTTATGGAATCCTAGATTTAGAAGTAAGGGCAGGTAGGTGGCACAGTAGATAGAGGGCTAGGTTTGGAGTCAGAAAGACTCATCTTCCTGGGTTCAAATCCAGCCTCAGACACTTACTAGCAGTATGACCCTGGGCAAGTCACTTAACCCTGTTTGCCTCAGCTTCCTCATCTGTAAAATCAGCTGGAGAAGGAAATGGCAAACCACTCCACCATCTTTGCCAAGAAAACCCCAAATGGGGTCATGGAGAGTTGGACACAACTGAAATAACTGACAGCAGCCACAACAAGGATTTAAAACTAGAAAGAGCCACAGAGGGCATCTAGTCAATCCCTTCATTTTACAGATGAGAAAACTGAGTTCCAGAGAGGCTGATTGACTTGCCCAAAGTCACAAGTTGTAAATAACATAGTAAAGTGCCCACCAGAAATTATACACCAAAGCCCCCTAAACCTGCCAGAAGGGGCCCCTACCAGCGTCCCTGGAAACCACCTGATAGGCCATAATAGTGAGGGAACTTTTCACATGTGTTGCTAGAAACATACCCCAGATATAAGTCTGTTCTTGTTAGCCTAGATACAAGTCTGTTCTTGTTAGGTACACAAGACTTTACTAGAAATGGCACCCCCTCCCTTGGAACCACACTTTGTTGTTAGCAACATATTATTCTATAAAAATGCACCTTTCAGGAGACTCAATGCTGTCTTCCCCACTGGGGAGGCAGTCACCAGCTGGCTAATAAACACTCCTATCAAATTATAATTGGCTTGACTGTCATGTCCATTTAAACAGGAAGGATTTGAACTCAAGTCCTTTGACTCCCAATCCAGTGTTATTTCCCCAATACCATATTGTTTTCTAATCTATATCAGTAAAGTTTCTATGTAGGCAGTCCACTAGTCATGAAATCATAAGTCTAGACCAAAAACCCCCCCCAATTATTAATAGGTGCTCTTTTCATAGAATTCCTATTTCATAGAATTAGTGACAAAGCATTTGGTGAATTTGAGAACTCTTTTATCTACCTATCACTTACTGCAGAAAGTTTTAGACCAGGTAGGAACTAGGGGCCTCACCTTCCTTACCTGGTGAAATTAAAAGAGGAGTAGATTAAGGGAGAGATCCATCCTAAGCAAAACAAACTCTAAGGATGTACAAAAATATTTATAGCAGCAAAGAATGGGAATCTGAGGAGGTACTAATAAATTGGAGAAATCAATGCACAAGTCATAGTATATAAATGTGGTAGAATACTATTGTGCTAAACTCTTCTCAGCATGATTATCAAAGAATTCCAGAGTATTAACGAAGAAATATATGCTACCCACCTCTTGAGAGAGAAGTGAAGGGCCCAGAATGCAGAATGAGACAAATATACTTTTGGATATGGACAATGTGGAACTTTGTGTTGATTGACTATAGATTTGTAATGGGTTTTGTCTTTGTTCTCAATTAATTGTGGGGAGAGGCAGATCTTGATGAATTAAAGCAAATGATATGTAATTTATGTGTATAAAATAATATGTTCCATAAGGAGTTTATATTCCAATGGTAGAGACAAGTACATATATACATACATAAATACATATATACATACACACGTGTGTGTGTGCTTGTGTTGAAAGTTGAAAAGCTTAACAGAGGAATTTATATTTCATTCTAGAGGCAATAAGGAAGTCACTAGAGGTGACTAAATAAGAGAGTCACTTAAGTGTGCTTAAGGAAAATAAAGATGTTGGCAGCAGTATGGGAATTGCACTGGAGTGGGGAAAGATTTAAGGCAAGAAGACTAATTAGGGAGGTGTTGCAATAAGAGATGATAACGTACTGAACTAAGATAGTAGCTGTGTGAGTGGAGAGTAGGGGCTGGATTGGAGAGATGTTGGGGAGTGGAAACAGCAATCTTTGGTGACTGGCTTTGTGAAGTGAGGTGGAGAGGGGAGTTAAGGACAATGACAGAGGTTGATCTGGATGATTGGGAGGATGGTAATGCTTTTGATAGAAATGGAGAAGTTTGGAAGAAGGGAGGGTTTGGGCAGAAAGATAATTAGTTCAGTTTTAGACATATTGAATTTAAGATGTCCCCAAGACATCCATTTTGAGATGTCCAACAGTCAGTTAATAATGTGGGACGGAAACTCAGGGGAGAGACTGGGCTAGATACGTAGGTCTTGGAGGAGTCAGACATAGACATGATGGTTAAGCCTATGGGAGGTAGTTACCAAGAGATAGAATATAGAAGTGAAGACGGCCTAGGACAGAATCTTGTGGGTACAGTCACATTTAAGAGAGTGACATGGATGACAAGTCAGAAAAGGAAATTGAGAAGGAGCAGTCAGACAAGTAGGAGGAGAATTAAATCACAAAAATCCAAAGAGGAGAGATTGAGCAACAGTATCCAATGCAGCTCATAGGTCAAGGAAGATAAGGAATGAGAAAAGAAAACATAACTGACAATTAAGAGGCTATTGATAATTCTGGAGAAAACAATTTCAGTTGAAGAATGGAGTCATAAGTCAGACTGCAATGGGTGAAGGAGGTAGTAAGAGGAGAGGGTGTAGAGACAGCGAGTGTAGACAGCTTTGGGGAGTTTAGCTATGAAATAGAATATATAGGATGTTAGCTTGAGGAGATGAGAGGGTTGAGAGATGGTTTTTAAAGGATGGTGGTAGAGTCTTAGGAATTATTTGTAGGGAAGGAACCCAGTAGATAGGAGAGGTTGAAGATTTGAGAGAAATGGGGGGTGATGAAGGATACAATCTACGAGAGAAAACAAGAGGGAATAGGACCAAATACACACGGAAAGGAAAAGGTCATCTCTTTGTCAAAGATTGGGGTAGAAGAAGAGAGAGTTGGACATGATGTCAAGGGGTTTTTAGATGACAAAGATGGGAGAAGAAAGAATAAACAATCCTTTGGTGACATGAATAATCACATCCTAATTTGTTTCTTTTGTAAATAAAGATCTTCCATATCACACTTTCTGGATAAAATTGTATTTGTATAATTTTTACTAAGTGGATGTAATATAAATATATTAATATTACCATAAAATGAAGCACCCAAAGGAAATGCTAAACATAAAAGACTCGTAGCTTTCGTTGACAGGATGACCAAATAGGATTCAGTAACAATATGCAACTCTTGTCACAATCTTCTGGGAAGCTGATGCTTACACGTCATCAGAACAGAAAGCGCTCTTTGGGACTGACATTTTACACTCATTTAACTCCCCTCTACACCTCACTTCACAAAGTCAGTAACCAAAGATTGCTGTTTCCACCCCCCAAACATCTCTCGAATCCAGCCCCTACTCTCCACTCACACAGCTACCACCTTAGTTCAATACATCATCATCTCTTATTGCAACACCTCCCTAATTAGACTGTTTGCCTTAAATCTTCACCTAGGCTTTACAGTCTTTCCCTCAAAGTCTATGTTGGCAAGCCAGGCCAGTGGCTTGCCCTCCTACTTTGATCAGTGGTCACCTCTGATGAAGAAACTCCCCTTGTCACCAGTTAACTTCACTCAATGGATCCAAGACCTCTGGACCACTTGAACTTATAAGGTCACCTCCAATCCTGTATCCATTCAACTTAAGGTTGATGCTGGTTCACCTGCTTAGGAAAGGAAGCACAAAGTGGAGTGGTGGGCAGCGAGGTGGCGCAGTGAATAGCATATTCCCTATTTGCACCTTCCCTGGAATCAGGAGGACCTGAGTTCAAATTTTACCTCAGACACTTGACACTTAGTAGCTGTGTGACCTTGGGCAAGTCACTTAACCCTAATTACCTTGCCTTTCCCTTTCCAACAATTAAAAAAAAAAAGTGGAATAGGTAGCCAGGGACCCAGACACAAATTCTCTTAGTGGAATTTCCTTCCTCTGCAATATCTAACTGCCATAATGCATAGATTGGATCCTATTGGAGGGTCAAAGAAAGAAAGAGTCATCCAGAACCTGTCTGTTCCTTAAAATGATATAACATCCCACTCCCTGGTATTACCATGGGCAATGAAGAACCAAGGGACTGCTCAGAATTTTTTGCATCATACTAAATCAATAAGTCCTTTCAGAGTGGGGCCCCACATGGCTGGAAGCAGTCAGGAAGTCTGTCATTCCCCAAAGGCTAAAGCTCTGAGTCACCACAGCGTTAGAGCTACCGGAAGTTTCCGAGGGAGTCCTGAGCACATGCTCCCTGGGATGAGCCCTATAGGCCCATTCAACCTCCACTCCATATATATTTACCAACTGTAGCACACTCTTTACAAAGGCACCCTGTTCTGTTGAGTAGAGCATCAATCTAGGAATGAGAAAAACCTGTGTTCAGTTGCCAAGTTTGTCTCTGGCTTGCTTAGCCTCGGGTGAGTCAGTCAGTGAAGGATTCCTTTAGCTCCAGAGTAATTCACTTCAGTCTAGGTACAACTAAGTGCTAGAAAATAAAACTCAATGAAAATACACAAGAATGATTACATCTGTAGACAGCAAATCATGCAGCAGTGATGCCTTTTATAGTTAGTTTTCATTTAGGGCTTAATCTTTCCTAGTATCACAGATGGTGGTTAATGTATGTCAGATTCCCTCATGGCATCATTATGGTTTATGCTCAATTGATTTATGAAAGAACTGAATATTTTAACAAATGCCTAACAATGCTTGTGTTGTATCAAGTAGGTTTTATGGAGCATTTAAGAAAAATGGCTGTAGGAAATCATAATGGCTTTTTATATTGTTCCCAACATTTAGCTTGGAAATGAAGCTTGCATTTTGCATGATCCCCTGTTTAACATCTCTTCAGCTCAATACACACAGATGAATAGTTGATAGCGTAATTCTAGACTGAACAAGAGTTGTGAGACTTTTATATTTCTAGTATTTATTCTGTAATTCTTTTAAGTCCCATAAGGGTTGCATTGCTGCCACCCCCTCCCCTATACTAATTCTGTAATGTTATAGTTTTTCAGTAATTTGAGAAGGAATACTCTTGTGGTCTTTACGAGTCTCTCTATAAGAGACATTCTCTATAAGAGACTCATGTATGAAGCCCACTCTATTATATCATATATGTGTGTTTGTGTGTATGTATGTGTATGTGTGTATATGTGTGTGTATGTGTATATATATATATATATATATATATATATATATATATATATATATCAAATATGAACAACTAGTGGAACAGTGGATAGAGCCCTGGCCCTGGAGTCAGGGGGTTCTGAGTTCATATCTGGGCTCAGACACTTACTAGCTGTGTGACCCTGGGCAAGTCACTTAATCCTGTTTACCTCAGTTTCTTCTTTTGTAAAATGAACTGGAACAAAATATTAGCTATTATTAGCCTGGATTTGCACAGACCCAAGTAATGACTGGGGCACAATTATAATTTTAAGGAAAGAGACAATGAGTTGAAGTGAGCTGAAATAGTCCCTGAAGCTATGACTAAAAATGCTGATCCAGCCTGCATGACAGATTTGATTCATTAGAAGATCAGCAGATGGCAGTACAGAGAGAGAGAGCAGCCCAGCAAGGCAGCAGTCAATGACAGGACTGTCGAGCACCAGTGAGCCGCAGTGCACTGCACACAGCCCAGATCAGAACCCACAGCTTAAGCATCAGACAAACTGATGCTTCAGTGATTCTGCAGGAGGGCAGCATTAGAAAGGGGTTACAGATAGGATGCAAATCAAGAAAAATGAGCACCCTGGTTATAAAAATTCCTCTTCTGTATGTGTTTGCTGGCCACTCGTTGCCTATACGTACCCCTCTTCCCCCAGTAGTACAAGGATATCTGGGATACAATTGATAAATGGTCAAAGGATATGAACAGGCATTTTTCAGAGGAAGAAATTAAAGATATCTATAAGCATATGAAAAAAAAAATGCTCTAAATCACTATTAATTAGAGAAATGCAAATCAAAACAACTCTGAGGTACCACATGTCACCTGTCAGATTGGGCTAAGATGACAAAACAGGAAAATGATAAATGCTGGAGAGGATATGGAAAAATTGGAACACTAATGCATTGTTGGTGGAGTTGTGAACTGATTAAACCATTCTGGAGAGCAATCTGGAACTATGCCCAAAGAGCTATAAATCAGTGCATACCCTTTGACCCAGCAATACCACTTTTAGGGTCGTATCCCAAAGAGATCATAGAAGTGGGAAAATGACCAGTATGTACAAAAATATTTATAGCAGTTCTTTTTGTGGCGGCAAAGAATTGGAAATCAAGGGGATGCCCATCAATTGGGGAATGGCTAAACAAGTTGTGGTATATGAATGTAATGGAATACTACTGTGCTAAGAAATGAGGACCAGGGGCGGCCAGGTAGCACAGCGAGTAAGAGCACCGGCTCCAGTGTTGAGAAGACCTGGAGATCGAATCCCGGGCTCAGACACTTAGCACCCACCCAGAAACACCTGGCCATGTAACCTTGAGCAAGTTACTTAACCCCAATTGCTTAAGGGCGGCCAGGTGGCTCAGCGAGTAAGAGTACCGGCTCCAGTGTCGGGATGACCTGGATCAAATCCGGGCTCAGATACTCAGCACCACACCCAGAAATAACTGGCCGTGTAACCTTGAGCAAGTTACTTAACCCCAATTGCTTTAAAAAAAAAAAAAGAAAAAAAAAGAAATGAGGACCAGACAGACTTCATAATAACTTGGAGAGACTTATATAAACTGATGTTGAGTGAGAAGAGCAGAACCAGGAGAACTTTGTACACAATTACAGACACATTGTATGTGTGACAACTAACTTTGATAGACTGGGCTCCTCTCAGCAATGCAAGGTTATAAGACAACTCCAAAAGACTCATGATGGAAAGAGATATCCACATCCAGAGAAAGAACTACAGAGTCTGAATGCAGATTGGAGCAAACTATTTGTTCTCTTTTTTTTGTTTTATTTCTTCTTTCCCACTGTTCACTCCATTGGTTATAATCCTTCTTTACAACTTGACTAATATTTAAAGTGAAAGTATTTTTAGTTCCTAATGATCAAATAATTACATGCTTTCATGGGAGGGTGGGAGGGGAGTGGAGAGGGAGGGGGAGAAAATTTGAAACTCAAGCGATTGTGGAACTGAAATGTCATAAACTAAAAAGCAAATAAATAAATTTAATTTAAAAAAAAAGAACATCTGGGATAGTGCTCCCCTGTGTGTATGAGGTGGGAATAGGATGTTCCCTATTTGCCTGGGCAAGTCACTTAACCCTCTGCCTCCTTCAGTTTTCTCATCTCTACAACAGTGTTAATAATAGCACTGTTGGGATGGTTGCTGTGAGGATAAAATAAGTTAATGTTTGTAAAACTCTTTTCAAAACTTAAAGTACCATGTAAATATTAGCTATTGTTATGACTAAAAGAAATATTAGTGGAGGGGCCATGAATTGCAGTTTTGAGTAGATGTTGAGCCAAGGTCACTTTGAAGTAGCCCATAACTGGGGGAGGCGGGGGAGCAGGGGAAGTGGTTCTGAGACATGTACAAAATGAATAGGTTGAATTTGATGTCTAGGTCCCTTCTATCTCTCAAAATCAATGCTTCTATGTTGTAATAACAGATACAGATCTAGTTTGGACATTTAAAGGTGGAGTAGGGGAGGGAAAAGGGGTCAGCTCTTGTCTAAAGGCCTAAGACAGGAAGAAAGTGAGCTTTATGAGAGATAATGGACCCAAAATAGGGTAACCTAAGAGTGGAGAGTGAAGATTTATAGGTAGAATGTGCAAACTCTCCTTTAGTTTTGGTGTGTAGATTTGACCATATAAGCATATTAATATATTCATAAAGTCATCATATTCATGTATAAAATCTGTTGACCCCTTATTATGAAGGTTAGAATCATCTTTGCAGTCCAATAAATCAGAGGAAAAAAATAGGGGATTTTTTCTCTCTTTTTTAAAAATCAAACTGAGTTTCCAGAGCAGAAGTAAGATATTAAATTACTAATGGTCACAATATTGGAATAGTTTATCTCCACTTGCTAAGAGGTAGTCACTAGTGATTCTACCAGAAATCTTAATTTTGAAACCCAGTGCTCATCACTTGCAATAACAACTCCCAGCCTCCTCATAAGCAAGTCTAATTTTTAGAACATCTTGCTTGGGGATCAAGATGAAAGGGGAGGAGTCATAAATAGTTTGAGATAAAAGGAAACTTGTTACCAGACCATTCTCCAAATCTACTAGAAATGGCTAGAATGGCTTCTGATCATCTTTCTTCTCATAAAAATTCCTTGAATTCTGGGGTTTAAAAGCCAAGACAGAAGATCCTAGCTTCATAAAACATGCTGACAGCAAGACCTGTCACTTAATCACTGACTAATTGTGAGTCCCTGACTTTCAAAATACATATACTAAGAATCAGAAAAATATGATAGATAGAATATAAATTATATATTTTCTTTGGTTTGCTATATTCTCATATGAACCATTTTTCTTCTAAGTAAGTTAGAGGGACAAAGCCCCCAAATTTTCTTAGATTCCTTTTGATATTTTCTTTAAATTCAAAGCAAATATTTTTGAAAAAAATTTAATCTGGCAAGTGACATAGGAAATTAATTCCCTAGATTTATGCCTAGATTCCTAGGTTCAGAAAAAAGGGGAAAATTTGATACATTTGAGTATTATTAAAAATCCAAAGCCTAAACATATGCATTCTCGTGGACTAATTCCATTTTCATTGAAGTACTTTTGTGACAGTACAACTTGGTTGCCCAATGTCACATCCTAATCCAGAGAACAGATATTGAAACTCATTCCCCATCTCTTGGTAGAGATGTTACATGCTGTCAGATAGAGCTACAATGTCAGTAGTTTTGCTTAACTTTTCTCTTACAAGGAACAATTCAAAAGCTAATATAGTGTGCATATATTATAACTATTATATACATAGTAATGTAAGTAATATTAGGATATGTCTATGATATAAAAAGTCATCAATAAAACTTTATCAAATAAAAAATAATCAAATAGTTTATTCATATCAGATAGTATATTAGATAGTCTTGTTGCTAATCCTTTCCTAATTTAGCATATGTTCTTATACATAGAATAACTTACTTAGAACAACTTTCAGTATTTATAATCAATGTGCTTCTTCTCATAAATAATAAAGTACAAAACTATTCATTCTTCATCACATGGTGTACCTTTTAACCCATAAATCTTAGAACTTGCTTTCCTAGGAGTCTATTGAAATTCTATTACAAAGAAGTAAATCATCTTTATATCTATGCATAATGTCAGCCTCCCCCCAATTTTGTTTCTGCTTTAGAGCCCTAGAAATTATAGCTTCCATCAATCATTAATATTTCTTCTATAAATACTTTTTCGAGATAAAATACTCACATAAAACAACTAAACAGTATTTCATTTAAGAAAAATAAGCAGTGTCCAGCTTTCTAGTAGATCTGAAACCATATTGTTATGATTTTGAGGAGCCTAAGCCTTTGATTTCTCTTTTCTTAGCCATAGTTTACCATCCGAAAATAAGTAGATTGTACTAAGCGATTTCTTAGGCTTTCTCCAATCCTAAAATTTTATCAGTCAAGATTTTAGTCAAGAAAAGTGATAGAAACATCCTATTGACTGACTCGCATTCTTAGTTCACCATTTATTTTCTTACTCCCTCTAGCGGCCACCAGCACTTATTTCAATCAATTCTCCAAGGCAAAACTGTCTTAAAACAAATGTTTAGCCTGAAAAATAAGCTCTTTGACAAGAGTTGTTTTGATCTCTGTCATTATGTCCCTAGCACCTAGCACAGAGAAGATGCTTAATAAAGGCGTATCAATGGATTGATCGAAGATTACCTTAACTCAAATAAAACATGTATAAATTCATGAATAGAATTTCTAAGCAACATTTTATATTGGAGAAGAGGGACATTTATAAATAACACTTTCAATGTAGGATAACTACAAGTTGTACTGAAAAAAAAAAGTGATTGTGAAGGAAGCAGTGTGCAAATCTGAACTTTTAAAGTCAGTAATTTTATGATGTTTAATCAGACTCAAGATGCTTCTTTGTTTTTCTCTCTCCCTTCTTTCTCATATTTCAAGAAGAAATTGTACCTAAACTAAGCCTTCACTTTCTTACTGTTTCTCAGGATGCCCACTTCTCTTCTTACCCCTTTTTATTTTGTTTTCTTCTACTTTGCCCTCATTCCTCCTCAATCTTCCAACCATTCTTCCTCAAAAGAAAAGAATCACCATAGAGAAAAAGGAAAGGTCCCAAACACAATGCCCCTCTACTCCAATAGGGCTAGGAGCTCATCGATTGGAGCCAGACTTAGCTTGAGCAATTCTGATGGGATTTATCCCATGCCTGCCCATCATGTCCTCTCACAGGTCTACTCAAAGATCAGAAGGGGTGTTAGAGAGGGAGGGATGGCAGAGTCTTCCTAGCCAAAAAATAAAAAATTAAGATTAAAAATTTTTAAAACTATAAGATCCTTTCGCAAAACACCTTTTACCATTACAGTCACATGTTTTTTTTTTCTCTAGACTGTGAATTCCTTTAGTTCTCCTTTCGTTTAGGTTGCATACACTGCCTGCCACACTGTATGTCTTAAATAAATATTAAATAATATTAATCCATTACAATGTCAAATTTCTTGTAACAACATAATATGGGATACAAAGGAGGAAGAAAAAGCACAGTGGAGAAATGTAGGCCCTGAAACTCACTGACATCATCTCAAATCCCACCTTCTGCAAGAGACCTTTATTAATTTCTTTTGTCCCTCTTACCCCCCCCCCCCACACACACACACCTTCCCTCTGAGATTACCTTCCATTTACTTTGTACTTAGCTTGTAAGTAATTTTTTTGTTGTTGCATATTGTCTCTCCCATTAAAACCTGAGCTCTTTGGGGTGGCCAGGTAGCACAGCAAGTAAGAGCACCGGCTCCAGTGTTGAGAAGACCTGGAGATCGAATCCCGGGCTCAGACACTTAGCACCCACCCAGAAACACCTGGCCATGTAACCTTGAGCAAGTTACTTAACCCCAATTGCTTTAAAAAAAAAACAAACCTGAGCTCTTTGAGGGCAAGCATGCTAGTTTTGCCTTTCTTTGTATGTTTAGTTCTTAGCAGAGCCTGGCACTCAGCAAGCACTTAATAAATGCTTACTGACTGACTGACTTACCTTGGTTCTCTGACAGAATAATTTTCTCTGAAACTTGGGTCAAGGGACCAACCTGCTGTGCCACTTTGACAAGTTGTAAACTTGCCTAGTTTACTAGCATATTGGGCAGATTAAAGTATTTTTGTAAACATTAATTAAAGATGCAGAGTTAGGTGAGAGCTATGTGTTATTAAATATCAGACAAAGGATAGTATTTGCTTCCCTCTAATCAAGCATTTACTCCTTTACTTGAGAGTTGAATAATAAGTAAGGTTAGACCAGGGCTCAGTCAATGACAGGACCACTCTGGGAAACCAACTGCTTTGCCTTTGACCATCCCTAAAATGTTTGAATAAGAAAAACCCTGTCATCTTACTCATAGACTACAATTCTGGTTTAGCAGATTGTTCATCGTAACTCCACGTTCGGGATTTAATAAGAACTGATCATGAAAATGATGCTCCTTCCACTCCACTAATCACCCTACTTTCTTCCTACTCTCCCAGCAGATGAAAGAGGTGTCATCCTCAAGTCTAGCTGATCTGGTTTCATGAATTGCTGGATAACTTCTCAGGAAGATATAAAATGGAAGGTCTTAAGCCACGAGGCATTTTCATTTGTCAACCAGTATTAGATAAACACAGTAATGCCTAACATTTACAAAGCGTTTTACTTCTATGATCCTCGAGCCTCACAAAAAAAAAAACTGCTTAAGTAGGTCTGACAGCTATTATTGTATTCATTTTCACGGAAGCATAAACTGAGTCTCGGGTTGACTTGCGCATGGTCACACGCGCAGCTGGTACGTGTCAGAGGCGAGATTTGAGACTCAGTTTTCCCGACTCTATACCCTGCACTCTGCCCTCTTGGTTTTCCCTCTTCCTTCTTCATCATTCATTCTTCCTACCCCTGCCCCATCCTCAGCTCAGGGGGTTGGATGAAAAAAGACAGTATCCCCAAGTCCCTGCCAGTCTGGGACACGTGTCTGAGTTTCAGAGTCGTGCGCCCTGTTTGCTTTGTATTCTCAACCACCACGTTTGCAGTCCGAATGTGTGCAGCTCTTGGGCCAGGACAGTTTTCCTCCAACTAACCGGTGCCCGAGGGCCCGACGTGACCCAGGAAGCCCCCAAACACCTAACCGGGACTGGGAAGGGAGGGAGCTCGGTGTAGAGCTTGGGGACTGTTCCTTTAAATCCCTGGCTCCGGGACGGGGCAGGTGGGAGGTGGTGGCTAAGCCGCGGGGCCAGCCCGCCCGCTTTTCAGTGTCATGCAATGCGCATGGGTGAGTGCTGGGTTGCTCTGCCGCAGCTGCGGCTCGAGGACAGAGCTCGGCCAGCGCGGCGCTCGGCAGCGCAGCTCCGCGCTCTGTGCCCCGGACTCCCTGGCTCGCTCCCCGCCTGGCACCTGCTGCTCCTCTGACAGCGGGGCTTCCCACGGGCATCAGCGAGGTGAGTGAGGGCAGAGCAGACCTCCTGATGGGGAGCGAGGGGGCCGGACTGGAGACGCTGGAGTTGTTGTGGGTATATTTGTGTGTGCTGGGGGGTGGGGGGAGGAGGGTGTTGTTGGCTCTGAATGCTTCTGTCCAAGGCTTTCCTACTAGAAACTGTATTTAAGGTTTGCGTTGGGAGAAATGATTTTACACCATTTAATGGGCGAAGAATCGGACCTAGTGTCTATTCTGCTTTCCACCTCCACCCCCCTTTCCACTTTTCCCTTCACTTCCCTTTCTCCCTGCGATCTTCTCCCTTTCAGCTGTTTTTTTTTCCTCTTCTCTACCCTTTTTCCTCCCTTCTTTTCAGAAGTTCTGGACTGACAACTCCTCTCCTCCCCTCCCCTCCCCCCAAATCGGGTAAAGTCTGTTTGCTGAATTGAATTGAATTCGTGTGTGAAGGGGACTGAGGTGGCATTTTCCACTCCAAACAAGGAAACTTGTTCGTCCTTCGGGATTTCAGGGGTTCGTGGCAAGTAGCTGGGACGGCAGGCGGGGCGGGGGCGGGGGGCGACGAGCCTGTAACTAGGAGAAGGTGTCTCCTACTAATAATCACTCCTCATCCCTGAATTTACCTATCTATACTTTCGCTGTCGCTTCTCACCCATTATTTGCCCCTTTCACCTTGGCAGTTCGTCTTACGTGCTCACCTCCCGAGTGAATGTCTGATATGCCCTCTCTCCTTCGTAGTCTTCAGAAGCCTTTTCGGACATCTGCCTCGTTCTCTAAACTTCGTGTGGGTATTGTGGCTTTCCAGCTTACTTGAAAGCTGAGGCACAAGCCTTTATCACCTGTTAAACTTAGCTTCAGAACTAAATGATCCAGTAGCTTTCCTTCTCCTCCCCCCAGCTAGTAATTGAATCGTACCCAACTGTTTCGGATCTGCTATTGAGCCAGTGTGGGAAGGATTAAAAATGGGAAAAAAAAAAATGTGGCTATTGTGGGACAGCTTAACAAAAGGCAATAAAATAAACTGCAGTTTTCAGCTCACTGGTTTTTCAAACTTTCCCAGTATTGTTTGAGCCCGAATTTTGTCTTGCTTTTTTCCCTTCTCCAAGAACCACCCTCAGAAAGCTTTAACTGTCTGCCAAGAATAGTATTCAGAAACAGAAAACTAACAGAAGAAAACTTTTATCAGTAGATGGGATTCATGTTCTAGTATGCGTTCAACTTGTTTTTGGTGACTGCATTTTTTTATTTACCTTATACCCTCCACTGCATCTCCCCCCCCCCCCCCCCAGTCTTTAATGTTGCAAGAAAGGAAAAAAATCTACTTGAAATAAATTTGTGTAGTAGATAGACCAATACTAAGTGTATGCGTGGGAAAAAGTTCTCAAGGGGAAAACTTTTATTCGTGTTTTTTCCCCACTTTTTAAAGAGTATAATCACTGTACTTGGTGCTACAGAGTAATAAGCAAGTTTCTGTCTTGAAAATCTGTCTGCTGTTTGAATATAACTTACTGTGTTCTCCAAGAGGAAGGGGGTCTTTTTAATTTGTGTAGTCGATGTACAAATATAAAGCATTTCCCTTCTTATTTGAGATAGGATGGGAAGGATTGAAAAGGTCTTCACACCTCTTGCTGGAATGAGTGTGAAAGGTTGTGTGTTTATGACCCAAGTAAGGCTACAATAGATTAACCCTTTGGTATTAAAGGAGTACCTGTTAACTCCAAAAATGTACTTTCTTTAGAGATTTGTTGATGTGTGTATGTTTATTGCTCTCTCCTACCCACCCCACCCCCCTTGCCTGTGTCCACAATGAATAAGGAGGGAGGAAAAAAATAAGTCGGGAAGAAAAAAAAAACTTAGAGAAAACTTTTAGGGCAGAGGGGAGGTGGGGGAGGTACATTAACTTTCTACTGATTGGGATGTCTGAATTGCTGGTTCCAAGAACCATACTGTCAAGGGAGTACTACATGTATCTGGCCCTCTTCCATGTGGGTGTCTAGACAATCAGTTTGTATGAGTCAAACTCCTAGAGCCTTTATCAGGTGCCTCCAGCACCTGGCACTGGCTCCTGAGTTCTCACAGACACCTATACAGTCTAAATTGGCACCTGATATTTAAAGGTAGCTGATCAAGTCTAGGAAAAAGCAAAAGATTAAGATGAGCAGAAATGGGGAGAAACAGAGGGAAGAGAGAGCTCAAGGGAAGGTATTCTTGAACTAAGGGTGCAAATGCATCGCATACAGTGAATATTTGAGCCCTTACTGTGTGGACAGCATCATGTTAGGCATTACCCTGATACCATTGTAGTACCTCATTACCGAGTCCTTCAATTACTTTAAAGGTGAAAGCCATCCTTTAGGTACCCTTTCATTATTTCAAGGAGGAATCTTGCTAGGTTGAGATATCTGCCAAGGGCTTGAACCAGGCTTCCAAGATGATAAGGGACGAGGTCTCAGTTTCTTTTGATCGACAGTGAAAGTTGTGGTGGTAGCTAACTCCCAGCAGTAAGGCAGCACCTCTGCCTCCATCTAAATGGCCCCTCTGGGAGTCTGGGGAGCATTTCTTTGGTTGTTCCACAGAAAAGCTCCGCTCTCCATAAGTAGTAGCTGAGACTGAGAAGAGCAAGAGCAAAGGAAGATGGGATTTGGGTACCTTATACATCCGGATTCTCTAGCCAAGAAATGCAAGTTCAAGGGAAACTGTAACTGTAGTTATTAATGATGCTCTTCTCACCTTCTCAGACTTACTGCCTTAATCCTAAAGATACTGGGATTGAGTATGTTTCAGGAAAGTGTTGGCATGTGTAATCTGTGTAATCAAGGTTGGTGCTGAGGAACATATAATGCAGAGAGAACAGTCAGCCATTAAGTGTTTACAAAATGTCTCCAGGTTCTATGAAGAATTTATTTCCCTTTTGCATTGAATTTATTTTAAGGGATTCTTAAAAAATCCTTTTTGTTTTTACACCTAGTCATTTTCCAGTACACTCCTCTACTCCCTACATCCCCTCCCATACCACATAGAATTGTAAAAGAGGGAAAGGGTTCATCAGAATCATCCCACCCTGTCCCTGACTTTGATGGCACAGGCAGCAGTCTTCCACCACAGTGTTGAAAAGAAAGAAATTCATCATCATTTCTTCTCTGAGGGAAGGAATTGTTTGATTTCTGTCTTCTATTCCTGGTGCTTAAATGCTTATTGAATGAATGAAAGATTGGTCATTGCATTTAATCACATTCCAGCTGCCTTATAGTAGTATTTTTTTTAATATTAGCAAAATAATTTTCTATATTGTTCCCCTAGTTGTGCTTTTTTGTTTTTCTCTGTTTATTTATGTACTTCCTTTGCATTAGATTTATAACAGCCACCAACATTTTTTCACATGTAGAGTAAAAGTAGTGGTTATTCTAGAGTACTTGTTTTTTAAAATTTACATGTTATAGAGTTACGTTTTGGATGACCATTTTCAAACTTATTACAAACTAAAAAATCATCAACAAGTATTTCCATATGCAAAGAAGGCCTGAAACAAAGAAGATTGAATATGAAATCATGACTCAATTACAGAAAGGTTGGGTTTTGGGGTGTTAGAGTTTTTTGTATATATTAAGTTCAATGTGGTAGTGTCAACATTGATTAGCTTATCTGTGTCCCATTCTGAACTTCTGGTGTATTTTTTAAAAGTTTTGCTTGACACTTCTTTTTCTTTTTTTGCATCATTATCACAAGCTTCCTTTGTAACAAGTAAGTATAGTCAAGCAAAAAAAAAAAGATGTATTAAACTTGTCTGAAAATGTATTTCTTAATCTTCTCCAACAGCCAGATCACAATCACTTCTCCACCAACAGGGGGGAGGCATTAGCCTTCTAGATTAGTCAATGTATTGGTCAGAGATGTTACCTCTTTCAGTATTGTTTTCATTTACGAGGTTGTTGGTCTGACCACTTGTTGCCTTTGTCACCAACTGTATCTTTTTGCCCTCTCTCCTAGGCTTCTTCCTATGTCTCCAACATACATGCATGTGTACATATACAGACACATATGTGAACCCACCCCCCAAAACCATTTCCCCCAGTTAAGCTAAGTCATCTGTTAATATGATTGCATCATCATTAGTCTTCAACATCAAGAAAAGGACATATGTGTGATGGTCTAGTATCAACGTTGTAATATTTGACCTGATTTTTGTTGCCTGTTACTGTTTTCTTATATGGTTTTAATCATCATCTATGTTATTCCTTTGGTTATTATGCATTCTTCACCCTGTATCACCATATGTCTTCCCAGGGTTCTCTATTCTTCCTTTGTGTTCAGTCATTCCCTCCTCATTGGACACATATTTAGTGTCTACCTTTTTGTTATCCCAAATCTTGTTACTATAAATGTTTCTGAACATTTGTGTCTCTTCTTGCTGTCAGTAGTAACCTTGTCATATAGTCCCAGAAATGAGATCACTGTGCCCACCATATACTACCGTGTTTCCCCGATAATAAGACCTATCCCGAAAATAAGCCCTCCCCTTACTGTGTAAGATTCCTCTAAAATAAGCCCTCCCCCGAAAATAAGCCCTATTGAGATTGCTACTGTAGTGAAGGTGATCCCCTTCGCTACACGCTACATTACGGTACCCTCTGTATGCACTGTCCCCCCCCCCGTGAAACACACGCCGCGCTCCGAGCTCCATCCAATCAGAGCTGCAGCAGTGAGCGCGTCATCCTGTTCTTCCCCAGTGATTTGCTTATTGAATAAAGGTACATTTTTTTGTTCACATTTACCTGTTTATTAAAATTGCTGTCAATGTTCATTAAAATAAGCCCTCCCCTGAAAATAAGCCCTCTGGTGTTTTTCTGTCCAAAAAATTAATAAGACAGTGTCTTATTATTGGGGAAACACGGGTAGGCAGTGTCCTAGGTGCTGGGTAAAGAAAGGGAGGGGAGTGTTCCTTGCTCTCAGGGAGTTAACAGTCTAATGGAGGAGACAACATGCAAATAACTATGTACAAACAAGATATGGGCATGATAAATTGGAGATTATCTCTGAGGGAAGGCACTCAGATTAAGGAGGAATGAAAAAGGCTCCTTGCAGAAGGTGGACTTCAGGTGAGAGACTTGAAAGAATCCAGGAGACAGAGATGAAGAGGGAGACAATACCAGGCCTGGTAGACAGCCAATAAAAGTGCCCTCGGTCAGGAGATTTAGTGCCTGGTGTGAGGAAGAGCAAGGAGGCCAGTGTCAATAGATCAGAGTCAACAGAGGCAAGTAAGGTGTAAGAAGACTAGAAAGGATGGGTTATGGAGCTAAGGATTTTGATTTGATCCTACAGGTATAGGGAGTCAGTGAAGTTACTGTGTGGGTGAGATGATCAGGTCTGTGCTTTACAAAGATCAGCCTGACAGCTGAGTGGGGAATGGATTGGAGTGCAATGAAACTTGAGGCAGGGAGACCAACCAGCAGACTCGTTCTGTAGTCCAGGTGTGGCCTTGCACCAGGGTGATTGGCGAGTCAGAAGAGAGATGTTACAAAGGTCAACACACAGAACCTGATCACTGATTGAATATGGGGGAGGGGAGGTAGGGTAAGAAAGAATGAAGAGACAAGGATGACGTATTAGGTTTCACATCTGGGTGACTAGAAGGATGCTTTCCTTCTACAGCAATAGGGAACTTAGGAAGAAGGTGGGATTTAGGGGTAATAATGAGCAATTTAACTACTTTTCTTGCCTAATCCCAATTGCTTAACAGAGCAACTTGTTCCTACCTTTTCCAGTCTTTGAAAATTTGATGGGTGTGATGCCTCAATTACTTTAATTTGTATTTATCTTTTTATTAGTGGTTTTTGAAGAATTTTTCAAATAGTTGTTGATAGTTCTCATTTCTTCTTTTGAAAACTGTTAATATACTTTGACCATTTTATCTTAAGACTAGTTCTTAGTCTTAGTCCCTTTAGATATCAGACTTTTACCAGGGAGATGTAATGCAAATAATTTTTGCCTAATATGTATATTTTCTTCTGACTTTAGCTACATGGATTTTATTTGTGTAAAAATCTTTATTTCAAAGAATTAAATTGGTATGTTTTTTCTCCCATAATCTCTTCTGACCTCTGTCTGGTTATGATTTCTTGTTGCCTTATCAAAAGTTGTGCAAGATACCACCTACCATTATCTTCTAACTTTTGTTATGGTAATAGCTCACATTTATATAGTGCTTTCACACATTCTTGTTTGCTGTACACTGTACAGATGAAAGTATTATCTCTATTTTACAGTAGGATCTGAGACGCCCAAGGCCCATTGTAAGTGATGAAACTTGTACCTATATGTTTTTTCTATAACACCCTACTGATTTTCTATCAAATCAAGACTTGGGGAGCTTGAAGAGTTTATACTATAGAGTGGGGTAGAAATCAGGAAATTTGTTCCTGCCTCTTCTATGATGGATTAAAAAGAAAGTCTAGAGATCTGCGAATATTGTAATTACTTTTGGTGAGGTATCAGTGAATAGAGGACTGACCCTGGAGTCAAGAGGACCTGAGTTCAAATGTGACCTCAGATACTTAGTAGCCATGTGACCTTTGGCAAGTCACTTAACCCCCACTACCCTGCCTTCCCCCCTCCAAAAAAGGAAAAAAAAAAGAAGGGAACCCCTGAGAATGTCAGACATTCAAAAGGATCCTAGGTTCCTTTATCTAGAATCTCATTCCCACCTCTTGCGCACCTTTCCAGGTTTACTGCTCTGGACCTCAGTTTTTTGATACCCAAAGTCGGCATGATAACATTACCTACCAAACACAATATTTCTTCAACAAATATAGGACCATGGACCCGGTTTTCTATAATGCAGGATGATCTCACTGACTTAAAAACAGTTAAAAGATAATTATAACATGAATATTTGTGTGCTGAACTATAATGGTTTTTTTATTGTTGTTTTTACTTGCATTTGAGTTTTAGTAATATTCCCATGGAAATGAATTAGAAAGAGACATCTAATTAAAAAAAAAAACTTGACTTCCACTTCAGGTAGCTTTCTGTTTTTATCCTGAAACCTGGATTGCATGTTTAATTCTTCCTCAAGGCACTACAAGGTTAGTCAGATGGACAATTTAATCTAGTCTTACAGGCTCATTTAAACTGTTGCAGTATGAACTCCTTGAGTGTGGGGACTGGGATTTGGATTTTCTTGGTATCCCCAGAGTTTAGCATAGTACCCAGCATATAGTAAGTGCTTAATAAATGCATGTGCATGGACTGTTTTAAAGCTATATTCTGATTTTGTTGAGTTTTTAAAAACCCTATCATAGGTTCATAGCTCTAGGGCTGGAAGCCACCTTCCCTTTGAGTCTAACTCTTCTCATTATACAGATGAGGAAACTGAGGCGAAGAGAGGTTAAGTTGCCTTGAAGGCCATTAGTCCAGGTAGTAAAGCTGAAAGAGCAATAGGCAAGCAAATCTAACTCAACAATCTCTTACTGATCATCTTTAATGAACTAAGTACTAGACGAGGAAACAAAATTAAGACAAGCCTCTGTCCTTACGAGTGGAGTAGGTGGGATGAAACCTCCTTGTTCTTCTTGGAACAGACTATTCCATTCTCCAAATACTGGGGATTTCCACTGGCTGATCCTCAGGCCTGGGACTCTCTCTTTCCTCATTTCTGCCTCCTCACTTCCCTGGCTTCAAGACCCAGCTAAAAATCTCACATTCTACAAGATGCCTTTCTGGTTCTTTCTTGGATTAATGCCTTCCTTCCAGTGACTATCTCCAGTTTACACTGTCTGCATCTTGTCTGTACATGGCTGTTTGCATGTTGTTTCCCTTGTGGCCATGAGCTCTTTGAGAGCAGGGACTGTCCTTTGCCTTTCTTTGTATCTGTAGCCCTTAGCACGTTGCCCAGCACTTGCTGATTTGTAAAGAAGTCCAGAGAAGTTCTTAACAAGCAATGAATAGCGCTTGTTGAATTCTGCTTAGACATAGGTTTCTGTGCTGGCCAAAGGCTGAGACATACGTGTACATTATACACCAATGCCCCCAACTTTATTAAATTCTGTAAATACCATTGCTAAGTGAGTTATCAAAGCCAAGGTTTGCCTATTTGTGCTTTTTAGTGTCTTTAGAGAAAAGGACTGTAAAACTCAAGGTGGAAAATAGCTTTTTGGAATAGTTCCTTGTGTTCCTCCCAAGGGAAGTCTTAGTAGATGGCAAAATAAATACGACTGAAAAATAAATAAAATCTAAATTACTGTGAAGAAAAAAAAAAGCAAATCTAACATGATGCAATTATTATTCCCAATCAGAATGGCTACTTTTGTCTTCCTCCTATTAATATTATTGTAGTATGAGAACAGAGTTCTTACTTTTATACTTTTTCTAACACACTGACAGATTTACCTCCCCATAAATATGCTACTATGATGTTCTAAGTAGTTCATGGATTTGTTGTCTCATTCAAAATGTCAAATGAATTAAAATGATAATAAAAATTTGAGATGGGTGCCTTGCAAAGTTTTCATGAAATTGAACTCTGAAATCAGCACAGTTTCTATTGGTGCCCTTCACATTGCTTTCTATTAGGTCACGCTTTATTGTTATTCTAAGAGGCTTAAATCTTCTGAAGTCTATCCTACAAGTTTGGGGGATGAGGTTTAACTTGAGGAACAATCGTATGTCTAGATCATTCTCTTAGCTGACAGTATGCTCTTATAAAAAGACCTCTTCCCTATGGGTCTGTTAAGAACCCAGACTACTTAGTTAAAGCCTTTGTACTGATCTGTTTGCATTAAGCAAATCAATTACTTTTATGTGGTGTGGTCCAAAGTAAATTACTGGCCCCACGTTAACAGCTGGAGCTTTTCACAATAGGGGGCCAATCTAAAAGCAAACTCGTTTCTCTACATTGTTTAGAGATCTCTTTTCAGTAAACCTCTTTTTCCTCCTAAATGAAAGCTTGGAATTGTTCAGAGCCAATACATTTGCCAGTCTTTTAGAAAATGTTTGTTCAATACTCTCAACTGGGTTCTTGCACTTCAAAGAACTTGAGTTTTTACTGAAGAGAAATTCCAAGGGGAAAATGTAAAGTCTTATGAATTTATATTGGTTCTACCAAGATTAAAAACAAACAAAAAACAGCTGGGCAGAATTTTTACTTGCTTGATCCCCACAGTACTGGAAGAGAGTCCTGGCATACATAGGAGATATTTTGGGAGGTGTTTTTTTTCTTTTCAAAGTCTTGAATATCAAGAAATCCAACACAAGGAATAGAAAGCCAAGAGCATTAATATTCTCATTTTACATAAAACTTGTTCATTTGCTCCTATGCCAACTTTTAGCTTACCCTTTTGCCATTTTGATTAGTTATAATATAACCTAGAATATATAAAGGACATATGCCTGCCTAAATGTGAATACATGCATATGCACTTAAGCATTTCATTCCACAGATGTTTATCAAGCATTTGCTATATCTGAAGAAGTTATTGAGGGCCAGGACTGTCTCACTTTTTACTAGTATTGCCATTAACTAGGACAGTACCTGGCCCACAGTAGGTGCTTTATGTCTGTTGACCAATAGTGAGTATTGTTGATAAAAAAGATAAACATTCATATTATACATAGTTTTCAATTGAGCATCTGTCAACTTTGGTGGGGTTTTGTATAGTACATATATTTATATAGAGATACATATACACACATAGTATCTGTATATACACATATATTCATATATACACACAGAAAACATGAAGTTGACGTGACATATATACACACACAGAAAACATGAAGAGGGGTGTGTGTGTGTACACATATTTATTTAGGGGCTTTTCCCTGCCCCCACTCGTTGTTTCTTCTGTATGATGACCAGCCTGGCTTAGTACAGGGAGGTTTATCACTAGTAGGTTGCCCACTAAGCTATGAATGCTTTGTCCATGGTAACCTATGAAACTGATCAATAAAAAATAGATTCAGGGAGGTTAGGTGGCGCAGTGAATAGAGCAGGACCTGAGTTCAAATTCAGCCTCTAACACTTAACACTTACTAGCTGTTTGACCTTGCATAAGTCACTTATTAACCTCAATTGCCCTGTCCTCCCCCCCCCCCAAAAAAAAGCAAAAGATTTAAAAATAGATTTAATCTGGTGGGGCCCTCTTTGTTATCTGGAGTGATGGTTGTGAAATGGCAAAAGGGGGGGGGGCAAAGAGTGATAAGAATTGCAGTTTTTAGACCATCTTTAAATCTTAACTGTTAATGGAAGATCTTTGGGGCAGCTAGGTGGGACAGTGAATAGAGGGCTGGGCCTAAAGTCAGGAAGACTCATCTTCCTGAGTTCAAATGTGACCTGAGACACTTACTAGCTGTGTGACCTCAAGCAAGTCACTTAACCAGTTTGCCTCAGTTACTCATCTGTAAAATGAGCTGAAGAAGGAAATGGAAAACCACTCCAGTGTCTTTGTCAAGAAAACCCAAATGAGGTCATGAAGAGTCAGACGTGACTGAAATGACTGAACGCAAGCCACAAGTGTGCCAGGCTTTGTACAAAGCACTTAGAAAAACACAAAGAGGCCAAAGACAGTCCCTCCCTCAAGGAGATTACAGTCTGATAGCAAAAATATGCAAACAAAGGGTACAGGGCACACATGTACGAAAATATTTATAGCTGTTCTTTTTGTGGTAGCAAAGAATTAGAAGCTGAGGGCATCCATCAACTGGGGAATGGCCAACAAGTTTTGGTATATGGATGTAATGGAATATTATTGTACCATAAGAAGCTGACTTCAGAAAAACCTAGAAAGACTTGCACAAACTCATGTTGAGTGAAGTGAGCAAAACAGAACACTATACATAGTAACAGCAACATTGTCTGATGACTGACTTTGTTAGACTTAGCTCTTCTCAGCGATACAGTGATCCAAGATAATTCCAAAAGACTAATGATGGGAAATGCTGTCCACATCCAGAGAAAGAACTATGGAGTCTGAATGCAGATGGAAGCAGACTTTTCTCTTTCTTTGTTGTTTTTGTTTTTTCTTTCTTGTGGTTTTTCCCTTTTGTTTTGATTCTTCTTTCACAACATGACTAATGTGGAAATATGTTTAATATGGTCACACATGTAGAGCCCATGTCAGATTGTATGCTGTCTTATGGAGGGGGGAATGGAGGGAAGGGGAAAAAATTTAGAACTCAAAAATCTTATAAAAATGAATGTTGAAAACTAAAAATAAATTTTAAAAAATATTTTTTTTAATGTGCAAACAAGCTATATACAGTATAAATAGGAAATAAGCAACAGAGGGAGGGTACTAGAATTCAATAGGGTTGGGTAAGGCTTCTTGTGATGGGATTTTTAGCTGGGACTTAAAGGAAACCAGGGATGCCAAAAGGGAGAATTGAAGAAGGAAGGAGAACATTCCAGGCATGTTGGAAAGCCTAGGAAAATGTCAGGAGTTGAGAGATGGAGTGTGTCTGAGGCCAGTGTCACCAGACTGAAGAATATATGGTGAGAAATAAAGTGTAAGATGACCTGGGGCGGGGGGGGGGGGCGGGGGACAGACACGACACATCTATAAAGGACTTTGAATGCTAAACACAGTATTTTGTTTGATCCTAGAGGCAGTAGGGAGCCGTTAGTTTACTGAGTGGGGTGGGGGTGGGGGTTGACATGTTCAGACTTACACTTTAGGAAAATGGCATTGGTGTCTGGAGGATATATTGGAGTGGGGAGAAGAGGTAAGCAAACTCCCCAGTAGGCTACGGAAATAGGCCAGGAATGAGGTAATGAGGGTCTGTACCAAAGTGGTGGCAGTATCAAAGGAGAGAAGGGAGGTGTATTTAAGAGATTTTTCAAAGGTGAGATCAACAGGCCTTGCTGACAGATTAGATATAGGGAGTTCAGGATCGTGAGAAGTTGAGGATGACTCCTAAATTGTTAGCCTAAGGAATTATCAGGATGGTATCTCCCTCTCCAGCCACAGGGAAGATAGGAAGTGAGGAGGGTTTTGGGGGAAAGATACTGGGTTTAGTTTCGGACACGTAGAGCACTCAGATGCTGCTAAATCTCACCCCTGCCCTTGCCCCACACTGTCCTATCCCTAGCCCCGTTTGAACTGGGCCTTGAGGGAAGAGTTAGAGATTTCAGGGAGGTGAGGACAGAGACCATTCTATGCATATAGACCAGCCTAAGCAAAAGAATAGAGGTGGGAGACTGTCACATTCCCGTGATAAGTAAGCTGATTTGGGTGGAATGTAGAGTTCATGAAGGGGAATATATGAAGTAATATGAATCTAGAGAAATTATAGTGTTAAGAATTATATACCTGGCCTTTGCTTCTTTTACCCGTTGACTAACAGAAGGATATTCAGGGCTGAAGATTACAGGCCTATCAATTCTCAGACCAAATCTGTTCCGTTTTGTATCTGTTTGTTATCCTCCTCCGAGTTTCACCTAAAAATGTTCTTGGAATGATCTCATTTGGTTGGGTGGACCACCATATCTTGTTTCCCTCTCTATTGCCTTTTGTTCTGTGAGTTGGTACTGAATAGACTCTTCAACCATGCTACTCTGTAATGTTTTCCAAATGAATTTAGACTCACCCAACATGGGGTTGGCCTGTTGTGCCTTTTTGGAAATATGATCCTGTGTTTCGTTGGCTGAGGAGTTCTCTATGCTCGGACCTTTTTCTGTGGGCACCTTTCCTTTTGGGGTTAAACCTTTCTTGGTTTGTTTCAGTAAGTCAGGGTGAATTTGTGTTTTCAGAGCAGTTTCTTCTCACCTCTCACCTTTCTAATTTGATAATGATTTTGATCTTTGCTTTTAGCCAGTCTGCACGCAGGAGACTCATTCTGAAATGACTCCCACTTGCCTTCTCATGTTTCTAATATGGACAGTTTCATGTTATGTGATCAGTGCTTCCCATGGCTGGCAGCTACTGATTCTTTTTAAGTGTTTTATTGACTTTTTAAAAAAATCACTTTCCCAAAGATGATAGAATTTAAGCTCCTTAAGAGGAGGGCCTTGCTTCATTTTTGTCATCACATCCCCAGCTTACAGAACAGTGCCTGGTGGATAGTAGGCAATTAATAAATGTTTGTTGACTGATTCATTAATACCCTCCCTGTAATAGTAGAAAGAGCATCAACTCTGACTTCAGAAGATGTGGGTTCATGTCTTGATGTTTATGACCTATGACTCCTTGAGGAAATTTCACGTAACCTTTCTGGGCCTCAGATTCCACATCTATAAAATAAGGGTTTTGGCCTCTGATATCCCTTCTGGCTCTAGATCTGTGAAATAAGTACAGTCAACTCAAACAAAGAAACACACTGGCTCCCCAACTTTTCTTAAAGAAAGTCTTTATGATACACAGGTGAGAGGCTTCTCAGTAATCTAAAACCTGTTAATCTCTAATATACCATATTTTCGGCCATTCTCAACCTCATTTTATTTTTTAAAATTTATTTTTTTTTTAGTTTTCAATATTCGCGCTTTTTTTTTGTCTTTTTGGAGGGGGGAAGGCAGAGTAATTGGGGTTAAGTGACTTGTCTAAGGTCACATAGCTATTAAGTGTTAAGTGTCTGATGCCACATTTGAACTCAGGTCCTCCTGACTCCGGGGCTAGTGCTCTATTCACTGTGCCAGCTAAGCTGCCCCCTCAACATTCACTTTTATAAAATTTTTATTTCTAAATGTTTCCCCTGCCCTCCTCCCCACAATGGCATAGAATCTGATATAGCCTACACATACAACATCATTTTAAAATGCCATTTCCACTTCTTCATATAACGAAGTATTTAGGTGTCAGAGTTCAAATGTGGTATTTCTGTCATCAGTGGTGAGAATAGGTCATCAGAGAAATGCTGGAAAACCTGTTCCATTTTTGCGTATATTTGTTGTTGCCCTTCTGGTTTCATTTCTAAATACTCTCATGAGGACCTGGCTTTGTTGGGTCCTAAGCCAAGCTTCCCATGGGCTTGTTTTCTTCTCCACTGCTTTTTGAAAAGGTGTGGCTGGGTTGAAATTTGCACCAATGGAGGCAGCATTTAAATGGATGAGCTCACTCATTTGTTGACAAATGAGCCAAGATAGCTAAGAGGGCCTTCTTAGCCAGAATGGTTCCCTTACAGCAAACCATTTATGGTAGAATTTCAAGAGTAAGTTGGATATATGAGGTGAGCAGGCCTGAGGAGAAAAGGTCCTATTGAAGGTAATTTGTTCTTTCTCTTCTTTTGGATACTTTCCTTGACAGAATATTTTGGGAAATGGAAGATGTGCCGGCTGTGGCATGGCCATGACCTTACAGGTCATCATTTCCAGCTCCATAGTTACCAAAGTACTAGTGGTTTTCCTCTTCTTGAATTGAGACAAAACTCATTGAAAAAAATGGATGGTGACAATAGTAGTGATTTCTGTGGTTTCTTTACTATGTCGGCTCTGTACATATTATCAAAGAAAGATGGAGTTCAGCAAATCATGGATAAAATGAGGAATTTGATCTTAAGTGAGAATGGGGGTAGGGAAGGGTTCGAGTTCTAAATACAGTCAGGTGAGATAACTAAAGTAAAATCTAGTTCTCTTTATAAAAAATTATTTTCTGGAAAAAATGGAAATTGAAAATTCACCTTGAATTTTTGTGATGTTTTACTGTAGTCAAATTATAGGAAATAAGCATATCAATGATTCCTGTCCCCCCACCTTTTTTTTTTTTTTGGAGGGGGAGGGCAGGGCAGTTGGGGTTAAGTGACTTACTTGCCCAAGGTCACACAGCTAGTTAAGTGTCAAGTGTCTGAGGTCTGATTTGAACTCAGGTCCTCCTGACTCCAGGGCTGGTGTTCTATTCATTACACCGCATAGTTGGCCCCCCCCACACACACACACACCTTTTTTTAAACAATGAATTAAGATATGCCCAAGCTGAAGACTCCAAAGGTTCATAAGAACAATTCATCAGTTAACGTTTATTTTACAAACTTGGTATTTCTGTTCAAAGTACAATGTCATGTAAGAGTGGAACATGCCACAGTTAGAACCATAACAAAAATATAGTATAAGAAAGTAAGTCCTGCCTTAAGTCAGCTTTCCTTTCACTAGTACTGAAGCTGTCACATGAGCAAAACTAACATTAAAGAAAATTATTTCACTATTTACCCTCTCTCCTCTCCCCTCCTATGCTTCTCTCCTCCCCCCACTGCTTATGTTCTTGGAAAAAAAACATTGATGATAAAGTGTTATAACAATACAGAAACTATCCTAAAAGTAAAAGACTTTCTTGTCTAATGTATAAGAAAATTAAGACTAACATTGTCATCTGACTTTCATTTTCTAGAAGCTGTTTTGATGGAATCCCACAGTAGCTACTTAAAACATAATATAGAGGACATTCATTTATTTTTAAAAATAGTTTATTATTGTTATATGTATTTATCTTTATAATAATTGACTAATTAACATTAATATTTATTATTATTGATGCTCTTGGGTAAGGATGAAAAGGAGAGGATGACAAAAACCATAGGGAGTAGATGAAGACAGTTATAAAATTTATAAGTAGAAAAGGATCTTAGGGGCGGCTAGGTGGCACAGTGAGTGGAGCTCAGGCCTGGAGTCAGGAGGACCTGAGTTTGGATTCAGCTTTAGACACTTAACACACACTCACAAAAACTAGCCATGTGACCTTGGGCAAGTTACTTAACCCCAATCGCCCTCCAAAAAGCAAAAAACAAAAAAGGATCTTAGAAACCATCTCATCTGAGCTTCTTACCTTCTACAATGAAGAAACTGAGGCAAAAGTGACTTGCCCCTAGTCATAATATGATTTAAAGGCAGAACTCGTACTCTTACTGGGAACAGTACTGCCCAGAAAATAATCAGAGACAGTCTCTGAATGCCAGTTCACTGGCCACATTTGTGTAATACTCTTATAGTTACAAAGTGATTTCACTTTTTTTAATGTAATTCTTACAAAAACCCTCCGAAGTAGATAGTTCATGTTATTATCCCCATATCTCAGATAATAAAAGAGAAGCTCAGAGAAATTGTGACCTTGAACAAATTACCCAGCTACTAAGGGGTGTAAGACATTGAACCTCTGACTTCAGTTCCAATGCTTTTCCCACGGTACCATACAGCTTCTATAATTTATAGCTTGAAATGGAAAAGGGAAAGTTTTTCCAGAAACTGTTCAAATTTCCATTCCTTCTTTAGTTGGACTGTCTGCCTTGAGAGCAAACATTATTACTTTCTTTATACCATGTGCCAAGACTGAGGGCATAAGGCTATGTGGCAAAGCAGAGACTATGAGTTGGAATCCCTTAACCCCGACCTGTACCTACATTTCTGCATTTCTGTTGTGAAGAATAAACACTGACCACGATTAAATTACACTCTCTATTCTAAGTGCTAACCTAGACACCTGGGGCCTACTTAATTCCAAGTCACCTGGATTAAGACAAATTATCTTTTCTATCAGTCAATCCAACTAAAGACTAATTTATGGAGACTGTGATAGCTATCTTCTGTGTCTGAAGTGGCTGTCACATGAAAGAAGGATTAGATTTGTCCTTCTTGGCTTCAGAGAACAGAATTAGAGCAAAGGTACGAGTCTGCAAAGGGGCAGATATATGTTTCATTTAAGGGGGAAAATTCCTAATGATTAGAGCTCTCTGGGAGTGAAATGGGCTGTGTGAGGAGTTCATGGGTTTCTCCTCTAACTGGAGGTCTACCAACAAAGGCCATGTGACCCCATTTTTGATACAATGGGGATTATTTATTACTTATTATCTATTATTTGTGGTGTGGATTAGATCAGGGTTTTTTTTTATTTATTTTTTTTTCACAGTTACATGTAAAGACAATTTTAACATTCATTTACATTTTTAAATATTCATTAAAGTTTAATTTAATTTTACAATTTAACCTTCATTACATTTTTTTCTTTCTCTCTCCCTCACCTCCCCCTCCCTGAGACAGTAAGCAATTTGATATAGGTTATACATGTTCAATCATGCAAAACATATTCCCATATTAGCCATGCTGTAAAAGAAGACATAGACCCAAAGGAAAAAAAAAAACAACGAAAAAAATAAAGAAAATGAGAAATAGTATGCTTTAATTGGCATTCAGACTATCAGTTCTTTCTCTGGAGGTGGATAGCATTTTCCATCATGAGACCTTTGGAATTGTCTTAGATCATTATATTGCTGAGAATAGCTAAGTCATTCAGAGTTGATCATCTTATAGTATTGCTCTTACTATGTACAATGTTCTCTTGGTTCTGCTCACTTCACTTTGCATCAGTTCATACAAATATTTCCAAATTTTTCTGAAATCTTCTTGCTCATCATTTCTTATAGCTCAGTAATATTCCATTACAATCATATATTTCAACTTGATCTGCCAGTCCCCAGTTGATGGGAATTCCCTCAATTTCCAATTCTTTGACACTACAAAAAGAATTGCTATAAATATTTTTGTATAGACAGGTCCTCCCTCTCCCTCCCTTTTTTTTTTTTGTAGATCAAGGGTTGGAAGTCTGCAAGCTTTAGATTTCAAGGAGCCCATAAGCTTGGATGGGAAAAAATTACATCTTCATTTTTACTAACCTCTCTCACTGATATATAGCATTTCCTGCAGTTATGAATTTAAGCAACAAATGTTATTCTGAAAAGGGGTCTGTAGGCTTTAGTAGATAATCAAAGGGGCCCAAGATGCAGAAATGATTAAGAACCCCTGTCATAGATGCTGTCTAAATTTCCTTCTAATTGTGATTCTGTGAAAGAGGCTTGATTTTGTTTAGCTAGTCTACGGCTAAAGTCGAGGTAGCTCTTGCTGGCTAGCAGTTTTTCCTTCATGCACAAAGACATTATACAGCATGTATAATGCAAGCTGCTCCCTGAAAGAGAAATCCATCTTTTTCATACAGGTCTTCTTCCAGTGATGTGATGTGAATACAAATCATAGAATGTCTAAAGAATCTAAATTGCAGGTAACTCAGTGGACAATGGGGAGAGAGCTGTAGTGTGTAGAATTAGGATTGCTGTTCAAAAAGTCATTGCTGGACCTCACTGCAGCATGATGCAATGAAAAGAGTATCTGGATTTTAGAGTCAGAGAACTAGGTTTGAATCCTAGCTCTGCCATTCATTATCTCTGAGTAAGTCATTTAATCTCTGTGGGCCTAATTTCCTTATCTCTAAAATTGGGGTCAGAATGTTCCTTGTTATGTCCTAGCTAACCTAGTCCCAAAATCACTGGTGCTATTTTTTTAAAAAAAGATTTAATGTATCACAAATCATTCCTCAATTGATGAATGATTAAAGGATATGAACATGCAGTTTTCAGATAAAGAAAATAAAGCTATCTATAGTCATATAAAAATATTCTAAATCACTATTGATTAGAAAAATACAAATCAAAACAACTCTGAGATACCATTTCACACCTATCAGATTGGCTAATATGACAAAACAGGAAAATGATAAATATTAGAGAAGATGTGGGAAAATTGGAACACTAATGCATTGTTGATGGAGTTGTGAACTGATGCAACCATTCTGGAAAACAATTTGGAACTATGCTCAAAGGGCTATAAAACTGTGTATACCCTTTGACCCAGCAATACCACTACGAGGTCTGTATCCCAAAAAGATCATAAAAAATGAAAAAAGACCTACATGTACAAAACTATTTATAGCACCTCTTATTGTGGTGTCAAAGAATTGGAAACTAAGGAGATGCCCATCAAATGGGTGATGGTTGAACAAGTTGTGGTATGTGGATGTAATGGAATACTTTTGTTCCATAAGAACCAATGAGCAGGCAGATTTCAAAAAAGCCTTGGAAAGACTTACATGAACTGACGCTGAGTGAAGTGAGCAGAACTAGGAGAACATTGTACACAGTAACAACAACATTGTGTGATGATCAGCTTTGATAGCTCTTCTCAGCAATACAATGATCTGAGACAATTCCAAAAGCCTCATGATGGAAAATGCTATCCACATCTAGAGAAAGAACGATGGAGTCTGAATGCAGAGTGAAGCATGTTATTTTCACTTTTTTTGTTGTTTTTTCTTTCTTGTGGTTTTCCCCTTTTGTTCTGATTCTTTTTTCACAACATGACTAATGTGGAAATATGTTTAATATGATTGTACGTGTAGAGCCTATATCAGATTGCTTGCTGTTTTGGGGAAGGAAGGGAGAAAGAAAAATTTGGAACTCAAACTCTTACAAAAATCTATGTTGAAAACTATCTCTACATGTAATTGGAAAAAAAATAAAATACTACTAAGGGGAAAAAAGGTCTGATATATCCATTTTTTTCCTCTGTTACTCCACCTCAAATTTCTACATAGACTGCATCAAGTGATCCTAGGGCTGACTAGGCAAAATTGTAAATCACTGGACATTTGCCTTCATTGTTTTTACTCCCTTTTAAGGCATCTTCCCTGGATACTTCCATCATTTGGACCTACCCTCCCCATTCTAGACAGGCAGGATTTATAAATGCTATGCCTTCCTCCTCCCCAAAAACTGAAATTCCTGTGGGCTTTATCTTAAGTCAAGATCTCTGTGCCTTCCAAAGTGTCCAAGGTACTAAATAGTTCATCTACTAAATGACTTTCTATCATACCCTTGTTGGGGGCAGCTTGTTGGCAAAGTGGATAGAGTGCCAGGCCTGGAGTCAGAAAGACTCATCTTCCTGATTTCAAATCTGTCCTGGGACACTTACTAGCTGTGTGACCCTGGGAAAGTCACATAAATAATCCTGTTTGCCTCAGCTTCTTCATCTGTAAAATGATCTGGAGAAAAGAATACAAACCACTCCAGTATCTTTGCCAAGAAAACCCCAAATAGGATCATGGAGAATCAGACATGACTGAACGGCGACAATATGCCCTTGTTAAAGTGTCAGTGGAAAGAAGGATCTTTGTGTGATTACTTTCCCAAAATTAATCTTCTTCCCTTTTCCATCTTTAATAAAAACCACTCCCCTTCCTCCCAAACTGTTTTCTACTAACAGAACTAGAAAGAAAGAGATACTTCGACCTCTTAGCTTACCAACCCCATGGAATTTTTCTTTTCCCACTCTAAGACGTGAGGTACTGAAGAAAATCAGGAAACTGTATCATTTTGTTTGCCTGTGCTATTACTCCACAATCTTTTTGTTTAAGTCTTGTTGATTCCAGCTAGCTGAAATCTATCCATTGGATGGATACTGTGTCTGGAGTCTAGAAGACCTGAGTTCATATCCAGCCTCAAACATTTACTAGCTTGTCTGACCTTGTTCAAGTCATTGAACCTGTTGCTTCACTTTCCTGACCTGTGTTTTTCTTGGTCAGTTGTTTCACTTGTGTCCTATTCTTTTCTGGTTTTCTTGGCAAAGATACTGGAGTGGTTTGTCATTTCCTTCTCCAGCTCATTTTACAGATGCAGAAACTGAGGCAAACAGGCTTAAGTGACTTGCCCAGAGTCTAGGTTAGGAAGTTTCTGAGTCCAGATTTGACCTCTGGTCTTCCTGACTCCAGGCCCAGAGCTTTGTCCACTGTGCCACCTAGCTGCCTCTATTTGTAAAATGAAGATAATAGCCCCTTCCTGCCAGGGTCATTGTGAGGATCAAATGAGAGAGTATTTGTAAAGCATTTAGCACAGTGTCTGGCAGGGCACTGATTAAACACTGTGTTAGGCACTGCTCTGAGCAACCGGGGATATAATATGAGAAGAGGAAGACAGCCCCTGCCTTTACGGAGTATACAGAATAATGGAGGAAGACAGTACGTGAAAGGCTGAAAGAAAAGGAGAGCAGGAAGGTACCTGTGAGGGAGGGCGACATGATGGAGATGTTAGAGGAATGGCAGAATAGTGCAGCTAGGTAAGACATAAGATGTCCGAGCTGGCCACCCTCCTTCAATGGAGCTTTGGGAGTTCTTGGCTTCACTCCCCAATCCGAGGGGTAGAAAGTAGTGCTGAGGCAGAGCACTGAGGCTCATGGAAAAGTCCCAGAGTCATGCAGTCAGGTGAGAAATAGAAGAATATGAGAGGCACCATGTAAATGCTAGCCATTAAATTTCCTATGATGATAGTACCTTGCCTCCTACTTGAATGAGAAGTGTGAATGAAAAAAGGAAAGTGAATTTATGATGCACTTACTATGTGCTAGGTATTCTTCTAAGCACTGAGGATAAAAACAAAAGCAAGCAAGATAGGATCTGCCCTCACCCTGCACCCCTACCTCCCCCCAGCTCCCTGCAAGGAGCTTACATTCTGATATGTGCACACCACACATATAGGGGAGCTCACATTGGGAGGAACAGGAAATAAAGAAGGGGATGGAGGACAGGGCATGGTTTAGAGCTGGTCAGGAAGGTAGTGGCTTAATTCTGGGGAGAAATATCAGGAAGTCACCTGTCAGAGGACAGGACTCTAGGGGAAGGAGTTAGAACCATCTTATCCAAGCTTTATAAGTTCCCCTCTTCCACACTTCAAATTTCTATTTTTCCACATATCTTCCTATATTAGAGGAAGGAATGGCCCTCCTCCTTGCTGGGACTGACCCCTCCCCTCCAGTGTGCCTTTGATCCATCCCCTCCTGCCTTCTCCTTACTTCATCAGTCATTTCCTCTCTCAGAATATCTTCAGCCTCTCCTTCCCCTTTGTCTACAAATATGTTCAGATCTCCTAAAAAGACCTTCCTGAGCCTACTATCCCCTCACATCCTTTGTCCTTTCTTTACTTCCCTTGACAAAACTAATAGAAATAGTAACCCACATCCAATGTTTCATCTCCCACCCTTTTTTCAGCCGCTTGTAAATTGGCTTCCGTCTGGACCACTTTACTGAAATCGATTTTTCCAAGATCACAAGTGACCTCTTAATTGCCAGATTCTCTTCTCAGTTCTCTTACCTTTGACCTCTCTGTAATATTTGACACTCTTTGTTCCACTTCTTGAACGGCTCTTCATTCTTCCTCCTCTCATAGCATTTGTTCCTTCTGCCTCTTCTTCCTCTTGTTCAAAAAGAAGGCATTTTCCAAAGTCTTGCCATCAGCCTCCATCTTATCTAGTCCCTGGTTTCAACTGTTACTTTTATATGGTAGACTCACACATGTATGTGTCTTGCCTTCTTTCTTAAGCTCCAGAACCACATTCATAGTTGCTTACTAGACTGTGCTACTTGGATATCCCACTACGTGCCAATCTGTCCCACCCACCCCCCTTGTATTTCCTTCTGAAACTGTTTTTCCTTCTGATTTCCGTATCTCTGTGACAGAAATGCTATAATTCATAGTCTTCCTAGTCACCTATTACTTGAAATCTCAGTCTTCTTTGAATATTTCTTTTCCCCCAACTTACCATCCAATCAGTTGCCAAGTCCTATCATTACAAGCTCTCGTCCATTTATTTTGCCATCACTTGAGTTGAGGCTGGTTTTATCGCTTGCCTGGACTCCTGCAGGCAAATCCTAAAATGTCCAGCCAACTCTAGGCTCATTTCCCTCCAGGTCAACCTTCATGAAGCTGTATGACGAATTTACATTATGTAGAAGTATGATTTTAAACCTCTACAACCCCAAAACCTTCAGTGGTTTCCCATTACCTGTCAAAGAGTACAGACTACTAGTCTGACATTCAAGTCACTCCATAATCTTGACACGACCCACTTTTGTAGATTTATCTCCTGGAAGGAAGGAAAGGAGAGAAAGAGGGAGGAAGGAGTGAAAAGAGGGAGGGAGGAAAGAAGGAAGGAAGAAAGGAAACACACATTTCTTAAGTGCCTTCTGTGTGCTAGGCACTATGCTGAGCTCTTTACAAACCCAGTATCATTTGATCTTCACAGTAACCCTGGAAGGTAAGTGCTGTAATATTATCCTTATTTTATAGATGGGGAAACTGAAGAAGGGATAGGTTAAGTGACTTGCCCAGGATCATATACCTAATGAGTATTTTAAGTGGGATTTAAACTCAGATCTTCTGACTCTAGGCCCAGTGTTCTATCCACTGTGCTATCTAGCTGCCTATGACAGAAGAAATCATAGGTTAGCTAGAGGCAGATATGAATGTAAGAATAGGCAAAAAGACTACCCTCTCTGCCTACACATTGGGATTTTTCCTAACCAGGGGGCTTAGAGCAATTGTGTCTGAATTCAGAACTTTTAAAAATCTAAATTAGATTCCCTACGGTTAAAGAGAAGAGAAATAAGTGAACCTTTGGGGCCATCATATTGCCCCCATAAAATGAACTACTTATCATAATAGAGTGTTAATATATATTTAAAATTTTTTAATGTATAAAACAAATAATGTATAAAGAGATAACTAAGAAACATATTGGTGCTAAATGATTGGCAAATGCTATTGGCACTCTTAGGAAGAGGAAGCGAGAGTGGTCTGAGGTGGTCAGAAAAGAACTCAAGGAAGAAGCAGCTGGGTCATCCAGTAAATAGCTCTGTGGACCAGAATCAGGAATTCCTGCAGTCCACTCCTGCCTTTGACACACTTACTGGTTGTGTGGCCCTAGGCAAGTCATTTAATATCTTCCAACCTCAGTTTTCCCATCTGTAAAATGGGGATCATAAGAGCACCTACCTGCCAGAGATGTAATGTTCAGATGAGATAATATGTATAAGTCCTTTTGTAAACCTTAAAGTGCTATATAAATGTTAGTTATAATTATAATAATATGATGATGAGAGACATAAAGGAAAGATAGGGTTTAGGTGGGCAGAGAAGAGGAGGGAAGATATTTCAGAAGCAAGGAGCACAACATATGGTAAGTAGATCAGATGGGCATGAGCAGGAATTTTATGTAGAAAATAGTAGAAGATGAGGCTGGAGGGGGAGGGCCTTAATAGCCAGGGCAGTGAGGAGCCTGGGGAGACTTGATCAGGGAGAAATGATCCAAGTGGTATTATAGGAAGCTGCATCTGTAACTGTGTATACAGTGGATGAGAGACAATGAAGGGAGGGGGAAGGGAAGAAAGAGGAGGGAGCTGTAGTAGGTAAGAAGATTAGCTGGGAGGACAGAGGTGATAAGGACTCAACTGACCAGTCTGTAAGCATTTATAGAGGCTCTATGCTAAATGTATAGATTTCAGGGGGTCTGTGAACTTGGATAGGGGAAAATTAAATCTTTATTTTTATTAACTTCTAACTGAAATTTGATGTTTTCTTCAATTATTTAAAAAATTCTGGGGGTAGCGAGGTGGCATAGTGAATAGAGCACTGGCCCTGGAGTGAGGAGGACCTGAGCTCAAATCCAGCCTCAGACACTTGACACTAACTGTGTGACCTTGGGCAAGTCACTTAACCCCGATCACCTTGCTTTCCTCCCTCCAAAAAAAAACCAAACCCAAAAACATTCTGAGAAAGGGTTCATAGGCTTCACCAGACTGTCCATGACACACACAAAAAGGTTGAGAACCTCTGTTCTGGAAGAAATTATTAAAGTATAGAAAAGAATCAAAACAGCTATTGGGAAAGATACTGGAAAGGAAAATTCAAGATTTCATAGTTCTATATAGAGGTGAGGGAAAGTGCAAAAATTTTTTCTGTAAGAAAAAAATCACTCTGTGCATGAGTACATCTTTGGTAAAAACAGGTGTATCTTTAGGAATTAGATAAAGCAAAAAGTTTTTCTTTCACATGATCAAATGTATTTTTGTTATGGTTTTTTTTGTTTATTTTGTCTTTTTGGAGGGGGGAAGGCAGGGCAATTGGGGTTAAGTGACTTGCCTAAGGTCACACAGCTAGTAAGTGTCGAGTATCTGAGGCTAGATTTGAACTCAGGTCCTCCTGACTCCAGGGCCAGTGCTTTATTCATGGCACCACCTAGCTGCCCCTCAAATATATTTTTAAAAAGCATTTATTAAGCACTTGCTTACTAGATGCCCAGTACTCTACTAAACCATGGGGATACAGATTTTTTCTTTAAATAGCCCTTGCCCTCAAGGAGCTTACATTCTAACAAGATAACATATATAGGAGAGTGGTACCTAGAGTGGTGGTATTTGTTCTGAGGAAGTGGAGAGAGAAGGTCCACACTCGGGGGCAGGCAGGTGACCTAAGATGGATGGCCGAATGGGATGTGAAGATGAAATATAGGGTGATGCTGAGAGTTAGCCAGTAGTTGGGTAACTGGGCTAGTTTGCACATACTCAATTACCAGTCATCTGGGCTGGGCCCTAGGGTGTTGCTTCAAAGAAGAATAGATGAAGTTCTTCAGTTACTAGGGCCTGGATTCTCGAAGGTCTGATGAGAAGATCTAGGTATTAGGTCTAGTGTGGAGGCTACAGTCTAAATGAAGAAAAGAAGCAAGCATATAGGGAGTTAGACAGCCTGGGTCAAATAATCAGAGGATGGATCTGGACATTGTGGCTACTTTCCATGTCAGACAAGGACTTCCCTAAAAACTGAGCAAGCCTCTGGGCCAGCAGCCAAGGCTTCACTATGCTCTGAGCTAGAAATTGGGGCTGAGGAGGACGAAGCAGGAAATTACCAACAGTGTCTTCCAAACCAAGCAGAGATAATGAGAACCTTAGGAGGTCACCCTTGACCATACAGCTGTAGAAAACTAAATCTGTCCCCTAGATTGAGAATTAGCAGTGGGGTTCTCCTGTGTGTAAGACTGGTCCAGATCAACCAAATCAGGGGTGAGGAACCTGCAGCCTCAGGGCCACATGTGACCCTCTAGGTACTCAAGTGAGGACCTACTGAATCAGTCATAGGGCCACACTTGAGGACCTGGAAGGCCACAAAGGCCGCAGGTTCCCCACCACTGAACCAAACTGGCATCCCTCTCATCCCCTGTCTTACCTTGGGGTAGATGGGTTCTTTAGTCCAGGGATTCCTCCTTGTTGCTTTGACTAGAAGGACTGCCTTAGAGTTTCTAAAGCCACTCAGTTGAAGATGGTCCTGATTAAGAGATAGTACCTGGGAGCATAACCTATTCTCTGCGTATTTCTCTGCCCCTAGTCCTAAGTGGGGAAGTGGGGAAGGAGATATCTAGCTGTAATTCCTTTGCCTACTTATGAACTGATACTTCAAAAAGTATCTCTGTGATCCCTACTTAATAAGGAGATCTCATATTTATTGAAGATTTTAAGTTTTACGAATCAATCAGTAAACTTTTATTGAGTACCTACTATGTGCCAGACTCTGGGCTGAGTGCTGAGGATACAAAAAGGGAATACCAAGTGCTTTTGTTGTTGTTCAGGTCTGACTCTTGACCGCATGGACTACAGCAAGCCAATATTGTCCATGGGGTTTTCTTGACAGATACATTTCCTTCTCAAACAGGTTAAGTGACTTGCCCAGGGTCACACAGCTAGTAAGTATCTGAGGCTGGATTTAAACTCAAATCTTCTTGACCCAGAGCCCAGGGCTTTATCCACTGAACTTCCTATCTGCCTCACAGAGTGCTTTGCTTACAGTAATTCTTTTGACCTTCACAACTACCCTGGGAGGTAGGAACTGTTTTAGGAGTGATGGAAGGAAGGGTGGGAGTTGTTAAGATACTTGCCCAGGGTCACACAATTAGAAATCTGTTTCAGCAGAATTCAAACCTAGGCCTTACCCACTCTCTAGTGATGACTCCACACTGCTCCTGTCATAAGGTGAGTTTGGGACTTTGTTGCTCCTCAGGTAAAGTGTTCTTAAGGTTGTGTGGGTTCATCTGATCTCAAGAGCCTCAGAGAAGGCGCTACAGGCATCTTACCAACAAGTATGTGATTAACAGAACTTTCCTCATGGAGCAAATACAGAGTGAATTTTTGCCAAGTGTTTTGTTACCTCCTCTTATCATGCAGGAGGCTTTGCTGAGGACACTTGATTTCCTGTTGCTCAGGGGCTAGGCTGGGCCAAAATAGTCAGAAGAATACGGGGGAATAAGTGAGTTTACTTGGACCACTCAGTGGCCTTGTTCTTTGAATTCCTTTTTGAAGCACCTCCCTTCCCCCTCACCCCCAATTTGGTACTATCCTAATGAAGATTAGATCCTAATGAAGAATTCTGAAATCCCATGTTTGGCTGCTAAGCCGCAGTTGGTAGCCACAAGCTCTTTCCAGCTGACAATACACAGCCTTTTGCATGAGTTTGGGCATATAAACAGACAAAGGGGGATTTTTCATGGTGCTTCACTGTCTGGGACTAAGGGGGAAATTTTTGTTTAATAAATAACGGGATACAGAAAATCCAAGACCTCCTTCGATTAAAACACTGGCTTTGCAAAGGAGGTATCCAAGAGTTCTTGAGGAGAACAGAGAAAATGGTATAAATCATCTTTACATCTGAGGGGCTATTGGGTTTTGGAAAAAAATCTTAAGGTTTGATTGCAAAGCTGGATTCTAACTTGTAGATTTAGCACTTTGAATCCTTCTATCTCTTCTGTTTTAAATGGATCAATTCAGTAGCCCTGGCTTCTGGACTCTTCAAGGACTCCGAGTGCTATTCTGCCTTGGGAGATCTGGGTGGAACCCAGCTGCTTCAGGGAGATGGAACAGAGAGCAAATTCAATTCATCCTTCAAGCATTAACTCCTGTTCTATGCAGGGCATTGTGCTAAAGTCATTGTGTTATCACTAGGAGAGATTTTTTTTTTTTAAGTTTAGATAAGACATAGTTCCCATTCTCCTGGAGTTTAGTCTAGTATGGAAATAAGATAAACAAAATAACTCTAATATATAATGTGCAAGAGATGTAAAACAAGGCAGGCAGCTAGGTGATACAGTGGATAGAGAGCTGGGCCTTGAGCTAGGAAGGCTCATCTTGGTGAGTTTAAATTCAGCCTCAGACACTTACTAGCTATGTGACCCTGGGCAAGTCACTTAATCCTGTTTACCTCAGTTTCCTCATCTGTAAAATGAGATGGAGAAGGAAATGGCAAACCACTTCTATATCTCTTCCAAGAAAACCCCAAACTGGGGGGGCTAGGTGACACACTGAATAGAGCACTGGTCCCAGAGTCAGGAGGACCTGAGTTCAAATTCAGCCTCAGACACTTAATACTTACTGTGTTTCCCCGATAATAAGACCTATCCCGAAAATAAGCCCTCCCCTTACTGTGTAAGATTCCTCTAAAATAAGCCCTCCCCCGAAAATAAGCCCTATTGAGATTGCTACTGTAGTGAAGGTGATCCCCTGTGCTACACGCTACATTACGGTACCCTCTGTATGCACCGTTCCCCCCCCCCCTTGAAATGCACGCCACGCTCCGAGCTGCATCCAAACAGAGCTGCAGCAGTGAGCGCGTCATCCTGTTCTTCCCCAGTGATTTGCTTATTGAATAAAGGTACATTTTTTTGTTCACATTTACCTGTTTATTAAAATTGCTGTCAATGTTCATTAAAATAAGCCCTCCCCTGAAAATAAGCCCTCTGGTGTTTTTCTGTCCAAAAAAAATAATAAGACAGTGTCTTATTATCAGGGAAACACGGTACTAGCCGTGTGACCTTGGCCAAGTCACTTAACCCCAATTGCCCTGCCTTCCGAACCCTCCATTAAAAAGGAGGGAAAAAAAAGCAAGCCCCAAATGGAGTTACAAAGAGTCGGAAACGACTGAAAAATAACTTAACGACAAAAAACAAGATGGAAAGTAATTAGCAACATGAGGATAGGGGAAGATGGAGGAATAGTGAAGGATTCAAGGACCATAAGACCTTAAGTAACAAAAGTACACTAGACTGAAAATCAAGAGACTCAATTTCTTACTGGGCTCTGATACCACCTTACCATGTGACCTTGGGCTAGAGGCTGTTCCTGTTGGGTTCAACTACATGTGCTCAAGTGCTTTCCAGGTAGAAAAAAAATCTGAATTAGGTTATCTTGGTTTAGTAGAAAAACAATGGAGGCTTAGGGTAGAATTGAAAAAGCTTGAGGGAGTTAGGGGAGGGGCTAACATTTTAAAGAAACTAACATCTAATTTTTATTTTTTTGTTCACACAGGCACTTTTAATACTATACTATACTTAGTACCTTTGGAATTTAAAACCATAGAAAGAATGGTGGGACAAGTGAAGATGATACCAGAATTATTTCTTACCAATTCTGATGAATGTAGTAGCTTTGGAGCTAAGAATGTCTACCTAAATTTAATTATTTAGCTCGAGAGCATTCTTAAGCTGGGGTTCATGAATTTATTATTTTAATATTTTCTTAACTGTACTTCAGCTTATTTTGTTTCCGTGGTAAGCCTCTGTGTTTGGTTTTATGCATTTCAAAGCATTATTCGGAGAAGGGGTCCAGGACTTCACTGTACTGCCAAAGGGGTCAATGACACACCAAAAGTTAAGAACTCCTGATTTAGATCCTTGTGAGTGAGGGAGCAATGAAAGAGAAGAAAATGCAGAACTGTGAGAGCAGAAGAGGGCGTCCAAATTTGGTTCCACTGCATTTCCAGCACTAAAAGAGCCCTCATTATACCTACTTAATCGGCCCCCATGTGTACTTTGGGTTACTAAGTCATTGTACGCATTGTTGACAGAACTAGGACTCAGGTTTCCCATTTACTTGTTTTGATCTAATGGTCAACTTATTCAAGTAGACTTCCTGCATAAGTTTATCTCATGCTGGCACTTTCATTTTGTGGGGTCGAAAGTCAATTTAAGATCTGGGTCACGTTTACATTGCATGTAATTTTTTTTTTTCTTCCAGAAATGATCCTCCACTCCAGGATTCAGTGCTGGCCTCTTTTCCCATTGTTTGACCAAGCAGGCTGCTGAGCTTTTTGTGGGGATGCCCAGAAATCATCTGACATCAGATTGTTTAGAAATGGACTCTGACATGTCACCCAGTTACAGGCACAGTGACTTAAGCAGAGATGGGAGTCTGGACAGCAGAAGGAGCAGTTCTCGGTCCAGAAGTTTTACCTTGGTAAGTGATGGCAATACCTAATGATTGCATTATATGTGTGTGTGTACATGTGTATAGGAGGGGTGTAAATCCTCTCTAACAGTTTTTAAAAATTAAATAGCTTTTCCTTTGGGTTTCTTAGAATCTATGTGGTTGGATTTTCTTGTTGAACTTTCTACTGTACAAGTGAGGCCCACCCTTAAGGGAGCAGAAAAGGGAATGGAGTGTGTGTGGGTTTCCTCCTGCCTCTCTGGGTCATTGGACAGGATCGGCTGGTGACGGGCTGCTAAGCGCTATGCCTTAAATAAAGTAGAATAGTTAACCCAAAGTTGCTGCACGTCTGCTGACAGCTCTAGCACCTAGAGAAGACATGACATTCTCATGAAAAAATCCTAACTTCTATTTTAAGATCTGGGATATAAAAGAAAAAATACAAAAAGGCCAAAGTCTTTGCTTTCTCAGCTACACTTGGTAAAAGATCCCGAACTCAATGTCTGGTATTATTAGGCATTAAAATTCTTTTGACTCTTAAACATAATTTAGCTAAACGTGAATTCATATTTAAATGTGTTTCAAACAAGGCTAAACTTATAAGAGAACTCCTAGGGTGTGTACAGGATATCATAGCTATGTATGCTTGAGGACAAGCACAGGAATCCCCTAGCGTCAGTCTGCTACTGGCTTGTCTCCTTATAAGTCTTTTCTCCCTGCCTTCAAAGGTGGTCTAATAGGTATGTTTTGGAGTATGCTTGCAAATTTCCAAAAATTATAAAAACTTTCTAACTGGTTCAACCTCCACTCTGGAGGAAACCAGGTAAAACTCCTTTCCCATGGATTAGTTTACCCTCTCTCAATCTCAAACCACAAATTATAGGCTTAGTTAAAACTCTGCAATGGTCATGTAATTTATTAGAAGTATCAAGTAATACAGTAAATACTATCCCAAGGCTTACAAGACAGAGTCACTTCTGTGCTCTGGGAGAACAAGGGTAAAAAGAGTGAACTGATTGACCTTCATTGTCACTAGCTGTCACATCTGCTGGTTTAACCTGGTCTCAGCTCCAGTCTACGCCTCCCACACACTTGTCTTCTCTCCTTTAGCTCTCTGGTCCTAATGCTGATCTTCTTATGTCCCATTTTCACCCCTCTGCCTTCTCTTTCTGGTACACTAAAATTTAGGTGAAAGAAGTCCCTTATTAAGGTCACTGGCAACCCCCAAACAAATTGAGGTCTCCTCAGAATGAATATTAACAGAGAAGTCTAAGGATTCTATCATCCCCAGACAAAGTCCTCCAAAACCTCTGTGATCCCTGGAAGGTCACCTATGTTCTCTCTGATCCTAGATCTTAGCAACTCAGGGTTACACTAACAACACCAAGATAGATAATCACTCCTTTTTGCAAAGAAGGCCTACCTCCTTAAACCAAACAAACAGGGACTTCATTAACCAGCTTTTGAAACTTTACAAAAGTAAATTTTAGTTTTAGAAATGTGGCTTATTGGGGCGGCTAGGTGGCACAGTGAATAGAACACCGGCCCTGGAGTCAGGAGGACCTGAGTTCAGATGTGACCTCAGACACTTAACACTTACTAGCCCTGTGACCTTGGGTAAGTCACTTAACCCCAATTGCCCTGCCCTCCCCCTCCAAAAAAGAAAAAGAAAATTAGCCCCATAGTGTCACTAGATCTCTTCCTGTCACTAGTTCATCTTCCTATTTCTACTCTTGTGGAGTCCCAATTCCCTCTTTCCAGGAATTCTGAGGCCTGGATTTAACCTGTTATACAGCAGAGCAGATAATTGTGTATAGGAAGTCTGGAGTGCTCATAGAGAGGAAATTTCAGCGTGTCTCAAGTCTTCATGGAAACTTAGAGACAATGGAGATTTTCGATAGGACTTCTACATTATGGTAGAACTCTATCTATTTCCATGTTTCCTTTTTAGAACTATTTCACACAAAAAAGGGGAAAAAAAGAATATTTGTTGATTCACTAAAAGAAAGAAGCTTAAGATGAACCAATAAAAATCAATCTTTGTAGAAATTAATTCCAAGGAATGCCTTAGAATGCATGTTTTGGGGGCAGCTAGGTAGGGCAGTGGATAGAACCCTGGTCCTGAAGTCAGGAGCACCTGAGTTCAAATCTGACCTCAGACACTTACTAGCTATGCTACACCATGCAAGTCACTTAACCCCAATTGCCTCCCCCAATCTCCCACCACCAAAAAAAGAATGAATGATTGGAATTAGCTATGTATTAGTTTCTTGTATATCACAAAGAATCTTCTGAAGTTAGAAACTAGATGAAATCAACTTGAATTCCCCTCCCCCTCCACTTCTCATCTAGATTTGAAAAACAAATCAGAATGAAAGTATGCAAAACTGATAACTTTGTCCTTTTCTTTTATCAACAAGACTCTAAAGGCAGTTCGTGAAAGGCACGGACATTTTAAATTTAGGTGAAGATGACTGAGCATGCCTTAAGTCTTTAATTTAATGTAGTGACCCTCAAAACTGTTGGAGATCTAATTTCATCAAAGGTAGCATGGTATAGCATTTGGAGAGCTGATCTCACAATCAGGAAAACCTGTGTTCAAGTCCTGCCTTGGATTACATATACTAGCTGTGTGACCCTGGGCAAGTCTTCTAGCCTTTCAGTTCTGTTGGCCAGTGGGGTCAAACTCAGATACAAAGAGGAGGCAGTTAAATGGTACCTAAGGATCCCTGAAGGCCACATATTGACTTAGAAAACCACAAATTAACACTATCTATGTATTATTACATTTTAATTAGTTTTATTACATATTTCCCAGTTAACATTTTAATCTAGTCCAGGTTCCACTTGGGAGTGTGGCTGGCATGTTTGACCCCTTTGCTCTAGGCAGCTGTCTGAGATAAAAATTTCAGAGAGCTGTTGATGTTTCTTGGTAGGAATTTCCTCACCTGGAAGTTCCTGATCACAATGAAATCATTGACCCAGTCCCTATCCTTATCCCTAAAGAACAGTACCAGACCAACACAGATAATTACAATTTTTTTGGTTTGGTTTTTTTTGGAGGGCAATTGGGGTTAAGTGACTTGCCCAAGGTCACATGGCTAGTTTTTGTGTTAAGTGTCTGAGGCTGAATTTGAACTCAGGTCCTCCTGACTCCAGTGCCAGTGCTGTATTCACTGCGCCACCTAGCTGCCCCGATAGTTAAAAATTTTTTAAATTTCTTAAATGCTTGTTATTTTCTAGAGAAGACAGAGTTTAGATAAGAGGATTATAATCTCCTAAAAATTATTGGTAGATGCATTGGAGATCTAATTCTGACATCCTGTTGGAAAAAAGTAATAAAGACATCCCTCTGAATTATTTCTATGGGCAGAGGCATAAAAACTTCCTATGATATGCCCACTATTGTATTGATGGATGATATAAATGTTATGTGTGTTCCTGCCTTCAAGAAACTCAGAATTTTTATAGTTGTTCAGTTGATTTCAGATATGTCTGATTCTTCGTGACCCCATTTGGGGTCTTCTTGGCAAAGATACTGGGATAGCTTGCCATTTCCTCCTCCAGCTAATTTAACAGATGAAAAAACTGGGGCAAACAGGGTTAAATGACTTGTTCAGGGTCACCACAGTTAGTAAGTGTCTGAGGTCAGCTTGGAACTCAGGAAGATGAACCTTCCTGGCTTGGGGCCCAGCACTCATCCTATGCACCCCTAGCCACTACTGAAAAATTCCACCAAAACACAGAGCAAAGTAAGGCATCCTGAGACACGATCAATGGTCCAAGTCCTACTTGCCACAGGAGTTCAGAGAATGGAAAGGAAGAGGCTTGTGTAGCAGAGCACTGGACCAGGTGGCAGAAGGTCTGGCCTCTGGTTCTGCTGTTAGCTTGCTGTGTAGTCCTAGGCAAATTTGCCTAATCCCTGGGATGCCATTTTCTCATCTTCAGGAGGACTTGGCATTGGATAAGCTCCAAATCCCTTTCTATCTTATGGGCTGGAATGCTATGGGAAGCCTTCATTGTGATGCCTTTGCCAGGGATACACAGGCTACGTAGAGACAGAGGCATAAGTGAGGCATCAACAGGAGCTAGTCTGTAGAAACCAAAGGATATGTGACCCAGCCAGAGCAGAGGATCAGTGTCAGGGAGGGAGTGGTAGGAAAGAATGTTTGAAAGATAAATTGGAGGAGGATTGTAAATAACAGATTTAGAAGTTTGGACTCTATCCTCTAGGCTTTGGGATAGGAACAATGGAAAGTTTGGGAGTGACTGGAAGCAGTTTCATGAAAAAAAAATGTTGTTTCTACTTTAGTGGCAAACCCTAGCTTAGTGACCCTGGGGTCACTCACTGGTAGAAGGGTTTTTTGGCCTTGCCTGTTGGAAAGTCAACCTTCTTCTAATTTTAATAATGTGATGAAATATCATCTTCTCTTTTTAGGATAGAGGTGAGGGATATTATGGAAGTAGTATTGTTTACATCATCAGATTTAGTTTTGTGATGATTTGGTTTTGCTTAGCTGTTTCTCTTTATTACAAGAGAGGGTTCAATAGGGAGTATATTGGGGGAATTATTAATATAAAAAAGTCACCAATAAAACTTTTTTTAATTTAAAGAAGTAAGTTATTTTGGCTCCATGGACAGACAGGGGCCTCTAGAATTATTGACTATATTTTTCCTGGTCACTGCTGAACTTCAAGAATCTGTACTCACTATTCCTACCTCTTGACAAACCCTTATAATCTGACTTCTGCATGAACTATTCCTTTCATAGTCACTGGTAACTTTTTTATTGGCTAAATCCAAGGATTTTTTTCTTAGCCTTCTTCTGTTTTCTTTTCAGAATCTGTCCCTTGGTGTTATCACCATTATTAATTAGTCAGCAAGCATTCAGTGAGTGTTTATTATGGGCCCGGCAGTGTAGTAAGTACTGGAGATTCAAAGAAAGGCTAAAACACATTCCCTGCCCTAAAAGTAAATACATTCTAATGTGTGAAACAACATGCCAATATACACATACATGGTGTATACAGTGTATACCGGAGGTCATCTCAGACAGACAGAGCTAGGAAAAGCCTCTTGTAAAAGGTGGAATTTGAGAAGTCCTGGAGGAATTCACGAGGTGGAGGTTAGGAGGGGCAGCATTTCAGGAAGGGGCCACAGTCATTGTAAAGGCACAGAGTTGGAAGATAGGGGTCACTTACTCAAGGAACAGCAAGGAGTCTACTATATTGAGGACAGGACAGGAAAGTGTAAGAAGACTAGATAGGTAGGTAGTGAAGGGCTTTAAGAGCTTACCAAAGGATTTTGTATTGAATGCTAGTGGAATTAGGGAATCTTTGGAATTTATTGAGTAGGGAGGTGATATGGTCAGATCCAAACTTTAGGAAGATCACTTTGGCAACTAGATGGAAGAGAGACTCAACACAAGGATACTAACCAGAAGGCCACTACAGTAGTCCAGGTGAGATGTGATAAGGGTCTGCTCTGGGCGGGGGCTTTATGAGGGGAAAGAGGGGAACCTATGTGAGAGATGTTGTGAAGGTAGAAAAGGTGGATAGGTGGTGCAGTGAATAGAGCACTGGCCCTGGAGTCAGGAGGAACTGAGTTCAAATCTGCCTCAGACACTTAACACTTACTAGCCTTGTGACCTTGGGTAAGTCATTTAACCCCAATTGCCCTGCATTTCCCCCTCCAAAAAGCCAAAAAAAAAAAAGTTAAAAGAAATGAAAAGATTTGGCAATGTTGTATATTTGCAGTGAGTGCTGATGAAGGCTGAAGGATGACACGAGCTTTGGTGACTGGGAAGGTGGTGGTATCATGGACAGTAATCAGGAAACAAGGGATGGGGGAAGGGAGGGTTTGGGTTCTGTGTTTTGTACAGGTTGAGTTTGAGGTGTTTGTAGGACACCCAATTTATAATAGTAAGTTATAAGAGACTGAGAGTCAGGAGAGAGGTTAGGGCTGGATAAGTAGATCTAAGAATCATCTATATGGAGATAATTAGGTTTAAGGCAAGCTTTCAAGATCATATTTTTGGAGGTTATCTGTTTATTGCTGCTGTTCTTAAATTAATAGGTACTTGTATATAACCAGATAATATGATAGAGTTTGACTTAAAATTTTGAAATGACTACTTTTCTGCCAAAGGACTATACTTCAAAAATGTCTCTTACTGCTTTAGAAGCAATATCTTAACCTCTCTCCCCATGCAAGTTAGGCTAGATTTTCCTAAAAAGATATTGTTTGAAAGAAATTAGTGTTCCCCTTGGTGAGGGTGAAAGAGGTGCTAGTGGCCTTATATACAGCTAAGTTGTTGCCATGTACTCTGTGGCATCTGACCATAGTGTAAAGTAATGAGCTATGCAGTGCCAATATGTCTGACTCAATAAAGGGGAATGGGAATGAGAGGAGAGGTCACTGAGCAAGGGTGCAACCTGCTGCTGCTAGCTCAGGGACATGAGAAGGAAGGAATTTCCAGCTGCTCTAATGCCGCTACGACTCAGCTCACTGGAAGATCAAGAGTTGTTTTAACTACACACTACACAAGTGTGAAAAGTGGGACTGTCCTGAGTATTCTCTGCAGGGTGGTGCAGGGGAGGCCTCAAGAGGAGGCCAAGCTGAGGAAAGGCTATTTGGAGAAGTCTGAGAGTGTGGCATTGGGTCAATTAGTGATCAAGATGGGTTAACTTTCTCTGTCCTCCACTCTGACTGCTGGCCCCTCTGGCTTCCTTTAAGTCCCAGCTAAAATCTTACCTTTTACAAGAAGTCCTTCCCAACTCTTCTTAACTCTAGTGCTTTTCCTCTTGTAATTCGTTCCTATTTGTCCAGTATATAGTTTTCTTTGTATCTGTTTACATTTTGTCTCTCCCATTTGATTTTAAGTTCTTTGATGGTAGGGACTGTCTCATGCCTTTTTTTTTAATCCCTAGTGCTTAGCACAGTGACTAGTGCTTAATAAATGAGTAGGTGCTTAATAAATGTTGACCTATTAGTTAAGAGATATTAAATGTCTAATTTTTTAACTTTAAGTGCCTCATTGTGAATCTAATGTTCCTGTCTAATTTGGTGTGCCCACCCTCAATCCTAACCCCACTCCTTGCTCCTGTATCTGTTCATGCTCTGCATGGCATCTGCCTCCTTCAACCAAAGGCCTCTGCCAGGCCTGTGCTATGAAAGGAAGGCTGTCATTGGTCTTAATGGTTGTCAAAGTTACTTTCTGCTTTAATTCTGCCTTACAAGTTTTTTATTGAAGAAACAGATGATTTTTGCCCTGGTTTGTGGTGAGTATACAGCTGCACATATCACCTGATTCTTTCTCTTTTTTTAACCACATTAATTTGCTACCTCCTTTGTGTACCTTGAATACTCCTTTGAATAAAATCTTTATGAATCTTAAGAAAAAAAGGGATTGAGACATTCCTCAAAACAAAGAACTCACACTATTAATGTTACTTCCTGGGATTTAACTGTTGGATCACTGTGGGTAATTCAGGCAAGGGAGCTTGGCTAACCTGAACGTCACCCTGAGGTATACTCAGTCCTGGGCTTGTGGATTATCCTTCTCTTGCTATGGATAAACCTAGAACATTTAACTTTACAGCAGTGGTTCTCAAACTTATCAGTCTTAGTTCCCCTTCACATTCTTAAAAATTATTGAGGATACCACCATCTCCAAAGAGTTTTTGCATAAGTTATATCTATAAGTATTTACCATATTAAAAATGAAAGCATTTTAGTGTAAATATGAAAATTGTTTTGAATTTTTGGACCTCCTGAAAGGGTTTTGGGATGAATCCCTGGATCACACTTTGAAAACCACTGTTTTACAACATCTATATGAAGGAAAAAAAAAATAAGGTCGCAGGTATTGTTTAAATCTGAAGAGAGAGAAGTTAAGGTATTAAAGTACAACATGATTTGTTCCAAGCTCACTCAAAAGGCAAGAAGAGAATGGACCTGTACCTATTGCTACCTAATAACTCAATGAGCTGATGAACATACTGTTCATCATTTCTGTTATTGATGATCTTAAGAATATCCACAGTATTGTCTTAATTACCACCTCACATTTAGCAGTAAAATCTGAGAATCATAAAGTTGGAAATAGCTTTGCCATATCACTCTGAGCTCAAAACTTACAATTGTCAGGTCAGCTTGGTAGGCTCTTACACACACCTTGGAAATATATTTTCTCACAATTGGTGATACCACCATACTCCCATACTCTGTTTTGTTTTGATTTTTTGGTAAATTTTTTTTTATCTATTTCCAACTTAAATACAAAATGAGAAAAGAAAAAAAAAGAACATCTCCATGTACACAGCAGAATATAAGAAAGGATTCAATATAAAATAATAAGTTTCCATCTCAGGAAAACCTATGTAATAAATACTGCACACTGTTTTCAAAGCTACCCAGCTTTCCTTTGCTTCCTTATAGGTTTTATTTTGTTCTCTCTACATACTCTTTAATTGTATTTTTTCTCTCTCTCCCCCCCCCAAAGAAGATTATAATTAAATGTATATATGTGTGTGTATATATGTGTACACACATAAATAATATACATAGACATCTATGTATATATACCACACATATACATATGCACATATATCACAATATAACTACACACATATTACATACCACACATATACATGTGACATATATACATTCATACACATATATGTAAAATCATGCTATGCATATTTCACTTGTCATCTCTTTCTCTAGAGCTACCACCTACATATACTTATTACGTCTATGAAAAGGATTCTCCAAATTATTTTTCCAAGTGTAATCTCTCTCCTAGGCTCCCATGTCAATTAGTCTCTCTGGGCCAAAAGTTCCTCCTTTGTTAAAATGAAGGGACTACCAAGGCTTCACTAGAGGGCCTAGAGGGCCTCAAGGCAGCAGGTTCCCCACCCCTGGATTAGACCCAATGGCCTCAATGACCCTTTTATCCTACAATCTTACATCTCAAACTGCCTTCCTTTCTACTTGAAATCTAAAAGTCAGTGTGTTCAATACTGAACTCATCATCTTCCCCTCCTTAATGTGCCTTTCATTTGCAACTTCCCTGTCTCTACTGGGGGCACTACCATTCTCCATATTGCCCAGGTTCTGAATGAGTTGCCAAGTCTTGCCAATTATTTCTCTTTAAGTGAAAAAAGGGAAGTTCAAGTTGGCCACAGTCAAGGTGTGAATCGATCTGTCTTGAGCTCTGCCAGGTAAGGGAGATGAAGAGAAGAGAAAGGAGTTCAACCAAAGGTGCCATCTATCTCTTAGTCTTCCCGATTTTCCTAATTTTAACCTATATTTTTTTTTCTTAGCATCAGCATTCAAGATGAATAAGTGCCTGTTTCTTATTGGTTTTTCTCATTTTAAAAAACTACCAGTATTTTAATGTGCCCAAGAAACTACTAAGTACACATTTTTAATGTGTTCAGGACACAACAAAATTAAAATTCATCAGTTTTTTAAAAATTTCTTTAAAAATGTGTTTTACATTTTTGAGAGATAATGTATTATGAATAGAGACCTGGCTGCAAATAGGAAGTTAGGAAGACCTAGTTGTGCCATTGACAAATACTTTTTTTGTTTTGTTTTGTTTTTGGTCTTTTTGGAGGGAGGAAGGCATGGCAATTGGGGTTAAGTGACTTGCCCAAGGTCACACGGCTAGCTTTTGTGATAGGTGTCTGAGGCCAGATTTGAACTCAGGTCCTCCTGACTCCAAAGCTGGTGCTCTATTCATGCCACCTAGCCTCCCTGACATATACTTTTTGTATGTTCCTGGACAAGTCACTTAACTAGGCAACTCCCCAAAACCATAAGTTGCAGAGAAGATGATGACCTACTTTGATACAAGGGGTCTCCTTATCTGAGAGTTCCCTATGTCAGTGACATTATAGATCCAGTCCTAATCCATCCCTATGCCTAAATTCATTTTATAGTCAAAATACTACCTGACCTTAAGATCATAGTCAGCTTTTTAGTGTGAGATATAGTTGGGAGTAAGAATGTTTTTAGATGATTCATGAAACCAAGTCAAGTTTCTAGTAAGATTACAGTTGGCTTTTTCTATTAATATATTATCATAATGACTTGTGTTGTAGGCTTCCTCATTTTCCTGGATGGGAGCTTTCCAATTAGCCAGACCAGATAACTGGGGCTATGTTTATGTATGAGCAGAGAGATAAGAGAGAGAAAGATCTGCCAGGGAAGAGTAGATTCCATATCACCCTAATCTTAATTTTATGCCACTTAAAAAAAAAAGACTCCTGGGGTCTGGGGTGGCATAAGCCAGAATCTGTTGCAGAAAGTGGCACATCAGAATTAAATTCCTGCTTTCCAAGATGCATTTCTGTTTGTTAGAGGGCAGGCAGGGTTTTGTTGAGCCTTCAGTATGGCAGCATTCTATCTGTTTTCACCAGAGTGGTCATTCCTGGTTGACATAGCCTTGCTGTCATACTGACAGGACCCATGGGAGACAGACCATGAGAAGACGTGTTTCTGAGATGTGTGAGACAGCCCACCCAGCTGATCTGAAAACTGTTTTGATCTCAGAGCTCACAATGGGCAAAATGCCTTCTAGCTTTATGATTCTCAGATTTTACTGCTAATTGAAAGGTGATGGTATAGGCCACAGGGTAGCTAGGTGGCGCAATGGATAGAGTGCCAGGCCTGGGGTCAGCAACACTCATCTTCTAGAGTTCAAATCTGGCCTCAAATACTTACAAGCTGTGGAGATCACATTGTGGACGTTCTTGAGATCATCAGATAATGGAGGTGGGGACATGTCAAGACTTTTCATTACCTCATTTAGTTGCTGAGGGGTAACAGCCCTTCATAACCTGTCCACCCTACCTTTGTAGTATTTTTATACCTATATTCCATCCTACCCCACTACTCTTCAATCCATTGACATTGATTTCCTTGATATTCCTTCAACAAGACTCATCTCCCAACTCCAAGCATTTCCACTAGCTGTCCCTGATACCTAGAATGCTCTCACTCCTCATCTCTGCCTTTGGATTCCTTCAAGTTCCAGCTAAAATCCCACCTTCAGAAAACCTTTCCTAGTCTCCCTTAATTCTAGTACCTTCCCTCTATTTATTACTTCCTACTTATCCCATATGTGTGTGTGTATGTATGTATGTATGTATGACACATAATTATTTGCATGTTGTCTTTCTCATTAAACTGTGAGCTCCTTGAAAGCAGGGACATGTTTTTTCCTTTTGTTTGTATCCCCAGTGCTCAGCACAGTGCCTGGAATGTAGAAGGCACTTAAAAAATGTTCATTGACCAACCATTGACATCAAGGCTTAGATCCACTCTCTTCTTACCTTTTGCAAATTATTGAGGATGTCTTCAAGGAGATTTTGTTTGGGGGAGGAGGGTGAGCTTATTTTATTTAGTTTATTTGGGGTGAAATTTGAACAAATAATATGATACTTTTAATACCTCAGTTTCTGCCTTTCCAGATTTAAACAATATATCTGCTACTTTATTCCTTCATATGGATGTTATAGGAATAAGAGACTACATATGTGATATGCTTTCGAGGCCTTTCACAGAGAGGTAGTAATTTCAAAATTTGTAGTCAAATTCTATGGTTTTATCAAATCATCCAGTTTATATCTAAGCACCTAGTAACTCTTTAGAATAGAACCAATAAACAGATAACTTCCAAAGATTTTGAGGATTTGAACGCCTGCTGTAAACATAAAAACAATACTAGCTTTTTAATGTATTATAATGGTAAATTACACTCATATAACCTGCTATGGTTTAAAAGTGTTTTACATGCATTATCTCATTTGGTCTTCACAACAATCCTCTGAGTTAGGTACAGAAAGATTGGCCTCCTTTTACAGTTGAGGAAACTGAGGTACAGTTAAGTAAAGTGATTTGTCTGAGGTTACATGTTAAAGAACAGTGCTGGGACTTGGGCTGAGAACTTCAGACTACAGTTGCCCTCCACAGCCCAGTTTTCTCTGTGGCTCCCATATCACCTGCCATCTTTTAAACTCTTTCTTTGCAGCTGTATCCCTGATGTCTCATGACAAGGATGGCAGAGGTTCAGGAGAAATTAAAGAGAATGAAACCGATCTCTTTCAGAGAAAATGAACCGACCCAGGGTACAGGGAGGAGGCAGATTAGAATGGAATTCAATGTTCTGGGCACCACCCTGAGAATATATGGTTTCCATTTCCGGGCCCAGGTTAAATATGAAATTCTGTCTTCAGACCAGTTTTGCAAACCTTAAGGAGGTTAAATTGCACACCCTCTAGGCAATATGAGAAATGTGGAGATGCATCCCCAGAGACCTAATTTCTACAAGTTAAGTCCGTTAATTTACAAGACTGAAAGATGACAGCTTGGGTTAAAGGGAAGAGAACCCTAACTGGTCATGAAAGATTCTCTGTCTTGGTTTCCATGTGTTGTGTTTCATGGAGAAGGGTAGAGTGGCCATAGTGATAGATATCTGACCTGTCCTTCTCTTTCTCCTTTGCTGGACCCTCCTCCAGATTATGCCCCCTAACTGTGGGTGGCCCTCTGGGTTCTGTCCTGGGCCTTTTTCTCCTTCTATACTCCTCTCCTTGGTGATCTCATCACCTATCCTGCCCCTTACCGACCTGTAATCTCTCATCTCCTCTTGCCTTTCAGACATTTCAAATCAGATGAGTCCAGTAGACATCTTAAACTTAATATGTATAAATCAGAACTCATGATATTTCCCCCAGACCCCCTCCCTCAACACACACCCCACCTTCTCTATTACTGTAGAGGACAGTGCCATTCTCCCAGTCCCTCAGGTTTGCAATTTAGCAGTCATACTGGACTCCTCATTAGCCCTCAACCCCCATATCCAATCTGCCACCGAGACCTGTTAATTTCACCTTCCCGACATCTCTCAAATACTACATCTTCTCTCCTCTGACTCTGCCATGGCTCTCATCACCTCACACCAGGATTATTGCAACCCCACCTCCAACTCATCCTTCATTTGGCCACTTAAGTGATCTTCTTATAGCACAGGTCTGATCACCTCACTTCCATACTCAGCAAACTCCATTGGCTCCCTAGGGCTTCCATGATTTAATATAGAATGCTCAAAGTCTTTCATAACCTAGCCCCCTCTTACCTTTCAAGTGTTTTTATACTTTACTCTCCACCATGGACTCTTGTCCAGTGACACTGGCTTCCTAACTATCTCATGAACAAGACACTCCATCTCTTGGCATTTTCTCTAGCTGTCACCCATCCCTGGAATGTTCCCCTTCCTCCATTCTGACTAGACTTCCCCAGCTTCCTTTAAATCCCAATTAAAATCCCAACTCCTACAGAAAGCATTCCCCAACCCCACTTAATTCTAGTGCCTCTGTTACTTATTTCCTATTTATCCTGTACATAGCTTGCTTTGTTTACATGTAAACTTACTTGTTTGCATGTCCTCCTGCCTTAAACTGTAAGCTCCTTAAGGGGAGGGATTGTCTTTTTCCTCTTTTTTTTGGTATCCTTAGCACTTATTATAGTGACTGGCATATAATAGGTGATTATTAATAAATGCTTATTGATTGATTTTTGAAGCCTGGGTTCAATGACTGTCTCTGACACTTAATACTTGTATGACCTTGGACACATCATTTAATCTCTATGGGCTTCATTTTCCTCCTCTCTTAAATGAAGGAGGGGTTGGATGTCTGGAATTCCTTTCTAGCTCATAATCCATAACCCCATATAAATTTTGCAGTAAATGTAGGAAAGAGAAAGGTTACTACATTCCTAAAATGTACATTGCCCTATACCAACCATAAATCTTTACATTTCTAAAGTTCAGTAAATATTTTTTTGTCTTCTCTGCTAATCAGTAGAGGCCCCTAAACTTTTACTAATTTCAAGCAAAACGCTTTTTTTTTTTTTTGCTTTGTATTAATCCCTTTGAGATTTGGTCTTTTCTTTCTTCCTTTTTACTCATCCACTCTTCAGGTGACTTCTTCCTTTGAGCACTGTCAGGTTGCTTCCTCTTCCTTCTCCCCCTACTTTTTAGTTCTTCCAAAGCATTTTCTTTGTAACAACTTTGTGGAATAGATAATGTAAGATAAAGAAACCAAGGCTCTAGGAAGTAAAACATATGGTTAGCAAGGGAATCCTAGCAAGCCAAAATTCAAACTCAGGTCTTCTTGATCCAAACAGTGATCTTTCTACAACTAATTTTTATGTTGGGTGTCACTTTAAAGTGTGAAATAAAATGAACAGTTCATAAGTAATTCCTTTCCTTAAAACTAAGACCCTTCAGATTTACCTCATGCAGCTTTACAATTGTGAAGTAAGTGAAGATCTAATGTCATTATTCTCATTTTATAAATAAATAAAATTAAGGAAAAATAGTTGATATAACCCTTAACTCCATAAATCTCAGATGCTTATTCAGGGCTGGTGCTTCATTTACTGCATCACCTAGCCGCCCCAAACCTATGATTTCCAAAAGGTGGAGATGAGATGGGCATATATTCCAGAGTTAGCCATTAAGAATTCATGGGACGGCAGAGGGCGGCTAGGTGGCGCAGTGAGTAAAGCGCCGGCCCTGAAGTCAGGAGGACACCCAAGTTCAGTTCCGGCCTCAGACACTTAACACACACACACACACACACACACACACACACACACACACACACACACACACAAACCCCTAACCTTGGGCAAGTTACTTAACCTCAATTGCCCTTCAAAAGGCAAAAAAAAAAAAAATTCATCCAGAGGAGGCAAGGTGGCACAGTGAATAGAGCACCTGCCCTGGAGTCAGGAGGACCTGAGTTCAAATTCGGCCTCAGCAGACACTTGCTAACTGTGTGACCTTGGGCAAGTCAGTTAACCCCAGTTGCCCCCTGCAAAAAGCAAAAAAAATTCATTTATTTTGAGAGGGCTCTTCCAGCCCACACCTTTGTGGAAGTGGGAGATCCATAGGTATAATACACTACACGTGTTTTCAGACTCTTTCAATATATTAATCGTGTTGATTTTTCTCCCTCCTTTACTTTCTTTTTTGTCTTTAAAAAATATTATTTGTGGGGCGGCCAGGTAGCACAGCAAGTAAGAGCACCGGCTCCAGTGTTGAGAAGACCTGGAGATCGAATCCCGGGCTCAGACACTCAGCACCACACCCAGAAATAACTGGCTGTGTAACCTTGAGCAAGTTACTTAACCCCGATTGCTCAAAAATAAAAAAAAATATTATTTGTTATATGAGATGACTCTATGAGTGGGATACTGGGGAAAACTATGATGAAATAAAACCAGAAAAAGACTTCAATAAAAATTTACTTTAATAAAGAAAAGAAATCCTCTTTGGCCCATTCACTACCAGAATGAAGACCATTCTAAGCAACCAGACCATCGACATCCCAGAAAATGTTGACATCTCTCTTAAGGGTCGGGCAGTTATTGTGAAAGGGCCCAGAGGAATCCTCCGCAGGGATTTCAACCATATCAATGTTGAGCTCAGTCTCCTTGGAAAGAAGAAAAAAAGGCTTCAGGCAGACAAGTGGTGGGGAAATCGAAAAGAATTTCCAACCATGCGCACAATCTGTAGTCATGTACAAAACACGATCAAAGGTGTCACCCTGGGTTTTCGTTACAAGATGAGGTCTGTGTATGCTCACTTCCCCATCAATGTTGTTATTCAAGAGAATGGCTCACTTGTTGAAATCAGAAATTTCTTGGGTGAAAAATATATCCGAAGAGCGCGCATGAGACCAGGTGTTGCTTGTGCTGTTTCTCAAGCCCAAAAAGATGAGTTAATTCTTGAAGGAAATGATATTGAACTTGTTTCAAACTCAGCTGCCCTGATCCAACAGGCCACCACGGTCAAAAATAAGGATATCCGAAAATTTTTGGATGGCATCTATGTTTCTGAGAAAGGCACCGTGCAACAAGCTGATGAATAAGTTGGAAAAGATGCCAAAGGCTGTGTCCTGAGGAGTCAACGCTTATTCAGATGTCAAATAATTCAGAGGTGAAATAAAAATACTTTTTGTCAAAAAAAAAAAAAAGAAAAGAAATCATCAGTAACATTTGAGAGAACAGTTTCAGTAAAGTTCGTTGGAAGACCAGCTACAAGGGGTGGAGAGGTGAGTGGGTGGTGAGGCTATTAAAGGCGAGACTAGAAGATCCTTTCTAGGAGTTTGGCAGTGAAATAAGAACAGTTGTAAATGCATGCAGTGTCTTGTTCTAATCTTTGCCCTTCTGGTTTGTAGCATGGTGCTGATTGCTTTAGATCTTTGCTCTAACTAGTTTATGGTGTGACCAAACAGATTATTTAGAAATGATTCTCACATTAGTACCCAGTTATTCCCTTTACAATAAACCAATCGATTTTAATTGCTCAATATTCACTATGTACGGCACTTTCATCTTTCAAAAATATTTAGCCTTCTACTCAGATTTAGTTTAAGAGCCTTTGAGTTCACTCTTTTCTTTCTCCTCAAGCTTTATTTTCTACCATTCTTCCCTCTTCCCTCTTAAAAGTTATTGTATATCAAGGTATATGTTGATTCGGTTCTTTCAACATTATGTCAATTGTATAATCATTGGATAGAACTCTCAGATTTAGAATACTGCCAGTTAAATTACTGTTAACATAGACAGCCTAAAAACTATGATTCTTAGGACTCTGACCTTTTTTCGACTACAGTGTCAACATTATTGAGGAAGAGAATGACACAAAATGGGAGGGTATTTTGTCTTTTTTCTGTTTGATGGGTTGCTAGAGCCAAAGACCATAACCAACCTAGTGGTGATTAGCCCCTCTGTGCTTGAGTAGGCTGATCCTCAGATAGCAGAGATTTGTCTCTGGGATTGGACTAGAAACCGTTCCAGCTGGTGCTGTGCTGGTGGTCTTATCAGGGTCACTTCTGTGTCATGATGAGTCATGAGAGAAGGACTTGGGTTGTAGGCTTTACCTCAACAAAGCTACGTAATTCATACTAAGTAATATTTGCTCCCAATGTAGCTTTTTAAAATCCCTTTTTGTTGACCTTGGCATCCTTCACCAGTATGAACTCATTCTGGGCTTTTAATATTCTGACACCGTTCTTAGAGGACCATCCTATGTTTGTGGTTTAATTCATCTCAGTTTAAATACCCTGGTTTTCAGCTTTTGCATTAAAAAAAATTTTTTTTGTCGATGAATGAGTTCATGATGGATCCGCTTGAGTTTCTTTGAATAGCTATTCCTTTTCTTTCTCCTCACAAAGATTTTTATTTGTGTCATCAGAATTTCATCCTGAAGCATGTCATTTGCTTCTTGGACTAACTTCCCTTATGTAATTTCAGTCCTTGGGAACATAACTATCCTTCTTCTGAACTCTGAAACCTGCTTTCCCTAAATCTAAATAGATGCCTAGCTTTGCCTGAATTTCTTCTCCTTCATCATGAGTTCTTAGGTGACGCCCTTTCAAGGTTTCCGTTCTTTCTACTTCACCAGTAACTTCTTCCATATTGGTCAGCATCAAGTCTGACATAATGGTTTTTCTCATCACTTCTACATATGAAGGTCAAATATCAAGGTAAGCCTGTAAGCATTTCTTAAGCACTTATTGTGTGTCAGGTACTATGCTAAGTGCTGGAAATACAAGGAAGAGCCCTAGAGGAGTTTGTGATCTGAGAAGACATATATAAAACACTGTGATACATAAAACACTATGTACAAATAAGCTATATCTATCTATATGATAAAGAGGAAATAGTCAATAGAAGGAAGATACTAGAATTAAGGGATTGGAAAAGGAATGGCAATAGCTAGTATTTAAAGCTGGGACTTCACAGTTTGCAAAGCACTTATCCATATTACTCATTTAATCCTCACCATAACCTGGGGAGGTATGTACAATTATTATACGCATTTTACAGATTAGGAAGCCAAGAGAGGTTAAGTGACTTACCCAGGATCACACAGCTAGTAAACGTCTGAAGCTGAATTTGAGTCTTCTTGGCTCCAGGAGCCTCAGCTTTACCCACTGCTCCACTTGGTGGCCTAAGAGCTGCTCTGCAGACAAAACGCCTCCAGTAGATGGGACACAAGTCCCTCATTACTACTATGCCAAGTTTGATCTGTTTCCTGAACTCTCTCTTTCCTCTTTCTTGCCAGGTGTTCCGAACCTCTGCCACAATATTGTTTGTTTCTCCTTTCATTAATCCTTGTCTACATGTTCCCCATATGTTTGCACTTTCCACTGGGAAGGGGTGTAGCATGCTGGGGGAAGGCACATAGGATTACAATTTCCATTTTGGACATGGTGTATTTGTATTGCCTGTTGGATGTCTACTTGGAGGTTGGAGAGATCAAACAGGGCAATAGATCAATTGATCAATAGATAGACAGATATTTGGTAGTTATCTGCATGGAGATGATGGTTGAACCCCAAGGATCTGATGAAGGAGAAGGCCCAAGGAGCACCAAAGGTTAGGGGACGGTGCATCAGAGATGATTTATCATCAACAAAGAAAACTTAGAAGGATCAGTTAGACAGGTGAACCCAGAGAGGGCAATGTTGTGACAGCTGGGTGTCCAGGAAGGTGGACGTTGTTAGCAGTGTAAGCTGCCTCAGAGAGGTCAAGAAGTATTTGAAGTAAAATCAAGAAGTATTTATGTGTATACACACACACAAATATATATGTATGTGTATATATATATATGTATGTATGTGTGTGTGTATATACATATGAAGAATGAAGACTGAGAAATACATTTAATTATTAAGAGAACACGGATCACTTTGGAGGAAGCAGTTGCAATTGAGAGGTAAGATTGTTATTAGCCATGTTGCAAGAAGTTGAGAAATGAGTAGGAGCACAAAGCGGGCAGATTTTCCTAGGAATGTGGCTGTGAAAAGGAGGAGAGATATGTTATAATTGCTTAAGGAGGTGATAGGATCAAGTGAAGTGTTGTTTTTTTTTAAACAATTGGGAGAACTGATTGGGTTTGTAGGTTGCAGCCAGTGGGTTTGGAAGAGTTGGAGAATTAGACAGAGGGGGAGGAGGGTGAACAAAGAGACAAGTTTCTGGAGAAGAATGGGAGGGACCAACTCCAATTGCACCAAGAGAAGTTGAATTTGGTGAGAAAACACCTCTGAGTCAGAGATTAGAGCAAAGAATGATGGGGGAGGGGAGATAATGTTTAGGGGTTTTGAGAGCTAGAATAGAAAAGAAGTTTGTGATGAGGGAGATATACTGCATTTTCTTACTAAATTTTTACCCAAGATCCTCTTCTGACAGGGAGAAAATTGTGGAATAGGAGGTTTGAGAGGAGAAAAGATTTCAAACATGACTCTTGCAGAGTACAGGAAAAGAATCAATCAGGAAATAGAATAATTGCCCTGCAGCAGTGAGGGACCAGTTGAGACAACACAAATTTGGAGTGGACCCATTTGGCATGGTTTGGTGACTCCCTTGACTGATATTCAGCAGCATGAGAGTGGTAATCAATCAACATACAGTAAGTATTGCTACTGTGTGCCAAGCAAGCACTGTGGTGGCTGGTAGAGATGCAGAGACAAAAACTGAAACAGTCCTAGCTCTCAAAGACCTTATATTGATCTACTGGGGATTGGGAAGGACAGGAGTGGAAGGGAAACATTGATATACATAAGTATGTAAAAAAATAAGTCAAGGTTTGGGGGTTTTGTATTAGTAAGAGAATGCCCTAACTGGGGATGGGAAGGATGGGGAAGATCAGGAAAGGCTTCTTGTTGAAGGAAACTGGAGGGTCTAAGAGGTGGAATGTGACAGATATGTGACAGACAAGAAGGCTATTTTGGCTAGATCATAGTCTCTGTGTGTGAAGGAGCCTATTGTACTAGGGTACATTGGAACCAGGTTGAGAAGGACTTTAAGCAGAGGAATTTATATTTGATTTTGTAGGTAATAGGGAGCCACAGGAGTTAAATGAGTAGGGGAGTCACAAATGGTCAGATTTGCATTTAAAAAAAAATTGCTTTAGCAGCTATTTGGGTTAGAGAAGGAAGAGTTTTGGGTCAGGCAGACCAAAAATTAAAAGGACTGCAGTGGTCCAGTTGAAAAGTGAGGAGTGCTTGGTCTAGGGTGGTGGCAGTGCATGAGCTGAGAGAAGGGGAGAGGCTCAGAGAAGGCAAATGAATATTATTGTGATGAAAGACATGACAGATATGACGAATTCAGAGACACCTGGGGAGGCATGTATGAACTGATGAAGAGTGAAATGAGCAGAACAGTAACAATTTACCAAATGGGCAGGTAGTACATGTCAAGGACTCTACTGTGCTAGAGATACAAATCTAAACAAAAAGAAAATCAATTTTGCTTTCAAGGACGTTATATTCTGATAGAGGAAGATAATACACAAAGCTGGCCTCAGTTACTTACTAGCTATATGACCCTGGGTAGGTCACTTAACCCTGTCTGTCTCAGTTTCCTTATCTGTAAAATGAGCTGGAGAAGGAAATGGCAAACCAGTCCAGTATCTTTGCCAAGAAATCCCCAAATGGGGTCACAAAGAGTCAGACACAGCTGAAATGATTCAACAACAACAACAACAAAAACCACAAAAGGAAGCCAAAAGGGAAGACCAACAGGAGACGGGTCATTGATGAAGGTATCTGCGTCGGGGCATGGTCCTAAAGTCCAGAAAATCAGAAGTACAGTCAGGAGGAGAATGAACATTGGCTGGCCTGGGTCCCTCTCCAAAACGTAGGCCCCAGGAAGGAACTCAGCTATGAGAGAAGGGTGTTGGCATGGCAGAGGGACAGACTTTCCAGGGTGAGAAAGCCCAAGGCTCTGAGGGAACTTCCAGGGTGAGATTGCAGCTGAGGATATGAGATTGAAGTCCAGAAAGTCAGAAACACAGTCCCAGGTAAACTGAGGCAAAACTATTCTGAAAGGCAACAGAACTCTGATCAATACAGTAACCAGTTATGATTTCAGAGGATAGCTGATGAAACATGAAAACTGTACCTCTTGGCAGAAGGTTGATAGACAAGAAATGCAAAAGGAGATGGGTTTTTCAGACATGGTTATTACATTTATTTGTTTTACTTTTATTGTGAATACTTGTTACAAAAGAGAACTTCCATGGGGGGAAGGAGTTAATGAATAGTGATAAAGAAAAGGGCCATAGAGCCATTTTGTTTCTACCATATTAATTTAAATAAACACTCTTAACATATATGTGATTTAAAACTTTGTAACAGAAGCTCACTGTTTCGTGTACAATCTCCCTTTCTGTTCTCTGTATACTAAAAGTTTGCATAACGGAATGGTCATGTTTGTTAAGTTGATAATTTAAAAATAAAATATGGAGGGGAAAAAAACCCCAACACAGATAAATGGTGGGAATAACCTATGATTGTGGTTTGCCAGTGGAAGGATCAGCAATGGGACAAAAAGTCAAGGGATTCAAAAGTAGACAGCAGTGGAGAGCTGAATGGCTTTAACTACAGGGTTGAAATTTTGAAAGGGATGAAAGAGAAGCCAAGAATGACAGACTGGGGCAGGAGGGAGGGATGGAATGACAGGAGGTTGAAGTGAGGACAAAGATGGGGAAAGATGTCACTATGCCATGGAAAGTTCCAAGTGTAAGGGTAGGGGATTAGGATGGAAAGGAAGGCTGCCCCAGGTGCTGAACTCTTTGATGGGGGCCTACAATAATCTAACAGCCTAAACCTAGGCTTGGGGAGCAGGGGGAAGGGGGGGACAGGGAGAGATGAGCTTTGTGCATTTGTATATAAACATCTGAGGCCATGAAATCTATTGCTGTCCTCCCTGTCCAGGGTTCAAATCCCACCTCTGATGCTTACAATCTGTTTGGGTTTAGGCAAATCTCTTCATCTTCATGGGCCTCACTTTCCTTAATTGTAAAGTTAAGGGGTTGGCCTAGATGACCTCGGAGATCCTTTCCTCCTACTCTAAATCTGATTCTATGACTTCTTAGATATTCTCTCCTAAGGATTTATGGTCCTTTCTACCTACAGTCTGTGGTATCTTAGTTTTGTCCTCCCCTCCCCCCATTATGTTTGTAAGTGTTGTGACCTAGTAATCAAAAAAAGCTAGTGCAATTTCAGCCTTTATTAATAATTTAAAACCTACCTTTTGTATAATGCTTTATAGTTTATGAATTGTATTCATATACATTATTTCATTTGATTCTTACAACATAACACTAAAAGGTCATTATGGAAGTTATAATTTACAGAAGGGAAACTGAAGGTCAGAGAAGTGGAATGGGAGGTAATATGGGGGGGGGGAGGGAATCCCTGAACTTGAAGAAAGGGAAGGACAGAGGAAAGAAAAGAAGGAAAGAAGAAAGGAAGGAGGAAAGAAAGAAAAAATGAGTTTATTTAATGCCTGCTATATCCCAGACTAAATGCTTTACAAATATCTCATCTAATTTTCACAAAGGTCCCTGGAGGTAGGTGCTATTATAATCACCATTTTACAGCTTTGAAAACTGAGGCAAACAGAGGTTAAGTAATTTGCCCAAGGTCACAGGACTAATAAATGTCTGAGACCAAATTTTAACTCAGGTCCAGCGCCCTATCCACTGTACCACCTAGCAGCCTTAAAGTCAAAAGACCTGTTCTCTAGTTCTTTCTCTGGCACTTAGAACCTTTTGTGACCTTAGACAAATCTCTTCACCTCTTCTGGGTCTCTGTTCCCCTGTCTAGAAAATGAGGATGATGATTTTAAAAGAACTTTAAGGTTTGCTGAGTGCTTGGCAGCCGCTGTTTCATTTGGGTCTCACAACAACCCTGTGAGGTGAGTGCTACAGGTATTATTCATTTGATTTTACAGGTGAGGAAACAGAAGCGGAGAGCTAGGATTTAGAGCTGGAAGGGCCCATGGATGTCAGCTAGACCAACCTCTTTGTTTGTTTGTTTCTTTGTTAATGTCTCCTGACCTTGCCTATACTGGAAGTTCAAGGGCTACTTACAGGCACCACTGACTTGCTTGGCACAGGAATTTTCACCTACTCTGTTTCCAACCTGGGGCAGGTCACCCCTCCTCAGGCAGCATGGTGCCCTCCCCTCCTTCCCAAGGATTAACCATATTGGTACTGGACCTAGTACAGTTTAGAATGCCTGGGCTCAAAAGATCCCCCAGCTCCTCAGTCTTCTGGGTAGGCGGGATTACAGATGAGCACCACCATGCCCAGCCCCACCCCTTCATTCTTATAGGTAAAATACCTGAGGCCTGTGGGGCCTAGGTTACCTGCCTATATCCATGGTCACAAGAGAAGTAAGCTGGGATTCACTGGGTCCTGGAACTCAGTTCTGAGTACCTTCCTTTAAAAACGTCCAGGAGCTTCAGATTCCAGGGCCTATACTCTACCCATCAGCCTCTGTATGCTTGTTCTGGAGGCTAATCTGAGAGGTTTGGACTAGATGAGTCCTTTCCCTATTGTATCACTTGATCCATTTATCTGTGGTCACAAGAACTAGCAGCTGGTACTGAACCTAGGTCTCCTGACTACTGTCTTTTGCTTATCCTCCTCTCTATTCCAATGCCTAATATAAAGCCCCATTATATCCTGCAGTTTTTTGAATCCAGTTCTGGTGAAAACTTTTTTTTTCAGTCAATCTTAAGTGCTAGGCATTGATAAGAACTAGTCATACCAAAAGAGACAAAGATAGTCCCTGCCCTCAAAGAGCTCACAATTTACTGGAGTCTATTTTTTATATACTGCCCCACTCCCCTCCTTTCAACTGTGTTGTTTATTTTGAGTAAGGTATTCCCAGCATTGTGCTGGTAAATGTTTAACAAACAAGAGTTTGCAGAATTTCAAAGTGTAAATGCTCACACTGAAAATTTAGCAGTTTGTTCGAGAGAGTGCATTCCAGCCCAGCCCAATCTACCCTCCAGCACCACTCACAAGGTCAAATTTGCCATCTTACATAGAGCACTGTAGTCCATCTTGTTTGTTACATATATATTCAACTTGAGATATTTGTATTTAGAAATCAAATGCCATGGGTTTTATTGTTCTCTTAGATTATGTCTCCCGAATTTCTGGGTGGCGGCTCCAGCTCTTCCTCCTCTCATATTTTAGCTGTCCTCTATGGTATCTAGCTTGGTGGATATCATAATCAGCTTCCCCCCCATCTTTCTTCCTTTTTCACTTAAATCCCCTTTTATTACTTTTTCAAGATATCAGCAAATACATTTTTACTAGGCTTATTTAGCACCCTCTGTCTCTAGCCAGGTCTATGGCATGCCTGTATTTTGAGGGGCGGTACAGAAATCCAAATTTTAAATTCAGATGTTATCTTCTTTCATAAAATGGATGGATGGATGGATGGATGGATGGATGGATGGGTATTTGACTTTGGACACATTTAACTTATTCCTTGTATCCCTTACATGCCTCTCTCTCTATGGGCTAGCCTTGTGTCCTGGGAGTGCCCTTTCTGCAGAATGAGATTAATACAACCTGCAAGGATTTATGAGAATAAAGAAAATTAATTAATTGCATGTGGTGTGGTACAAGGTCATGATTCAGTATTCTGTCTCTGGCTGGGAATTTATTCAGGAACAATTCTGCTTCTCATTCTATCTACATATTTGTCAGAGTTAATAGTTATAGAACTGAAAATAGCCTTAGAGGACATCTATTCCAACCCTCTCATTTTACAGATAAAAAAACTGAGACCCAGAAAGATTAAGTGACTTGCCTAGGGTGACACTAGTAAGGTCTGAGGTGAGATTTGAACCCAGATCTTCCTCACTTCATTTTACTTAACCATACTGCTCCATCATTCCTTCAATTGGTAAAAAACTTCCAGGCCAACTGGAAAGATTTTTAAAAGATCCTCAAACATTTATTTTTCAGGTGGATGCTTTACAGTCTGAGGATAACACCCATAATATTTCAAATTTATCTAGACTTTTGATAATGGTTTGGGTATAACCTTGAATGAAGAAGTTTCATCAGTAGTAATAACCTTTTCCACTTATCCTCTAGTCTTTGAGTTATCTTGGTCTTGACAATTTTTTTCTTCATAGTAGTGCTTAGCAGCTTTAAAACCCAAACCAAACAAAAAACACCTGGTCTTCTCATTGTTCTTCTAAACTTTAAGGAGCCTATGCTGACTACCCTGTAGCATAATCAATAACTACCACTCCAGCTTTTAGGTTCCTCTTGTTTTTTATAGATTAATTAGGCAGTTTTGTATCAATTTTTTCAGGTTTGGGGGAGCTGTTTTTCATTTTCTACTGCATTTTCCTTTCCTCTTTGTGACAAATATTTCATCATGGGCTTCCATGATCCTTGAAAACACTTGATTTTGTCACAAAAGCAGAGATATCACTGTCATTGTCATTGAAGTGCTCTCTTTAATAGCTACATATTTTCTTGGAATAACATCCACTTAACCACAGAATTAATTGATGTTTTTTTTTTTGCTTTTTTGAGGGCAATTGGGGTTAAGTGACTTGCCCAAGATCACATGGCTAGTTTTTGTGTTTTGTCTGAGGCCAGACTTGAACCGAGGTCCTCCTGATTCCAGGGCTGGTGCTCTATTCACTGCACCACCTAGCTGCCCCTTAACCACAGAATTAAAAACAACAAAAGAAAGCAATGAAATCCAGTATTCAACTTAGAACTAACAGTGGGGAAAGCAACTCAATCTGGTTTCATGTTGTCAAGGGCAGACATTATGGGTCAGCCTAATGTCAGTAAAAGCACAGGTGCATAACCATTGCTTTAACTAAATGAACCCATATTAAAATTATAAAATTATTGCTTGTCCCAAGTAATTCACACACTACTACTATATTTCATCCCTCGTATATTTTTTCTTCCCCTTCCCACCCCACCTTGTTCCCCCTGCCCCAGCCTCTCTATTTTTAGATGAACATTTTTTGTGGTTCTGTCATTACAGTCATGTCTGGCTCTTCCTGACCCTGTTTGGAGTTTTCTTGGCAAGGACACTAGAGTGGTTTGCCATTTCCTCCTCCAGCTCATTTTACAGATGAGGAAACTGAGGTAAACAGGGTTAAGTGACTTGCCCAGGGTCACACAACTAGTAAGTCTCTGAGGCCAAATTTGAACTCAGGAAGATGAGTCTTCCTGACTCCAGCCTGACACTCTAACCGACACACCATCTTGCTACCCCATAGATGGACATAGAGTTCCTAAATAGTTGCTGCACTCTGCATCTAAGATGATTGCTTTGAACTCAGAAATTTTATACAGACATCAGGGAGTATCTGAATCAGCAGTTTAGAGTGGTATTTGTAGTCTTGCCTCAAAAGAAACTACGTATGACCAATTTAAAGATAAGTAGTAAGGCAGCTAGGTAGTGAAGTGGATAGAGTTCCAGGCCTAAAGGCAGGAAGACTCTCTTCTTCCTGAGTTTCAGTCTGGCCTCAGACACGTACTAGCTGTGTGACCTTGAGCAAGTCACTTACCCTGTTGACCTCAGTTTCCTCATCTGTAAAAAATGAGCTTGAGAAGGAAATGGCAAACCACTCCAGTGTCTTTGCCAAGAAAACCCCAAATGGGGTCATGAAGAATTGGACAGGACTGAAAAATGACTGAACAAGTCCATGGATGCTTCATTCTTTCCCTCAGTTTCTCCATCTCTTCTACAGTCATCTTTTATCTTATCAATTTGCATTGCCAAATCAATGATAAAGAAATGCTTAGCTGGCTAAGAGGTAGCATGTTCTCACAACTGATGCTATCATACTACCTCTAGCCAAAAAGACAAACAAACAAAAACCAACAACAATAAAAAAAAACAAAGCTAGGTTCCCTGTCCAACTGGACAGTGACTGATAGATTACCTAGTTCAGGTTTGGAAATATTTTAGCCATCACATCTTTTTTAGGAAAAAACTGAGTTTTGTTCTTGTATTTTCTTTGGATGGAGGCATGTAGTAAAACTCTATACATATCAGATAGCCAGTTGTGGGATGATAACTTGGTAATTCATAGGTAATAATAATCAGGCACAATATTGAGGTATTTTTATTATATGCAGCACTTTTCATGATTTTTCCTTGATGACGATAGCTGGCTCTCCCCATCTACCTAAAGCTAATGATAGTGGTGATGATGATGATGATAAAAATAATAATAATCTGTGCTACACATATGCCAATTTCTAAGACTGGCCTAAGACCTAAAACTAAAACTCTGACCTAGTGAATTTCTCAGCTTCTCTGTGATTCAGGCTGTTATGGGACCATAGGTGGAGTCTAGCAATTTTGCACAGGTATATTTAGCTGTCAGTGGCCAGACTGCTCTTAAGTCATGGTAATTAGGAGTAAGTTCAGAAACATATACTTCATTCTCTTTTAGAATGGGAATGGGGAGAGCCTATCACTTAACATACTCTTTTACTGAAGGAGCAGTTTGACTCAGGGAGTTGTATCATGATTGATTTAATATATTTAGCATTTTGAAACTGTTCTGCTTAAAATGTTACAGCATCTTCCTAGTAATCTTGTATGAACTGTCCCCTAGTGCACAACCCCCAAACCCTCCCACACACTTACACACACTCACACATACACTCATACTCAAACATACACACTCACACCCAAACACACACACACACACACACACCTCTACAAGGAAAGTATAGTTTCCCATACACATTGGAGATGTTCCAGCAAGTGGGTGAGAGGGATGTGAGCAAGTGTGGACATGTGGAAAAGACTTTATTCACTAAGTTGAGTATGTGGTGATTTGGAACTCTAAAACATTTGCTTTTGTTTCATGGCCCAGATCTATATGTAAAAATCCATATTTGTAGGAAGGGAATTCAATTAAAATGAAATAGAGAGTTTCTT
>NW_027186523.1:14593591-14618367 GCF_028583685.1 Petaurus breviceps papuanus
TCTCTCTCTTTCTTTCTCTCTCTCTCTCTCCCTCTCTCTCTCTCTCTACCTCTCCATCCCCCTCCCCCTCCCTCTCCCTCTCCCCCTCTCCCCCTGCCTCCTGCTTATGCTACTGCCAGAGTTATGTTTTTGTCATTTGTTTTTGAAAGTTGGAAGGGATATTAGAGATCCGTTAGTCCAACCTTCTTGTTTTACAAATGAAGAAACTGAGGCTGAAGAGAGGCCAAAGAACTTGCCCAAGGTCAAAGTCCCAATCTGAGTCCATCTGCCATGAGTACTGCCAGGTAGAGGAGATTGGGATGGGGAGGGGAAGAGGGGGAAGAAACAGGTAGAGGAAAGGCATAGTTCCTGAACGGTGGCCAGGCTTGGTTAAAGCCTGCTTCCTACCTGTGACAACTAGAGAATGCTAGAAGGGAGAGAATGACTCAGGAGCTTAAGTACTTATGAGAAGAGAAAGCAGAAAAACCTGGAGTGGAATCACCAGGCATCTTACATTTGTGAACCAATGAGCCTAACCTTAGCTAAGGGCTAGTGACCCACCTGCATGAAAGAACAGGAAAGTTTGGGGCAGGTAGGTGGCACAGTGAATAGACAACTGGCCCTGGAGTCAGAAGGACCTGAGTTCAAATTTGGCCTCCGACACTTAACACTTGCTAGCCGTGTGACCTTGGGCAAGTCACTTAACCCCAATTGCCCTTCATTCCCCCCTCCAAAAAGCAACAACAAAAAAAAAGAACAGGAAAGCCCTAAGAAGACCTGGACATGCTAAAACACCATTACCATCAATCACTGAAAGGCCCTGAAGCTCCATAGAAGCCACCATCTACCTCTCCATTCTTCTGTTTTCCCTGATTTAAAATTTGTTTTTCTTCTAAGAACCAGCATTCAAAGTGAATATGTGGGTTTCTTGTCTTAGTGGTTTTCCAGATTTTAATAAATTACTAGAACAGGGATTTGTGACTAAATGTGTTTCATGTGTTTTGCATTTTACTTTAAGAAACACTTTTGAAAAAATATTTAAAGAATTTTTTTTTAAATATACTATGTTCAAAAGACACAGTAGAGCATGGTGGATAAAAAGCCGACTGGCCTAGTAGCCAGGCAGGTCTGGGTTCAAGTCTTGCCTCTCACTCATACTGGATCTGTTGTCCCTTAAACTCCCATTGTCCTAAGCAATTCTCTAAGGCAGGGCTCTATGAATTTGGTGGTGGGGTTTTTTTTTTCTTAATTTTGGTAATTGTGATTCAATATAATTTATTTCCTTTGTAATCTTGTGTATTTTGTACATTTTAAAACATGATTCCCAGAATGGGGCCATAGGCTTTACATTAAAAACCGTGAAGAAAGGGTTTAGATCTGCATTGGTAGAGAGAGAGTTCTCTCTTCCAGGAGTTCTCCATAGCAATGAAATCCTAGATCCAGTCCCTAACCTAATTTTAGGATGCCTAAAAGACAAAGATATCATTTTCTATATCCATACCTGAATGTTTCAATGCCTCTGAGATCTTAGCTATATGACCATTGCTTCCATCAAACCACAACCCCTCCAACTTGTCGCTGTGAAATTCTTGTCCGTGTGCTCCATAGACCCGCTACATAGGGTCCATCCTGCTTTCTGGAGGCTGTCCTCCAGACAGTTTTGTAATTTATGGGTACCATGACCTTCAAGAAGCTTCCATGCTACAGTATGTATAAGATACCTTGTTGGAGCATCTAGGCTCTCCATCTCCTGTCCTTCACTCTTGCTACCTGACCAGCTTGCCCCCTTTTCACATTACATATTTCCTTAGTAATATACCTTGTGCTATTTCTTCCTCATTGGTCAGGCATGGAAATATCCCAGTGCTCTGTAATCCCACCACCTATATCTCCATTGACATTGAGGTCACCCACAATTTCGATTCTTTGGTGATTATGATGACTATATGGCATCACTGGAAGTTCCTTTGTATTAAAAAGGTGTGGGTTTGCCCCAAGGAACAACTTTGCTATTTTCCAAATTCAATTTTGCCCACTCTCTGCTTCCTCTTCAATTCTGACATGATTTATTGCTTATCAATGGTCCCTTTCCTAGATATAAGTACAGCTACAATAACTTGAATAGACTGCCTTTCCAACTGCATGTCCTTGTGTGGACAAGTGGCATTTTTCATCTATGTTAATTTTTCTTGTACAGTTTGTTAGGCCAGTCTTTTTTGAATAATCTTCAGTATTAATGAAAAGGCCCTGTAATACTTCAGGGTTGGCACAATATCATCTGTAAGCAATATCTACCTAAAGGATCCTGTTTTTCACTTGGACTCTGTGTAAGACATCATCCAGGTCAGGGACTAACATTTTTTCGAGGTTACACCCAGTAAAGGACACAGAGAAGGAGTGGTCAGATAAATAAGAGGAGAATCAGGAATGAATAATATCCCAAAAACTTACAGAGAAGAGAGTATGGAGGAGGGAGGAGTGATCAACAGTTCCAAGGCAGCAAAGAAATCATGGAGAATGAGGACTGGGAAAAAGTCGGATGATATTTTTAAGATGTTTTTGCGACCTTTAAATGCTATGTAAATGCTAGGTTTTATTTTTTTATAATGTATAAATTGTTTTTGCTGCTTCTAATCACTTCTCTTTTCACTGCTTGCATCAGTTCTTCTCTGAATCAATTCATACAGGTCTTGCCAATTTTCTCTGAAATTGTCCATATTATCATTTCTTGTGGCACAATAATATTCCATACCCTAATAATATTCACATACCATAATTTCTTAGCTGTTCCCTAACAGATAGATACTTCCATAAATTACAGGGTTGTTTGTTTTGGGTTTTTTGTTTTTGTTTTTTGCTACTACAAAAAAAGAGCTACAATAAACGTTTTTGTACATATAAGTCTTTTTTCTTTTTCTTTGATCTCTTTGGGGTATAACCTAGTAGTGATATTTATGGATCAAAGGGTAGGGATGGTTTAGCCATTTTGGGGGCAGGGTTCTGAATTGCTTTCCAGGAACACCGGACCAATTCACAGCTCCACCAGCACTGCTTTAGTCTGCCTGTTTTCTAGCAACCCCACCAATAATGATCACTTTCCATATCTGTAATCTTTACCAATCTGATGAATGAGAGGTGTACCTCAGAGGAGCAGTTCAATTTTAAGACCCTTCTATGTAAAAGTCATTGTGCTAGGTACTGGCCATGAAAAGACAAAGATGAAAAAAAGCCCCAGACTTCAAGAATGGAATAAGCATTTATAGAGCACCTAGTATGTGTTGGATACTACACTAAGTGTATATGTTTTCAAAGATTATAAATGTTTATAAAAATAAACTCATTTGTCCTCACAATAATCCTAAGGGATAAATGCTATTATTGTCATCATTTTACAGTTGAGGAAACTGAGGCAAATAGAGGTTAGATAATGTGTTCAGGGTCACACAGCTAGTAAGTGCCTCAGGCCAGATTTGAACTCAGCTCTTCCTACTCCATACCTACCACTCTGTACTATTGTACCACCTAGCTGCCTCATATGATGTAAGTTTATATTCTACTGGTCTTAACAAGCATGAGACTCCTTGTCGAAACATTTTGCTGTACCTGGCAAGTTGTTTGCCACTACATTTTTTTGTTTTGTTTTGTAAATCTATTTTTAAAATTTTTTTATTTTAGACAAATACTAAAACTTAAATACATAATAGGAAAAGAAAAGAAACATTATAAAGTAATATATTGAACTTAAATATAAAATAAGAAAAAAGCATGTCATATGCACAGCAGAACATAGAAGATTCAGAATATATAGCAATAACTTATCATTATAGACTAAGAAAGTCTATACATTAAATGCTATGTTATATTGAAAGGTGTTCATCTTTGCTTCCTTATAAGTTTTCTTTTGTTCTCTGCTATACACTTTTTACTTTGTACTTTTTCCCCCTTCCTCCCCCCTCCCCACCACCCCAAGGCTCCAACTGAGCATGGATATATTTATATATTGATATTGATATATACATGCACATATACATATATACACATACATACACATATAGACATATACTTTTCCTAAGATATTCTGTTCCTAATCTTGTTTTTATGTTTGTGTGTAAATCTAAATGTACATATTTCAGCTACAATGTGGGTTAAATTGGTTTTTATGGAATCTGACCAACAGTTATACCATTTTCTCATTAAGTAATTCTAATTTAATAAACATCTTTCAAGTACCTATTATGTACAAGGCTCAATGCTGGACTCTGGAAGTACAAAGATTAAGTTGCTTATATTCTACTCAGTGGGGGAGCAAGGGGGATTTAATATTTTTCTACTTAACTAACTATACAAAGTAGGGTATAATGGGCAGAGAAAGGTCTCTTTTAGCTGAAGACATTGGGCAAAGCTTCATGGAGGTGGCATCTGAGCTGAATCATGAAGTAAGAATGATTCTGAAAGACAGAAATGGCATGTCTTCAAGGAATAGTGGTGGGATATAATATTAGATATTCAGATAATATTAATATTCAGCTTTGGTTATAATTTTATTCATCACATTATTATGAAAGTTTGTTTTTTGTTGGGTTTTTTTTTTTTTTGGTCTTTTTGGAAGGGAGAAGGCAGGGCAATTGGGGTTAAGTGACTTGCCCAAGGTCATACAGCTAATAAAAAGTGTCTGAGGCTGGATTTGAATGAAACAGTATTGTTAAGGGAGATGTGTAAGGTCAGCAGAGAGTGGCATATTAAGTTCAGGTAGGCCAGTTGACTAGAATGTAGAATATGGGAAGGCTACGTGAACAGAAGTCATATATAATTAGGCTAAAGAGTGTGGTTGGGACCAGACTGTGGAGAGGTTTAAACACCAGGCCTAGGAGCTACTATTTTATCCAATAGGCAGTGAGGAACTGCTAAAAGTTTCTGAGTGGAGAAGTAACCTGTGCATTAGGAAAATTTCGGCTTCTGTATAAGGGATGGGTTGGAGACAGAAGAGGTCAGAGGCCAGCAAGTGGGATAGGGGACTTTTGTTTGACTATGGTTATTTATTATAAGAACTTTGTTGTCTTTTCTTTTTTCAGTGGGGAAGGGAGGGAGGTGGGATAGAGAGAAAACAATTGTTTCTTCATTGAAAAAAATTAATTGTCAAGGTGAGAGTTTATGATTATCCGTTTATGGAGTTCCTTAGTAAGTGGGGGCTATGTGAGAGGAACACTTTCAGATTCTGTTTGTCTGTGTTGTCAAAGTAGGTTTGTTAGCATTTGGAGAGCTCTTAAATCTCTGAGAAGGGTGTTAAATCATACTAACCTGGAATCTAGAGGATGTGGCAGGAGAGAAATGGCTAGAGTTAAATTAAATTCAGAGGGAGGGCATCCCTAAACAAAAGAATTCGTTTCTTGGGGTAGGTAGATGGCACAGTGAATAGAGCACCGGCCCTGGAGTCAGGAGAATTCAAGTTCAAATCTGGCCTCAGACACTTGACACTTAACTAGCTGTGTGACCTTGGGCAAGTCACTTAACCCCAATTGCCTTGCCTTCCCTCCTCAAAAAAAAAATTCATCTCTTTACTTCTTTAACCTCTTCTTTTAGTATCCATATGCCCCACATCTGAGTTTTAACCAGGATTGCTTTCTTTCCGATAAATTTTGCTTCATGCCCCAGACTTTCCTCCCCTTGTAACTTCTCATCAAATGTCATGATTATCAATCAGAGTCATTCTAGTTAAATCTGCTGGGGAGGAGAAGGCGCACTTCTAAGCAATGTGACGTTGTAAGCAGACTCATACTCAGGGGAATTCTTGCTGTAGCAGTTCAGATGCTAATTAATCATCACTAGCCCTCTGATTGGCCTCTCAGTAGATCAACTAAACAACCACTTTATGGAGGGGGTCTTATCAGTCAGTCAACAAACATTTACAAAGCACCTAGTAGGTGCCTGGCACTGGGGATTCAAAAACAAAAGTGAAGCAAGTCCCTACAGGAAACATGTTCATATAAAAGTCTAGACCAAATCAAAACGAGGAATTGGGTGGGGGTACTAGCAGCTGGAGGAGTAAGGCTACTACCACAATAGCAGTATATTAGGATTTGGCTATAATGTATTCAAGACATTATTCTGAAACAGTGTCAGTGTGTGTCCTTATACCATGGCAGGCTCATGGAAGAGAGATTTCGGTTGACAGCCCTTCTGAAGCCTTTCAGACCTCCAGTAACAGCCATATCTCTAGGCAGGCCCCACCAACTTTAATCTCCCTTAGTTTTCCCCATGTTTGAAACAGGAATAACAGGTATTTTATTATTAGAGTCTGACTTTCTTCTCTCTGTCTCTGTCTCTCTCTTTCCTCTTTCCCTCCCTCCCTCTCTTTTTCTCTGATAAAGCTTAGAGGTTACAACAATAAATACTAGAAAAATAAGACAAAAACTGGTATTTCCCAAGAAGCTAATGAATGAGACTTCTATACTATACGCCTATACTCCTATAGGCCTGTGCTATTTTTTTTTTTTTTGGAGAGGGGAAGTTAGGGCAATTGGGGTTGTGACTTTCCCAAGGTCACATAGCTAGGGGTGTGTGTGTGTGTGTGTGTGTGTGTCTGAGGTCAGAGTTGAACTCAGGTCCTCCTGACTCCAGGGCCGGTACTGTATTCACTGCGCCACCTAGCCGCCGCCACCCCCCCCCCATAGGCCTGTGTTGGCTTTATCTGAATGGTAATATTTGTTTCAGGCAAGTAAAATGGCAAGCAAGTTAAGGTCATGTGGGGAGTCACTACCATAAATAAGAAACCTTTTTCTACTCTGTGGGGCGGGCAAGCTAATTCCTGTCCTCTTTCCCCAATCCAGAATTTCAGACAGCAGTGGACTCCTATCTCAATTGTATGTTGACCCCTCTTTTATGGGGCTGTTTCCACTTCATTAAAACCACTGATCTGTTCTTTTTTTCTTCTCCCCCATTCTCCTACCCCACCCAACATGTAGGATGACGAAAGCCTGAAACACCTTACCCATGAAGAGAAGGATGTCATCCTGTTTTTTGAAGAGACAATTGATTCCCTAGAAGATGATTTGGAGGAAGAAGCCCTTTATGACAGTGGCATCCACTGTCACTCCCCAAGGTCACTGGAAGAGAGCACTTCCAGTCACTCTGAGCCAGAAGATATCATTGACTTGGTGAAGCCAATACCTGAGGATCAAGAAGGGAAATGCCTTCGGCACGTGGCCCAAGCAGCAGGTGATTGTGCAGCACGAAATACAAACTAACAAGGCTGTTTCCAGGTTTCCGTTGACTCAGTTAATATTCCTCAGGACACACAAAAAGGTTTTGTTTACTATTCACACACACACACACACACCCTTCACTCGTGCTAGCCAATGCAGAAACTTGTCAAGGCCTGTCAAGTTTTAAATGTGTGCTTTCATATGGATGAAACATGCCTATGGTAATTGGACTGTCCAGACAAGCCAGCACCTTTTCTTGCCCCCTATGATTAAAGAGACATGTAAAAAAGTCCCTAAAGGGGCTAAAATCACAAACAGAATAAGGAGGTATACAAAGAACTTTTAAAATTTTATTATAAATAACTTTTTTTCATGAGAGTTTCTAAATTTCTATCAAGGATTGGCACAACACATACCTACCAAACAGTGCCTTCTAACTTATGCCAAATTTATCATGAGGAATAATAGAAAAGAGCTCTAGCTCTGGAATCAGAAGGACCCAGATCTGAATGTTCTCTCTAATGCTGTTTGACCTGGGGCAAATTATGTACCTCTTTGGGCCTCAGTTTTGACATCTGTAAAATGGGGGCTTTGTACTAGATGTCCTCTGAGGTTTCTGTCAGCTCTCGTTCTTTGTTCCAGTGGTCCTAAGAGTCTGCCTTTCTTTCCCTGTTTGGAAGTTGGTGGTGAGTTTTCACCAACTTTTATCCCAGACAGCTTACCCAAAGTTCTCTTGACTGGTTGCCATGATTTCGAAGGTAACCCTTCACACTGTTTTTAAGAAATGGAAGTGTTTACTTTGTATGGAGAATACCATTTCTCTTCATTCCAGTGGGGAGCAAGAAGAAGCATATGGACAAGGAACTATTGTATGCGTTTTTCCTGTTGGCTGAGAGAAACCATTGCCATTTTAGAGTATCAGAAAGAAAAATGCCTACCCCTTCAATATATCCAGGATATATAATTTCTTTGCCATAGACATTCCCTCATAGATACAGATCATACACCTCTACAACTTAGTATATGGTCTCTGAGAATAGAAAAGTGGGCTTCTTTGCATTTAGCAACACTGGTCCATGAACAAAAGACATCTATCATCACAATTGTACTCAAGGCCTATCTGTCTTGGTAGGTCCTACCAGACCATGTGCCCTGTTGCCTTAGCAGATCCCTGCCATGATGAAGCAGCAGAGTGAGGCATTCCTTTCCATTCTCTCTCAGTATGCCCAACCTCCTCCGGTTGCAGGATCTCAAGAATTCTGGGAAAAAAAGTTTTAGAAGGATGGTAGCAGATAATCTCCCATGAAGTTATTGCTTTAACTTCATGGTTATTTCTTCAAACTTTGATTTGCCTCAGTATTTTAAAACATAAATGGCCTTTTGTGAGATAGCTTTACATAAATACTGTTGTGTCTATGTAGACATGTGATTTTTTTCAAGCAAACAGTTTATTTCCTTACCCTACTAATCAAGAAGGGAACATGCTGTATTTAGCAACAGAGAAAAGGTGCCTTCTGCAAAAGGGAGTGCCCCAAAGTTCTTTGATAGCAACTTAGGCCCATTATCAAGTAAGAAACCACCATCTGGCACTTCTCAGAAATATACTTCTGATGGGTGAATTGCATTGGCTCGAGACATCAAACAGACCTGCCCTGCTATTGAAATCTTTAGCTTAAGCACTCAAGGCTACCTCATCTAGGATCAGCTAGAGGCTACATTGAACTATCTAACTGAAGTTGCTTCTAAATAAGCCACTTAACCTTCTGGTGTTTATTTTCCCCCTCTATTAAAATGGCAGGGGCAGGTTCTGAGCCTCCTATTCGATGGTAACAAGTTAATGGACAATTCAAAACTTGTTCGTATGGTTCCTATCTCTGCCATACAACATGCTTCACAATTGAGAGTGGAGACTCGGAGAGTAACAAGGCGTATACGGTGAGTGACAAAACCAAGACTCAGACCAAGTCTTCTAACTCGAGGTTCTGTCTTTTTGTTCCCTTTACCATCACTAACCTGGCCACGCTCTAAGAAAAACAGAGGCCAAGGGAACTCAGGTAACAGAAGAGCTTTAAAAAAATAACCTTTAAGAACATTTAAAATTCAGTGTAAAGGAATCGGTGGATTTACTTTCACTTAGGAAAATAACTTTTGATGGTTTTCTCTCATCTCATTTTTCAGAATCAGAAAGTATCGAGAAAGATAAAGTACCCTCCCTGGAAGACAAAAAAGAAGCAGCTGACAGCATTTCATTGCCAGACTCCACCCTTCCTGAAAGCACCCCTCCTCCAGCCCCTCCCCTTCCCGCCTCAGCCTCAGTGTCTCCCAGGAAGGAGATTCTCTCGTCCTCTCCCCCAGCAGAGCACCCAAAACTCCTCCACTCTGTACCCACTCCACTTGTCATAGCTCAGAGGATCTCTGAGAGATGGGCAGGAAGTGAGGGCCCATCCCCTACATCCACTTCAGTGGAAGGGAGGTTCAGTGGATGGAAGAGTAGGACCTTTGCCTCACCATCTGCTCAAAACGGAGAGCACTCCCCATGGCACCGGCATGGCGCGACTTCCCAGACTGCCCCTAAGGTTCATCGTTTCCCAAGCAACATCAGTGTCACTAACAGTGCCGGGAAGGATTTCAACAAGACCATCTCCAAAGCAGCAGTCAATGTCCAAGAACGCAAGGCCCAGGTTCTGGCCAACATCAACGGGGTGGCCTTCCTTGCCCCAGGGGAAGTGGAAGAACGGTTACAGAAGAATGAGCCAACTGACCAAAAGAGGAGTCTGCTCCCTGAGCAGGGCATGTGTGAGGCAATGAGCAAGTTGAGTTTCATGAGGGAAGCCCCCAGCCCAGGAAAAGGAAGACAAAGGAGTATCGATCAGTGTTCCAAGGCTGTACAAACAGAACAATCCCCAGCTGTACCCAATGGCTTCCAGAGTATCCATGATGCTTTGAAGAGTGAGCCCAGCCCTTTTGTCTCCACTGGCAAGACGATAACATTCCGCCCAGATTCGGCTCTTACCAACAAGATCACACGGCAGAACGCCGCCAAGAGTTTCTATGAACATCGGCAGCCAGACATGGGCCAAGATGTCAGAAGACGGTCAGGCTCCCTCCCAAGAGCTGTAGGATTCCGACCCCAAGGCATCACTGTGCAGTTTGCTGGCCGGGGTTCCACAGAAGAAGCTCGGCGAGAGGCTCTGAGGAAGCTAGGGCTACTAAAGGAAACTTTGTGATGGCTGATGCAGCGAGGGTTGCTGCAAGAAGAGGGGGTTCTGATGGGCTAGCCCAGTCTGGCAGAATGGTTATGATACTCACGACATTCCTCTCCCCCTTAAAGAGCCAGGGGAAGAAATGTTAAGAGTAACAGACTTCACCTCACCGAAGATGTCTGGGAGATACTTGGTCTGTAATCAATATAAATACTTAAAGGCCAACACACAGCTCCCGATTGCTGTGCCATTTGTGGGCTTGGAGGCTCCAGGAAAACTGGTTCTAGCTGTCATCACCATTTGACATTGCTGCCCTACAATCCCCTATTTGAACATTGTGGAAGATATGCCTCCTGCCACACTTCTGAGTCTTCCTTTTTCCACACACAGGCAAAATCCAAGAAATGGAAAGGGGGAAGGAGGCAGAGAACCGGCAAGAGACCTTTCAAACCCATCGACTTCATGGATTGTAAATGCCATAACCTTTTTTGTTGTTGTTGTTTTTATTTGGCATTCTTGAGCCACTTGCTTCCTGGCCTCATAATCATCTTCTGTCCTGAAGTACCTGGCTTGAAATACCAGTTCCGACTATACCATCTGTGTTTTTCCTTCCATCTTTTTTTTTTTAAGTAAGGCCTTCTGTTCATATTTCTGATCCTTATTGTGCCTGGGATATCTGTTTTGGAAGGGGAGGCTTGTTTTAGCCCAAAACATGTACTTATTCCCCACCCCCTGCAAATGAATGTGCCATCTGGGTTGCATGAGAATTTTTTTTAAGATTTAAGTGAAGGCTTTATAGTTGTATTACTATAATTTCAGTTTGGAGAGTAGAGAGGGAATGGGGAGGACTTTGATAAGGATGGTGGTTTTTAAGAAAACAAGTCTCGTCAGACTGGGAACACCCATACACACACATCTGTATGTGGCTTCCTGACTTCTGATGGAGTCCCCATTCAGTATCTACAGGATACAGCCTCTTCTTCCTATAGCCTTGATGTACTTTTAGCTGCCTTCTGTTGGGGGTGACTGAAACAGAAGAAACCCAAAGGCGATTTGAATACATAACCAGTTTCTAATTTTGATATGTCCCATTCCTGTGATATTTCTGCAGCTCAAAAGTGGCTCTTCCCTTCATACTATTTTCTGCTTCTCCCCAATTATAATGCTCCCCTCCACGACCCCACCTCCCACCAAAGAATCGAAAGAACAGAAGTGTTTTGGGGATAAAAGTGGACACAAAGACCAGTGGCTGATGGTATTCCCTGAACAGTCTCTGAATTTTGTTAGCAGTTATATAATAAGAAGGGTGAGGAAAAGGAACTGACTCTCTCTCCCTGTTGTATGTCTTATATGCCAAGTTGTAGCCAAGAACAAGTTTATTAATACTATTCAAGGATGGAATTTTAAACCTTTAAAAATAGATTGGGAGGGGCTGAACTAGAAGACCCAGGCACAGCCTTTTATTATTCTCTCTTAACCATCATGGTAGCACAGCTATTTCTTTCCTGTAAATGTTGCTTAAATTCAAACTTTTAAATGTGCTGTGAAGGAAATTTTCCATAGTATTCAACTTGCCTCATAAATTATATAAAAAGATTGTACTTAAAACCACCAGTATTTAATACCTCACCCCACTCCCCCCACGAATTAATCTCATTTGTTATGGAATCTGGATACTATTTAAAATAAGCATTTAATTTTCACAGCCTTTTTAATAGCTTATTTTAAAGTTAGCTTTGTGGGCAGTGGATGTCTAAGTGATTCGTCAGAGACATATTTCTGTTAATAGAACAAGATGCACTCTGTTTAATCATTGAAAAGTAAGAAGTTGGAAAACATTCCATCAATTGAATCTGAGGGTCTTGACACTGCTGAAACTTTAAAATAATCTATATTTGTAACATAACCTCTTGGCGAGGTTGCTTTGTCTTTGGTTGTTTTAAATCTTTGTCATCCAGTAATTTCACTGAGTTTGAGATGAGTTTTGCTATTTTAGTATATTAATCTTCATGATGTTTCTTTGAAAAATAAACTTGGAGATTTTCTTAAGTCCAAGAGGATTTTTTTTTTTCTTTTTAAACCAGGGCTTTGAAAGTGCCCTCCACATAGTAGGCACTCAAATGTTTATTAAGGTTAAAACCAAGTCATTATACTGCTATCAGACCCTCTTTTTTTCTTTTAACTTATTTATTTTGGTTTTTTATTATACCCACTGTTACTCTGTTAGCTTGAAATCTTGCTTTTTATGTCAAGATATAGTGATCAAAGCTGTATGTTATATATATATGTCAAGTTCAAATTGTACCTTCTGATGAACCTGTTTTTGTTATAGGTTTTAGTTTCCAGTTATATATTTTTTATTGCATAACTAGGTGATCTGACCATATTTAAGAATGAATTAGTTTGGGGGCGCCTACGTGGCACAGTGAATAGAGAGCACCAGCCCTGGAGTCAGGAGGGCCTGAGTTCAAATTCGGCCTTAGACACTTAACACAAAAACTAGCAGTGTGACCTTGGGCAAGTCACTCAATCTCATTTGCCCTCCAAAAAAGAAAAAAATGAATTCGTTCAAACCAGGACAAGCTTAAGTGGTGGAGTGGATAGAGTGTTGTGCCTGGAGTCAGGAGGAGCCCAGCCTCTGCTACTTATACTGACTCTGTGACCCTGGGCAATTGACCTGTCTGCTTCAGTTCAAATGAGAAGCCTCTAGGTGGCGCAGTATATAGACATCAGAGCTGAGTTCAAATCTGCCCTCAGGTTCTTCATCTCTAAAACGGGGATAATGCTAGCACCTACTGCCCAGGGCTGTTATGAGAATGAAATAAGACAAAATTTGCTAAAATGCTATACAAATGCTAGCTATGTAGCCATTTAAATTAAATGTTGGGATTTCATTCCAAAGCAAAACACATCAAAAAGGGGGCACACTTAAAACACTCAGTTTTCCTGATCCAGCCACATGTTGCCTTTGAAACAGTCCCTAACAGATATCCCTCATCTAAGCCTGTGCCTTCAGCTTTGCTTGGTTGTACCAGAGGGATGCACCATCTTCCCCTGCAAATGGCAGAATGATAATAGTTAACCACACTTCCTTATTCCATGTACACCCAGTGGGCATGAGCATACTTACACACTCAGTTCCTATTACAGCCACATTTTCAAGGAGAAGAATTTACTAGACTAGAAAGAATGTCAGTTGGGGGAATAGCTAATAGTAGCCAGTTTGGCTGAATTGTCAAGTCCTTGAAGGGGAATGATGTAAACTAAGTCTGGAAAGGTAGGTCAGGAACCAGAGTGTAGGAAGCTTTCCAAGTCTGGGAACCTTTGGCCCCTCTACTTCTAGCTACCTTGAATCCAGTGAAATGAGATCAAAAAAGCAAAGGGCTTTATGCCTAAACCTGACTTTTCAAAATCAACTGACTTTTTTTTTAGTAGACTGGTTGTGTGGGATCCTTCATTCTGGAATGTTCTGATGGAAAGGTCTTCGGCTTAAGGTATCCAACAGAAAGTAGCTTGCATGAAGAACTTGGCTGTGTTTGAGTGATGCCCGATGGAACTGAAAGGCTTGCATTTTTAAGAAGACAGCTCCGCCTTTTTCCATGATTTTAAAAATAAATTCCTTATGGGTAAAGTTCCTTGCTAAAAGGGCACAAAGGGGTTCAGTGTTGTACGATGCCTATTCTCAGTTTTAGGATGGCTGGTGAGGAAGAGCATGGGATGGGGGTGGGATGGGTCAGGCCTAGGAGATGTAGCCCTGTGTAATTGACCCTTGTCAGACCTTGTCATTCTCCTGTTAATGTTTTCCTGGTAGAAGTATGATGAGTGTTATTTATATAATATAGCAAGTTTAATAAACATTTCTTTTCCTAAAGGACTTCTTGTATTCCTGAAATTTGGCCAAGAGCAAATTGTACCAGTGGAATAGCATCCACCTTTTTCCAACATTTTCCTCTTCTCCACTGTCTGCTGATAGTCGGTAGAAAAGCAGGAGAGGGCAAGTTCAACTGTGGAGGGCTTACGTTTTTAAACAAACTGACAAGTTACCCAACAGGTTTTTGGCATCTTCTCTTCACCATGTTTTCTTTGTTTTTCTTTTTTCCTTCTTCAAAGTAGAGACTGCGTTCTTGCGTCTCCATTATTAATGTCTGTTAGTTGAGCAGGATCTTTATTTCAAAAGTGAGAAAAAGAAGGGGGGGGAGGGAGGGAGAAGGGGGAGGGAGCTGTAAATCATCATGCCCTGGGAAATCTGGAAGTACCTTGAAATTCAAACTGAGCCCTAGACCTTTTTTTTTTTTTTGAGGCAATCAGGGTTAAGTGACTTGCCCAGGGTCGCACAGCTAAGTAAGTGTCTGAGGCCATATTTGAACTCAGGTTCTCCTGACTCCAGGACTGGTGCTCTATCCACTATACCACCTAGCTGTCCTCTCCAGCCATAGACTTTAAAAAGAAGCAGCATTACTAGAAGCCATATTATACCCCATTAGTTATCAGCCCATCCGATGCCTTATGTCTCATTATTTTACTCTCTGACCTATGACAGTTACTTTGAACAAAGGGGACTACTTTTTTTTAAAACATTCCTTTTCAAAAAGAAGAATCCCTAAAAAAATTCTAGATGTTTCTCAAAATGAGAGAATTTGACAATAGTACACTTTTCTTTCCCCTTCAAGATAACTTTCAGCCCTCAAATGCTTTTCCACATTACCAAAAAGAAAAAAAAAATCATGGACCAAGAGTTGGAAATGACTTAAAAGGCCATCTAGTCCAATCCCCTCGTTTTACAGATGAGGAAACTGAGGATCAGAGGTGAAACAACTTGCCTAGGGTCCTAGAGAAAAATGGCAGAGTTGGGATTTGTACTCAGAGCTTGTACCTCCCCTTCAGCACTTTCTCCACTTCACCCCCACGTTCCCCTTAGCAGCACATACCATGCCCAAGGTCACGCAATATTCAGCATCAAGTCGGGCTTGGGCAGTAAGCTTGAGCCCATAACCCCAGTATTAACAAGATTCAGACCCAGCTCTCACTTTTCACTGCTAATGAGAAGTGACTACTCTCGAGAATCAGGTGAATTAAAATTCGATAGGAGCCTCTCCTGAAGAAAACACCTGGTAGAAGCAGTGTGTATCTCACAGCCTGCCTGTGTGTGTAAGTCAGTGGCCCTTTTCGGCTTCCTTGTCTCCATGACTTATTTCAAGTAGGAAAGCATTCCTTGGCTTGGATTTTGGAGTCAGAAGACCTAGGTTCAAATCTAGGGTCTGATACTTAGAATCACAGAATTTTAGAATTGACAGGCACCTTTGAAGTCATTGAATCCAAACTTCTCACCTTGCAAGTTAAGAAACAGAGGCCTGGAGAGGTGACTTACCCAAGGTCTCATAGTAAACTGTTGATAGAGTGACAAAAAAAGTTTTGCCAAATAGGATGGGAATATGTGCTATCACAGGTTTCATTCCTAATATTCCATCAAACTTTTCTTTCCCCAGATGCATAGATCACAGTGCTAACTGCTGGAGTAAATACAAAGTTTAGATATGATGGGCTCCCTGTCCTCAAGGAGCTTGTAGAATAATAGGGGTACAATAATAGCTAACATTTATATGTGGGGCAGCTAGGTGGCCAAGTGAGTGGATGGAGCACCAAGCCTGGAGTCAAGAAGACTCATCTTCCTGAGTTCAAATCCAGTCTCAGACACTTACTAGCGGTGTGACCTTGGGTAAGTCACTTAAGCCTGTTTGCCTCAGTTTCCTCATCTGTAAAATGAGCTGGAGAAGGACAAAACCACTCCAGAATCTGCCAAGAAAACTCTAAATGGGGGAAAGTAGGTGGTGCAGTGAATAGAGCACCGGCCCTGGAGTCAGGAGGACCTCAGTTCAAATCCAGCCTCAGACACTTGACACTAGCTGTGTGACCTTGGGCAAGTCACTTAACCCCAATTGCCTTGCCTCCCCAATTCGAAAAAGAAAACCCTAAATGGGGTCACAGAGAGAGGACATGACTGAAAAGTGACAGCAACAAAGATTTATATATGAAGCATACACACACACAAGCTTTAAAGTTCACAGAGAGTTTTATGTATACTATCTCTTTTAGTTTTCACAACAACCCTCAGATATAGGTGTTATTATTATCCCCATTTGCACAGGAGAAAACATGTTTAGAGAAGTTGTCACCCCAGGTTACACAGCTAGTAAATGTCTGAGGCAAGATTTGAACTCAAGTCTTCCTGCCTCTAAGTCTAGCATTCTATCTACTACTTCCCTTGATGTCTCTATGTAGCTCTCAAGGGATATGTATCTTGGTGAAGTACATTACTTACAAAAGAATGTTATCCCAAGTCTTAGGAGAAAGACTGTAACCACCCAGAGGTATCAGGGAAGGCTTCATGGAGGAGGCATTTAAGCTAAGCTCTAAAATGGGCAAGAATTCAGGCAAAGATAGGACAGGGGGTATTCCAGGAATGGTGCAGGCAAGACACAAAAACTAGAGGGCACTTGTCACAGCTGGGAAACACCGACTACATCAGGTTGGCCAAAGCATAGAGTATGTTGAGTTTGGCAATATAGCTGGAAAGATAAGACTGTTCCAAACAGGAGAGCACCTTGAATGTTGGGCAAAGAAATTTCTACTTGGTGGCTGTGCTTGTCAGCTCAGGGTTTCAAGAGAGAGAAGTAGCTATGTCCAGCATAAGCTAATTGTGGAGTTTATGGAAGGATAAATAAACCACAGGAATATACGCATTTGTTCAGTGAGGGCAGTATAACAAGACTAACTGACAATTCTTTGGTTCACCTCATTTGAATACCTCTCTTTGTCCCAGAGAAAATACATTTATCCCCACAAAGTCAGCTCTGTCTAGGCTAGGGGTGGATTTGTTCTGTGAAGTTTGGATTCAGTCAAAGGGCCACACTTGAGGATCTAGAGGGCCACAAATTCCTCACCCCTGGATAATTACCCAGTCGTGGATCTTACTAAGGAAGACAAGAAAGCCTATCTTCTGAAATCATTTGCAAATGCACAAATCTGAACCAGGTGAGATAAAGCTAAATACAAGGGAAGCAGAATTTCTTTGGAGGCCAGGGTTATACTCATGTTTATTTGTTAGTTAATACTGTTGTCTATCTCAGGGTGAAAAATGCTATCCACATCCAGAGGAAGAACTAATGGAATCTGAATGCAGATTGAAGCATACTGTTATCACTTTGTTTTTTTCATGTTTTTCCCCCCCTTTGGGTCTGTGTCTTTCACAACATGACTAATATGGGGGGAAAATAGTGTCTATCTACACGTCTCTTCCTCTACGCAAATAAGGTACATAATTTAAGCAGCTGACCTCAAAAGTAATTGTTCAATCATGTTTGACTCTCCATGACCCTGTGGACTGCAGCACACTAATACTGTCCATGGGGTTTTCTTGGCAAAGATACTGGAGTGGTTTGCCATTTCCTTCTCCAGTGGATTAAGGCAAACAGAGGTTAAGTGACTTGCTCAGGGTTACACAGCTAGTAAGTTTCTGAGGCCAGATTTGAACTCAGGCCTTCCTGACTTCAGGCCTAGTGCTCTATCCATCGAGCCATCTGGCCGCCTCATCAAAAGCAACAGAGAGCCCCTAAATGTTTTTGATAAGGGATGTGACATGCCTAAGACACAGGTTGTCCCAAAAGTCTTAGTGCAGCTTTAAGTTTGCTAAAGCTTCTAAACCTTAAACCTTAATTGAGACTTTTAGGACAAGCTACATTTCAATATTCCAAGTATGTGTAATTTTTGTTGGTACAGAGACACCCTACACCGAGACGGATTGCAATTCCACCACGACTCAGTGGAGACCATCTTTGGGCATCAGTCAGACTGTAGTTAGCCTGGTGACGAGCCTTCCTGAATTGAGCCAATCCTAGGTGATAGACACAGCCAGTCACTGGGCTCACACTCAAAGCCTTTCCTTGGTGGATCTTAGTGGCCAGAATTTATATTCTGCTGGCATAACCTTCAAGAACCAGGATTGCCTCCAGGCTCAGGAAGAAGCATGAACGTTGACATTTAAAGGAACGTAGACCAGAAGAAAGATGATTCAGCAGACAGCTGTTTGGAAGCTTCCCCAGGGTAACCTCAGGATGGGAACATAATGCACCAAAAGAGGAAATGGCCCTTACAGGTGAGGACTTCAGGATGGGACTCAGCCCATGAGAACCCGCTATCTTAACATGACAGTTGACTTCAGGCTTCATATTTTGAGGTTAAAGTTTAGAAAGGATAAATTAGAAGAGAGAAACCCTGTAGGAGGCGAGTGCAGTAATAACAATAACAACAGCTAGCATTTATATAGCATTAAAGGTTTTCAAAAGACTTTACATATGTCATGAGGCAGCTAGGTGACTCTGGATAGAGCACTGGGCCTGGAATCAGGAAGACTGGAGTTCAAATGCAGCCTCAGATACTTGCTAGCTATATGACCACGGGCAAGTCACTTAATCTGTCTGCATCAGTTTACCCAACTATAAAATGGGTATAACAATAGCTCCTACTTCAAAGCATCACTTTAAGGATCAGATGAGATAATATTTCTAAAGCACTTAGCACAGCACCTGACATTGTTGTATTTAGTCACATCTGACTCTTGGTGACCCCATTTGGGGTATTCTTGGCAAAGATCCTGGAGTGGTTTGTCATTTCCTTCTCCAGCTTATTTTATAGATAAGAAAACTGAGGCAAACAGGGTTAAATGACTTGTCCAGGGTCACACAGCTAGTAAGTGTCTGAGGATGGATTTGAACTTAGGAAGATGAGTCTTTCTGACTTCAGGCCTGGCACTCAATCCACTGTGCCACCTAACTGCCACTACCTGGCATACACTAGGTGCTTAATCCATACTTGTTTCCTTCTCATTATTTCATTTGATTCTCACAAGAACCCTGGGAGAAAGGCGCTATTATTATCTCCATTTTACAAATGGGGAAACTGAGGCAGAGAGAAAAGTGACTTGTGCACACAGCTAATAAATGTCTAGGACAGAATTTGAACTCAGATCTTCCTGGCTACAAGTCCAACATTTTATTCATTATACCACCTAGCTTCCCAATAGTCAGGAAGACAGTAAAGAAGGCCTGAACTAAGGTAATGGCAGAGGAACAGAAAACAGATAAGATTGGGAAGAAGTAGAATGGACAGCTTGTAGTAATCAATTAGATATGAGGGAGGAAAGGGCAAGACCTTAGGATTGTGAACGTGGTGGAATTAGCAACATCAGAGGTAAGAGGAGGTTAGGGGGAACGTTAATGCCAACCCTTATAGTTTTAATTTTTTAATTTAATTTTTATACCTTAATATACATCTTTGCTGCCTAGATTCTCTCAGCTTCACTTCACCAAGTAAAACACTCACCTCATTGACTGAGGACGACTATCAGCTTTGCTGGTTCTCAATTTGTCCCTTTGCTAATCCCTGGAGTCTGCCCCCTTCCTCTGGCCCACCCACAGGTTCACAGGAGGGCATGTTAGTACTACAGTAATGGGAACACTTGGTGGGTTGGAGCCCTTGTCTATCTTACCTGATGGCAGAATGCCTCCTGGGTCTGACTCAGGGCCTTGGGCTCCTAGCCTGCTTCACCTAGAATATGACAAAAGAGTAAGAACTGGAAAGTGTAGTTATTTCTAAGTAATGAGTTTGGTGAAGAATTTCTCCTGCCTTCTCCCTTCAGTAGGATACACAGCCACTGTTCTGGTTGCTGGTGGGTCTGACCCTGGCCACTGGGATGAACATAGTACTTTAGTGCCAAAGGGAACAATTTGGTCACTGATAAATGGACCACACTTCATAAACTTTAGCCTCAAAATATTAACAAGTGTAGTCTTGAGTCAACTGTCATTTTCATGCTGTTAAAAGCTCAAAGACTGGGGCAGCAAGGTGGTGCCATGGACAAAGTGCCAGGCCTGGAGCCAGGAAGACTCATTTTCCTGAGTTCAAATCTGGCCTCAAACACTTATTGTGTGACCCTGGGTAAGTCACTTAACCCTGTTTGCCTCAGTTTCTCATCCACAACATGAGCTGGAAAATGAAATGGCCAAGAAAAGTCCAAATAAGGTCATAAAGAGTCAGACATGACTAAAAAATGACTGAATGACAAAAATCCCCAAATATGCTGGGCTTACATGGGCCAGGTCCAATCCTGGGGTCCTCACCCACAAGGGTAATTTTCTCTTTGGGCACATTATGTCCCTACCCTGAGATTACTCTAGGGAAATCCAAAATAAAGCTTAGGCACAGCTCATGTGTAGGCTTTCTCATATGTGCATAACTGGGCTTCCATCTCCTGTATATAAGCATGCAAAGTAATCAGTTTATATCATGGATTAAGGTCTTTATTTTATCCCAGAGAAAATGCAGAAGAAAAAAGGACTCACAAGAATTCATAAACAGATACAGTGACCATAAACAGATACAGCAAACATACAGTAAATAGTAGTTCCCACATTTCAATGAGTCCCTATTTAATACCACAAAGACCTTCTGAGAGCTTGGACTGCCCTGGAAGGGAAAACAGGCTGGAGCTGCTTCACAATAATCCCCTTTTACCACCAGGCCTAGTCAGGCTACCTAGGAATTCAAAATCCTCCCTCCTCTACACAGGAGGTTGGAATTCAGCAGCATTATCCATCAACTACCCATGTAAGTGAGTATACATCTGCTTCTGCAGGAACTATCAGTGGTCCAGCTACTGCCATGTCTTATCTCCCATGTGTCTGGGCTCTGACCTGAGAGAGCACAAGTAAGTCCCATGTATGTGTTTCCCCTCCAAGGAAGCCATTATCAACTCCTGGGGGAGGGAAACTGTACATGCAGAGGTATCAATCAATCAATATACATTTATTAAGCACCTACCATGTTCCAGGCACCATGCTAAACTTATCCCAACCCTCATCCCCCATGTAAATCCACTCTGGTTTATCTGTCTCCTGAACACAGAAAAGGCCAATAGGTTTAAAAAAAAAAAAAAAGGGAGCAGCCAATCGGCCAGTTCATTTTTATAGACCATGGATGGAAAGGGCCAGCTCCTCCAACAAAAGGCTATGCTTGACTCATGATGGAAAAATCTATCCACATCCAGAGAAAGAACCGTGGAGTCTGAATGCGGAGGGACGCAGACCATTTTCTCTTTTTTGTTGTTATTTTGTTTCTCCTTTCTTGCGGTTCCTCCCATTGGTCCCAATTCTTCTTTACAATGTGACTAATGTGAAAATGTTTAATATAAAATGCATATATAGAACCTGTATCCTATTGCATGCCATCTTGGGGAGGACAGAGAGGAAAGAGGGGGAGAAAATTTTACATTCAAAATCTTATAGAAGAGAATGTTGAAAACTAAAAATAAATATTTTTTTTAAAGCCTTTGTTCCTGAATCCCAGCTAGCCAACCATCTCAGAGGCCATACGAGTCACTGCAAATCAATAAGAAATTGTCTGTATCCTCTAAACAAGGTCCCAATATGCATGTCTATGTAATGCTGGGGGAACACCCCAACACTGTCTATCAGTGACAGAGTGCTGGACCTGAAGTCAGGAAGACTTGAGTTTGAAATCTAGCTTCAGAAGCTTATGAGCTGTTTGACCCTGGACAAATCACTTAACTTCTCTGTTTCCTCATCTTTAAAGAGGGAAAATAATAGGACCAGGGTGGTTGTGAGGATAAAATGACATATTTGTAAAGCCCTTTGCAATTTTAAAGTACTATGTAAATTCTAGCCATTATTATTATTCTAGATACTCTAGAATAACTTTTAGCATCTAAAATCATAGGTCACAAGCCCCCACTGAAGTATTTCCCTTTATCAGTCAGTGGCATGACATGATTTCTTCAAAGCAGAGGCATTAATGAAGTATTGCAGCAAAAAAAGCTGCAATTAACACTTCCCCCATAAATGTTGAGTGTACTTCCCCTCAAATTAATACAGCATCAGAGGGCAAAAAGGGAAGGGGGAAGAAAGGGAAGAGAATAAGCATTTGTACTGTGTCTACTATGTGCCAGGCTCCATGTTAAGAACTTCACAAATATTATCTCGCCTGACACTGTGAGATAGATGCTATTGTCTTCATTTTACAGGTGAGGAAACTGAGGCAAGCAGACTGGGCACATTTTAGATAGCATACATGGGAAAACAGCCTGAGTGACCAGTGGAAGGACAGGAGAGCAGTTCACGCCCACAGCACTGCAGGACTGTCTGATGTCTTCTATTTCCCAGGTCCTGCCAGGCATGCTCCCCCTTCTAAACCTGTTGATCTTCACTTCATGGTTTCAAGACACTGCTCCCGCAGACGCTGCTGTGCTCTGTTCACAGTCTCTGTGTGCTGAACCCGGCAGCCTCTGCCAAACAATGCTGGGTCAGATGCTGCTCTACTGGGGGAAATCCCCTAGAGAATCACCCTTACCATATGCCCCCGCACAGTGGATAGAGTTCTGGGATTGGAGCTAGGAAGACCTGAGTTCAAATCTGTCCTCAGACACTTCATGGCTGTGTGACCTTGAGCCTGGCACAAACTAGGCTGTTTAATAAATACTTATTACCTTCTCTTCCTGTCCTTCCACCCCTCAGTTCCTGACTAAGCTAAATTGCTTGTCTGTGCTTTCCTTGGGGAAATAGCAGACACTGCCATGATTTATTCATTTAAAGTCCATAGTCATCGTTAACTTATTTTATGAAAGGCAGAAGCCCTTGTAGAGGAATCACCCCAAAGCCTCTTCTTGGGTTCTAATATCTTTTTCTCCCTTGGCTACTAAGTCCACCCAATAAGATCTTCTCAGTCTTGGGTACCAAAGATCAGCCAATGCCCTTGGGCTTCCTTTGTACTCCTCTTCCTATAAGCTCCTCAAGGACAAGGACTGTCTTTTGTCTCTTTTTGTATGCCCCGCTACTTAGCAGAGTGTCTGGCACACGGTAGGCGGTTAATAAATGTTTGTTGATTGATTGACTAGTCCAAGAGCTAGGGTGTTTCAGAGAGCTCACTCTCACTTATGGTCAGCATTCCATATACCTCCCAAATTTTCATCTCTTAAGTCTAAACAATAAGCAATTTGAAAACTACCAAATAGCTCTGGAAATTGAGGTTCCCCAGTTTTCAAACTCTAAGTCTCAGAGAAGAAAAGATGGGGGGCAGGGGGAAGAGGGGTGAAGCAAAGACAAGTTCAGCCCAGAGGCAAGATCATTGTTTCTTCCATGTGCGTAGTTACATTGTTGTCCTCTCATATGTAGATAGGCCACACTCCAAGACCTGGAGGTACTTTGTGATCCTTACATCTGTACTCATTATGTCTACACTCCACAAAGGAAAAGATGTGTTCAAAACGATCATCTTTATCTACTCTCCTTCCACAGTCTAAAAGTTGTCGGTAGTTGCAGGGAGTGGGCTTAGAAGGCTAGGAAGCACTGCCTGGAATCAGTCAGCTTAGGAGGCATACACACCTACCCACTACGGACTAGCTTGAATATTTGCCCTCTCTGATTCCATTTGTCTCCCATCACGTTGTTTTATTTTCCATTGTGCTAATCAACAGTGGGACTATCTATCACTGGGGGCATTGAGAAATGTTACCATTCATCTTGGATTTGACAGGCCCTCTTTGTGGCTCATTTTCATGATTAATGGAACCTTTTGGTTTCCATGGCCTTTCACTGAATTACATCATTTCCTGCATCACAGTTATGGATAACTCATTGTGCTGGTGGTGAGAGAACCCAGCCCTCCTCTGGCTCCAACTTGTCCTCCTGTAGTATACAAGGATTGCCACATCATGAAATGGGATAGAGGGCTCATTTTGACTCGGCACCCTCATATGGTACTTAAGGGATACTACCCCTGGCACTGGACAACAATTGTCACACTGAAAGCTATTAAGTACCCTTGATACACAGTGTGGGCTAAGCACTATAACACTGTAAAGCTAAAATAAACCACCCTGCCTTCAGGATCCTGGGTTCTAAACAGGCAATTTATTTGATATATTCCAGATCTTCCTCATGCATAACTATCTTCCAGCAAAATCTTCTTCTAATGACTTAACATGACTTGTAGATGACTGTGTTGTTGAAGGATGTTTTAGTGAAGCAGGAGCTACTTCCTCTCCTCTCACACCTCTAAACCTTCTGCAATCTGACTTTGGACCTCACCAATCAACTGAAACTGCTTTCTCCAAAGTTACCAATAATCTCTTAATTGATAAATCTAATGGCCTTTTCTCAATCCTCATCTCTTCTCTCTAGGTTTTTGTGACTCTCTCTCCCTCTTCTTCTTCTTCTTCTTCTTCTTCTTCTTCTTCTTCTTCTTCTTCTTCTTCTTCTTCTTCTTCTTCTTCTTCTTCTTCTCTCTCTCTCTCTCTCTCTCTCTCTCCCTCTCTCTCTCTCTC
>NW_027186523.1:14618467-14628383 GCF_028583685.1 Petaurus breviceps papuanus
CTCTCTCTCTCTCTCTCTCTCTCTCTCTCTCTCTCCCCCCCCATCTCCTCCTCGTCTGACTGCTCTTACTCACAAGTCCCCCAAAACTCTATCACTTCAATTTTCCCTCTATACTATCTCATTTCAGATCTCATCAGCTCCCAAGGATTCAATGATCATGTCTACATAGATGATTCCAAGATCTATATCCAACCCTAGTCTCTCCTGAGTTCATCTTGCATCATGAATTGCCTGTTGAACAATGCCAACTAGATGCTCTGTGAGCATCTCACATTCAACATGTTCCAAACAGAATTATTTTTCCCCTCTAAACTTCCCTTTCTTCTCGGTTTTCCTGTTATTGCCAGGAATGTTAAGAATGGGCCTCAAGTTTCTTGGGCTAAAAGATTATTTCACCCCATCTTTTTGCTGGCTCTGCTTTTCCAGAATTTGTTTAGAAACACTATTTTATGGTTGTTTGGAGGTGAATATGGGAGGGTGACAGTGATTTCCTGCTTACTCTGCCATCTTAGCTGCTGGAAGTCCTTCCCTTCCCAATCTTATATACTACTTCCCTCTACTCATTCTATGATCCCCCTATACTGGCCTATTTGTTGTTCTTCACACAAGACACTCCATCTTGGGTCTCTGGGTCTTTGTACTGACTGCCCCCCACACTTGAAATACTCTTTCTTCTCTCTTCTACCTCTTGATGTACCTGGCTTCCCTCAACACTCAAGCTTAAGTACACCTTATTTACTTACACCTTATTTAGGAGACCTTTTCTTGTCCCCTCAAGCTATTCAAGCCTTTCCTCAAGGCCTTTCCTGCCCTCTGTTCTGTCTCTGTCCTGTAAGTACCTATTTGTATACATGTTATCTCTCCCACTGGAATGTTAGCTTCTTGAGGGCAGGGACTGTTTTTTGCCTTCTTTGCTATTCCTTAGCCCTTAGCATAATGCCTGGGATATAGTAAATGTTTGCTCAATAAATCCCTGTTGATTGATTGATTGAGTCTGGTCCTAACAAGCTGCAATGGGTTTGGGCAATAGGCCAAATGAAGCCTGTATGTCTATAGTCCAAGGACATATGGCTTTTTACCAGACAGTTGATAACCAGGTAACTTGTTTGTTTTTCTTCTTTTCTTTCTTTTTCCTCTTTCCTTCCTTTCTTCTTTCCTTTTTTCTGCCACAGAACTTCATGAAAACATTTATTAAGAAATGGAGGGGTTATATAAGATCTTCACAAGCATGGAGGCATGCACTCACTGATGAAAGCACAGATCTTTTGAAGTATTAACGACCTCCATTAAAGGTCGTTTAATAAAATTAAATATCAAAAAGGTTCTTTTTGTGGAAACACATTTCTGCTATCACCTTTTTTTTTTTGTACAACTGAAAAAAAAATCAGTTTTTCAGTTGGGAAAGAATTTTTTATAGCCAGTGTCTCTGATAAAGGCCTCATTTCTAAAATCTATAGAGAACTGAGTCAAATTTATAAGAATACAAGTCATTCCCCAATTGATAAATGGTCAAAGGATATGAACAGGCAGTTTTCATGAAGAAAATAAAGCTATCTTATAGTCATATGAAAAAATGCTCTAAATCACTACTGATTAGAGAAATGCAAATCAAAACAACTCTAAGGTAGCACATCACACCTGTCAGATTGGCTAACATGACAAAACAGGAAAATGATAAATGTTGGAGAAGATGTGGGAAAATTGGAACACTAATCCATTATTGGTGGAGTTATAAACTGATCCAACCATTCTGGAGAACAATTTGGAACTATGTCCAAAGGGCTACAAAAATGTGCATATCCTTTAACCTAGCAAGGATACTTCTAGGTCTATATCCCAAAGCAATCATAAAAATGGGGAAAGGACCCACATGCACAGAAATATTTATAGCAGATCTTTTTTGGTGGCCAAGGAAATTGAGGGGATGCCCATCAAAGGGGAATGGCTAAACAAATTTGGCATATGAATGTAATGGAATATTATTGTTCCAAAAGAAATGATGAACAAGCAAACTTCAGAAAAACCTGGAAAAACTTACATGAATTTATGCTGAGTGAAGTGAGCAGAACCAGGAGAACACTGTACACAGTAACAGCAACACTGTGTGATAACTAACCAATGCGAACATCCAAGACAACTCCAAAAGATTCATGATAGAAAATGCTATCTCCACGTGCAGAAAAATAACCATGGAGTCTGAACACAGATTGAAGCATGATATTTGCTCTCTCTTTTTTTGTTTTTTTGTTTCTTCTTTCTCATTGTTCTTCCCTTTAGTTCTAATTCTTCTTTACAACATGACTAATGTGAAAATATCTTTAATATGAATGTATATGTAGAGCCAATATCAGATTACATGATGTCTTGGGGTGTGGGGGGAAGGGTAGGGAGAAAAAATTTAGAACTCAAAATCTTAGGGAAGTAAATGTTGAAAACTAAAATTAATTAATTAATAAAAAAAGAAGTGAAAGAAAAATTAAAAATCAGTTTTTCAAAACATAAAAGATTGGAAAGAAAGAAGAAAAGCTTGTCATGATTTTGATTTTTTTTTCCTTCTCTGATATAATTGGCATTTGAGAAAAGGACCAGGCAATATTGGGCTAAGTCTAGTAGCACACTGTCAAACTTAGTTGCATTCAGTCAACCAACAAGTATTTATTAAGCTTGCCAGGCCTAGTGGGCCTGGGGCTCCTCAACCAGCAGCAGCCTGAGCAGACTTCAGGAGAGTGAATCACTGTTATGGGAATGGGAATTTAAGATCTTCCCTGCCCTTAGGCCCTTTGATAGTCTTAAGTGACTCTGAGAACCTTCCTTGATTTGAAAATATACTCTGCCCCCCTAATCAGCTGCATGTGGTCATCTAGAGCCTGTGGCAGGAGGCTTGTTTTTCAGGAACACCCACACCTTGGTGTTTTGTGATTGGGCAGTGGGTCAAGAGGGTTGTGACATTCTCTGAGCCAAGAGAAGGCTATATATACCCTGATGTGAGGTTTTGTTTTGGGGCTCACTTTGAGAAGAGTTATGTGATTTGACCAGATGAGACTCTGGGCAACCGTTGAGCCCCCCAGCTTTGAAAACCCAGATGTTAGTGCTTTCCTCTCTGGTAACTAACTAGGTATGGATGTAATGGTCAGACAGTTAGGAAGCCTGTCTGCTGATGTTTCTCTGTATTTGTTGTCTGCTTGTAACTTGTTTGTATTCTCTGAAGTTTGGAGTGCTGACCTTTCCCCCCTGAACTAGATAAATGACATATGTTTGATTAAAGCAAGATTGCTAACCCATTTTGAGTTGCTTTCCTTTAGAAAAACAGATCTAAAAACCTGTGTTGGCAGCCACCCTGTATATGCTAGGGTGCTTGCTGCTATAATCACCAGCAGCTGTGGCAGTTTCCAGACTTCTCAACCCATAAACGCCAAAAAGAAAGTAAAAGGTCAGTCAGGAACTCTGCTGGAACTGGGTGGAGAAGAGGTCTTCCAGCCCCTGCCCCTGGGGCAAGAAGTGGCAGAGGCACAACGGCTGCAGCTACTGCCACGTGGCTGCCTCTAGAGCTCCTGGAATGCAGATCATAGGGGGACCAAGCAACCATTCAGAAGGTAATCACTCTTGCTTTAACCTTCTTGGATCTGGATTGCAGTCTTGTGTGGTGGTCCTGGGGTGTGTGGCCAGTGTATCAGAGCTTGTGAGGGCTGCAGAGAGGGCACCCTCCTAATAGCTCTGGCAACTGTGAAAACCCCAGCGATTTGGGACATAGCTCTCTGCAATCTGGAAGTAGAGTTCTACCATGGCAAAGAGATCAAAAGTCAAGTAACTTGATGGCAATATGAGCAAGTGGAAGCAGAACAAACAGACCATAGAATTCTTTTTTGGGGACAAAAAGGATCAAAATATGGAATGGGAGGAAGACAATGAAGTCAGAATTCCTGCATCAAAAGCTTCCAAGAAAAATATGAACTGGTTATAGGCCGTGGAAGTCAAGAAGGATTTTGAAAATCAAGTAAAAGAAGTGGAGGAAAAATTGAGAAGAGAAATAAGAATGATTCAAGAAAATCAGGAAAAGTGAGTCAACAGCCTGCTAAAGGAGACCCCCCCCCCAAAAAATACTATAAAACAGATCCAAACAAATGAAAAAAATAGAAGGCACTGTGAAATATCTCATTGGAAAAACCACTGACCTGGAAAACAGATCAGGAGAATTAGACTACCTGAAAACCATGATAAAAAAAAAAAAAACCTAAACAACATCTTTCAAGAAATGATCAAGCAAAATTGCCCTGATATTCTAGAACCAGAGGGCAAAATAGAAATTGAAAGAATTCACCTATCACTTCTTAAAAAAAATCCCAAAAAAGAAAACTCCTAGGAATATTATAGCCAAATTCCAGAGTTCCCAAGTCAAGGAGGAAATACTGCAAGCAGTCAGAAAGAAACAATTTGAGTGGAAACACAATCAGGATAACACAAGACCTAACAGCTTCTACATTACAGGATTGAAGGGCTTGGAATATGATATTCTGGAGGTCAAAGGAGCTAGGATTAAAACCAAGAATCACCTACCCAGCAAAACTGAGTATAATGCTTCAGGGGAAAATATGGTCATTCAATGAAATAGAGGATTTTCAAACATTCTTGATGAAAAAACCAGAGTTGAACAGAAAATTTAACTTTCATATACAAGAAGCAAGAGAAGCATGAGAAGGTAAACAGGAAGAAGAAATCATAAGGAACTTATTAAAGTTGAACTATTTACATTCCTACATGGAAAAATGATAATTGTAACTCATAAGACTTTTCTCAGTACGAGGATAGTTGAAGGGAATATATATGTGTATATGTATGTATAGGAGGGTGTATGTGTGTATAAATATATATGTGAGTGTGTGCATATGTATGTACATGTATACATAGATAGACAGCACAGGATGAGTTTAATATGAAGGGATGATATCTAAAAAAATAAAATTAAGAAGTGAGAGAGGAATTAATTGGGAGGAGAAAGGGAGAGAGATTAAGGTAAATTATCTCATATAAAAGAGGCAAGAGAAAACTGTCACAATGGAGAGGAAGAGCAGGAAGGTGAAAGGGAATAGGACAACCTTACTCTCATTGAATTTGGCTTAAGGAGAGAATAACATACACACTCAATTGGGTATCTTACCCTACAGGAAAGTAGGGGGGAAGGGGATAAGAGAGGGTATGATAAAAGGGAGGGGAGATTGGGGTAGAGGGTAGTTAGAAGCAAACACTTTTGAAAAGGAATAGGGTCAAAGGAGAAAGAACAAATGTGGGGCAGGATAGGATGGAGAGAATTATAGTTAGTCATTCACAATATAACTACTATGGAAATGTTTTGCATAACTACACATATACAACCTATATTGAATTGCTTATTTTCCCAGTGGAGGTGGGTGAGGAGTGAAGAAGGGAAAAAATCTGCAACTCAAAGTTTTCAAAACAAATGTTTTAAAAAAATTGCCTTTTACATGCAATTGGGAAATAAGATATACAGGCACTGGGGTATAGAAATCCATCTTGCCCTACTAGAAAGTTAGGGAGGGATGTGGGAGGATATAAGAGAGAACAAATTGGGGAAGAGGTATTTGGTAGGCTTGATATTTTGGGGTGTGGGTAGGGGAAAGATGGGTAGAAAAATCTGTAACTCAAAATCTTGTGGAAATGAATGTTGAAAACTAAAAATAAATAAATAAATTGGAAAAATCTATATAAATCAATGTTTTATCTCTTCCAGCACCGGGACAACAGTAAATACTTAAAATAAATATACATTGAATTTAACTGGGATGCAACTAGGGCTAGAGGGATTCAAGTTGCAACTGTCACCTGATGAGGAAAAGGACAGGGACAGGAACAAGCATTTATAGTGTGCCTAAAATGTACCAGGCCCAGTGCTGACCATGCACTTTATAAATATTATCTCATTTGATTCTCCTTACAACCCTGCAAGATAGGTGCAGTTATTATTCCCATTTAACAGCTGGAGAAACTCTGGTAAACAGAGATTATTAGTGACTTGTCCAGGGTCACACAGCAAGTTAGTGTCAGAGGTCAAATATGAATTGGGTCTTTTTGACTCCAGGCTCAGAGTTCTCTGTACTACTCATTCAACTGCCCACCTACTGCAAACTGGAAAAGCACTAAATAAGCACCTGTGTGCCCTCTCTTCTCCTTCTATGGCATCTGAATGATAATAATAGCATTTATGTAGGGCTTTAAGTTTTTCAAAGTACTTTATATATGTTAGCTCACAATAACTCTATGAAATGGGTCCTTTCACATACCTATATACATACACACATACATACATGTGTATATGTATATGTACACACATGTATGTATGTGTGTGATATATACATATATAAATATACATGCATATATATGCATGTGGCTAAGAGAAATTAAATGACTTGCCCAGGGTCCTAGAGTAAGTAGGTGAGTGCATGAGATAGGACTTACACTCAGGTCTTCCTTACTCTAAGACCAGCACTCTATCACTGAGCCAACTAGCTGCGCATGAAGACAAACAGACCATGGCATCCAGTGTAAGCATGCCACATCTGCAAAGTACAGAATATGGTTAAAATGGGGAGGGATGTGTTTTAGCTGTGCCAGTACATTATCCACCTTGCCACTTCTGGGGTCCTGCCACAAACTTGTCACATAAGGATGGGGTCCAGGGAGGATAATAAAAGACAGATCACGTGGTTCTTCCTTTCCCTTTCCTTTAGACTTTTAGTTTGAGATTCAAAAATTGTCCTTTCCTAATTCACAACGTCCCTTCAGTAGGTGTCCTTCACATGTCTTAAATGCCCATTATGTTTCCCAGCTATCTTCCTGAAGTCACACTTATTTCTGGAAAGCCAACCAAGACTAACGGAAAGTACAGAACCTTGAATAAAACTGAGTAGCAGTGTTTGAGAAGAGATATACCAACACTTGGAGGGAGCAGTCACATCCTCTGCTTTCCTAAGTAAATTTCAAACTATGGAAGCTTGTGCTCTTGGAGCTAAGTCCCAGGATATCATCTTATTGAGGGAAGAGAGCTAGGAGGAAGGCCCCAGGGAGATGATACAGAAATATAATAGGTGAGATTCTGACATCTGTGGAACACACAAATCTTTTTGTATTGTAATGCATTTTTGTTACAATGAATGAGTCAAAACTCTGTGATTCCATACATGTGAGAATACCATTCACACACACAGATTGACAACTTGGGCAATGACTTAAGGAGTAACTTGGTAGGATAAGTAATTTGCCTGTAGCTCCAGTTTGCAAGTGTAGGAGATGGGATGTGAACCCAGATCTTCTTAATTCTATCCAGTAAATCAACGACATCCAAACTTGGATAATATAATGAGATCCACAGTGCAGAATACAACCCAGCCACACCTGGACATACTGTGCAACTCACTTAGTCCCACCCAAAACAAAAAGGAGAGTGGGTTTTTGTTCACCAGTAACTAACCCAGGGTACAGAGGTAGCCCTCAGAGTGTCAAAGAGCCCCGTGGAAGTGAGGTGATTTGGGCATCCAGGGATGGGTGTGAATTTCCCCAGTGGACCCTGCACAGTTGCTGTTCTAGAGTCCCAGGTAGAAGCTAGATTATAAATGCCCTGAAGGAGACTCAGAGTGGAGAAAGTGGGGAGCTTGAACAGGAAGGAAATATCAGATTGGGAGAGTGCTGGTAGATGTATGGTTGTGTGAGAAACAAATCCACCAATTGGCTCTGGAAGGGAGAGTAGGCTGGGACCCAGCTTCCCACTCTCTATCTTCCTACCCTACAATTGATTTATCATAAACCCCTTGGGGATAGGCCACAGTCACAATCTGGAGACCAATACATTTTGCCTTGCTGCCTCTCTTTAGCAACAAGACCATGAGGATGTTGCAAAACCTACATTCCCTGGCTTGCTTTCTAGAGTATCATCATCATCATAATGGCTAGCTTTTCTGTAAAACTCATTTGATTCTCACTACAATCTAGTGAGGTAGGTACTATTACTGCTTCCATTTTATAGATGAGGAAACTGAGATTAAGAAAAATTAAATAACTTGTGTAGGTCAAACCTTTAGTAAATGTTTAAGGCAAGATTTGAACTCAAGTCTTTCTGATTCTAAGACCCACACCCTCTCCACTGCACCAGCTGGCTGCCTCTTCAGCAAGCTACCAGATCATACTTAATAGCTATGTTGTATAGAAACCTTCTTTATAATGAGATTTTACCTGAAATAACCTTTATAGTTAACTAAATTATCATGATCATAGGCATACTTAAGACAACCTTCCCAACAGCCACTTGTACAGGGATAATACAGTTACTACTGGCTGGCTACTACATGCCTAGCATGATCAGGCAGTCCTCCTTTGAGTACAGTGAATGAGTAGGGGTCCTGACTTTGAGAGAAAGGGAATATGGGAAAAGATGACTCTCTAGCTAGTGCGAAAAAAGAAAATGACATAGGTCTATGTCTAAGAAAATACAGATACACTCACACATGAGGGAATAAGATAAGGAGTAAAGGAAGAGATGGGTTGTGTACAGAGTTTGGACCCTTTCCCAGTCTCAACTCTCCACCACCCCCCGGGATAGCCATGTTTTAGGTGCCCATGACAGATATAAAACAAGTAATTAATGCTATTTCAGTAACATGCATATGTTTTAGTAACCAATATTTATTTTGTATTAAAAATAATGCCAGAATAGCCTAGTACGTGATTTAAGGGTATAACATTTCACCATCACCCTCTGTATATTTTTTCTTTTTTTATTGTGTACTTAATCAAGTTTACACTAGTAAACTACATCAAAAGAACAATAAAAGTTTCTGTGACCTTTCTTAGTCCTTATAATTCTACACGTGTACTTTTTCCATAGTTGTCATCAGCATTTACATCATTTACCATTCTACTTTTCTCTCACACTTTGCATTACAGGCCGGCCTCACATAATGCCACTGGGACCAATCATTGCTAATAAATGGTAGCACTTCCTTTAGGAATATTCTCCCAACCCCCACTCACACTGGCAGTTTGGGTCCACACAGGGCTGTGGACCATTTCTTCCCTCGGGGTTCTACCGTTGGGTAACCCTAAGGGGCCAGGGTTTCCGTTACTGTTGCTTATATCTGCTATGCTCCCCCAGTATCAATTAACCAGCTAACTTCTCTCCAATATCCATCAAACAGCTGATATCAAAGTATTCTTTTACAAAAGGGTATTTACTGAGAAGGTATAGCAAGAACAGTGGTTATAAAACAATCCCCAAACCAGGAGACAACACTCTCCTCCTGTCTATGCACACAAGTTCCCTGGGAAGAATGAACTAAAATTTAAAGTACAAACATAGCTTAGAGCAGACATGGTGCCAAGGAGTACCTCTCAACTCCTGTCCCTGGGAGTCCTTTCGCTCTTCTAGGAGTCCCCACCAAGTTTTCTTTGGGGTGAGGTATCACCAATGGACAAGTCATTCCTTTGTGTATCTGGAATAGCTTCTTTTATGACTCAGTGTCTTGGCTTATAGGTCAATCCACTTCTGGGCTGGGTCAAGCAGGTCTTTTGGCTGCTTCGAGGGCTCCTCACTGGACTCATCTAGTGTGGCTATTGGCCTCTGGTGGTCTCTGTTATCGACTCTGGTTGCTGAGGGGACCTTTTGTAGCTCTTCCAGCCTTGTGAAGCTCTTGTAACCTGGTCCATTCTGGCTTTGGATAATCATTCACCTAAGATCAGGAAGGAAGAAACACAATAGAGTGGAAGTGCCAAGAAGTCAGGGACACATGGTGACTGAGTAGGAGGTAAGGTCTGCTGCCCCACTCCGACCTGGAAGCTCACAGCAGTCCTCTCACATAAAAACTAGGAAGAAAGGAAGGAAGGAAGGAAGGAAGGAAGGAAGGAAGGAAGG
>NW_027186523.1:14633383-14651551 GCF_028583685.1 Petaurus breviceps papuanus
AGCACCTGAACTGGGTCTTGATACAGTGGGATGCAGATTCAAATTCTACCTTGGACACAAAGCACCTCTGCTACCTTAAGCAAGTCACTTGAACTACAGTTTTCCCACCTATTATATGTTGGATTAGATGGTCTGTGAGGTCTGCTTTAGCTCTATTTATTATTTTCCTCTTTCTGAATTTTTTACCCTCTTAATGCAGCCTAAAATCAAATTAGCTCTTTTTTGGCTTCCATAATAAGAAACTGTTGATTCACACTGCGTTTATAGTCTGCTAAAATGCCTAGATAATTTTTCAGGTAAATTACTTTCTAGTCAAGCCTGTTTCATCATGTACAATAAAGTTGATTGGTTTTTATCCCAAGCATGAGACTTTCTATTTACTGATATTAAATTTCATTTTATTATATTTTGTCCTACCTTCTAGTCTGATGAGATCTTTTTGAATCTTGACTTAGTGATCCAGTATGTTAACTCTCACTTCTAGTTTTGTGTCATTTACAGATTTGATGAGAGGGTCATCTAGACCTTTATTGAAGTCAGTGACCCATATAAAAAGCATTTTTGTTGATCAGTTGTTTCAGTCATGCCCAACTCTTCAAGACCCTATTTGGCAAAGATACTAGAGTGGTTTGCCATTTCTTTCTCCAGCTCATTTCACAAATGAGGAAACTGAGGTAAATAAAGTGACTTGCCCAGGGTCACACAGCTAGTGGGTATTTAATGCTGGATTTGAACTTAGGAAAATGAATCCTCCTGACTTTAGGCCTTGCACTAGATCTACTGTGCTCCCTACCTGTCCCTATTAAAGCAAAGATGGTGAGCTTTTTATGATTCAAGGATCAGAGATAGAGAACGACAAGGGATATCAAAAGCTACCTAGGTCAACCTACTCATTTTACAGTGGCAGAAACTGAGGCTCAGAGAAATCATGTGATGTTGAAGGTGTCAACATCTTCCTAGTCACCCATCCTCACCTCCTCACTTACACCCATCCCAGATATCTGATCTGTCGCCAAGTCTTGCTGTTTCTACTTCCACAATACCTCTCTTTCCCCTTGTACTCCTCTCTACTCGCCTAGCCACCATGCTGGTACATGCCCTCATCACTTTACCTGGACTCCTACAATACCATTCTGGTCTGTCCAACTTCCTCAAGCACCTCCTCACTCCAATCCATCTCCCACTCAACCGCCAAAGTGATTTTCCTAAAAGGTGACCTTATTACCTCCCTCCCCAATCAATGCTACTTGATAAACTCCAATGGTTCCCTATTATCTCCAGGATCAAATATGGTTTGGCATGTAAAGCCCTGGCCTCTTCCCATCTTCTAGGTTTCTTGAACTTTCCTCTATATCCTCAGTCAGGAGGTAGCAATATGGATATAGGGGGTGGCGGGTGGGGGGTAGGGAGAGAGGCCTAAAGTCAGAAACACCTGAGTTAAAATCCTTCCTCAAACCCATACTACCTGTGTGACCCTGGGCAAGTCACTTAACCTCTATTTGTCTCAGTTTCCTCAACTTTAAAATAGGGATAATAATAGCACCTACTCCCTGGGTTTTTGTGAGTATCAAATAAGATAATAATTATAAAGCACTTAGCACAGTGTCTGGTGCACAGTGGGCTCTATATAAATTTGTTCATTATTTTTATTATTATTACTAATCAAGTACACAGTCCTACTTGCTATTCCTCACACATGACAGTCTAGCTTTTCTTTTTTAACCAATGGAATGAACCACTGAAAGAAAGAAGAAACAAAACAAAAAAGAAAAGAGAACAAATAGTCTGTTTCAATCTGCATGCAGACTCTGTAATATTTTCTCTGGATGAGGAAAGCTTTTTTTGTTTTGTTTTTTTGTTTTTGCCTTTTGGAGGGCAATAGGGGTTAAGTAACTTGCTCGAGGTTACATGGCTAGTGTTTTTTGTGTGGGTGTTAAGTGTCTGAGGCCAAAACCGAACTCAGGTCCTCCTGACTCTGGGCCACCTAGCTGCCCTGAGGACAGCTTTTTCTAACATGAGTCTTTTGGAGTTGCCTTGGAATCTTGTACTGCTGAGAGGAGCCAAGTCTATCAAAGTTAGTCATCACAGAATCAATGTGTCTGTAATTGTGTACAATGTTCTCCTGGTTCTGTTCCCCTCACTCAGCATCAGTTCATATAAGTCTTTCCAGGTTTTTATGAAGTCTTCCTGTTCATCATTTCTTATAGCACAATAGTAGTCCATTACATTCATATGCCACAACTTGTTCAGTCATTCCCCAATTGATGGGCATCTTCTTGATTTCCAATTCTTTGCTACCATAAATAGAGCTGCTATAAATATTTTTGTCCATGTGGGCAGCCTATCTTTTGACTGTATTCCTTTTCACTTGCAGTCCTCCATACTTGGAATATTTTCCTTCTTCACCTCTACCTCTTAGCCTCCTTGGATTCCATCAAGGTTCAACTCAAATCCTTCCTTCTGCAGGAAGCCTTTCTCTACCTCTTTCTCCTCATCCCCCACTGACAGCACCTTCTCTCCAAAACTATCTCCCACTTGCTACATAGAACTAGTCAGGTAGCACCAAAGATACACTGGGCTTGAAGTGAGGAAGACCCAAGTTCAAATTTGGCCTCAGACACTAGCTAAACCTCTGTCTGACTCAATTTCTTAAACAGTAAAATGAAGATAATAATAGCACTTACCTCCCAGGGTTGTTATGAGGATCAAAATGTGCTGACATTTGAAAAATGCTTCGCTATATGCCTGACATAAATAGTAAGTGCTATGTTTTTGTTGTTAAGTCATTTCGGTCACATCCAACTCTTCATGACCCCATTTGGGGTTTTCTTAGCAAAGATACTGAAGTGATTTTCCATTTCCTTCTCCAGCTCATTTTGTAGATGAACAACTGAAGCAAGCAGAGTTAAATGACTTACCCAGGGTCACATAGCTAGCTAGTTTGACTGAAGCCAGATTTGAACTAAGGAAGATAAGTCTTCCAGACTCCAGAGCTGGCACTCCATCTACTGCGGCACCTAGCCACCCCAATTACTATGTAAATTTGAGGTATTATTATTATTTGCACTGTATATATCTTGTATATATCTAATTATTTACATGTTGTCTTCTACATTACAATGTTATCACCTTGAGGGCAAGAAGAAGTTTTTGCCTTTCCATCCCTTTCTGTCCAATCTCCACCCCTTAGCACACAACTTGGCTTATCGTAAGAGCTTAATAAATGTTTGTTGACTGACTACTGGCTTACCTAAGGTCACACAGATAGAAATTGCCAGAAGTGTTATTTGAACTCAAGTCCTCTGACTCAAATGGTCAGTTAAGTGGCACAGTGAATAAAGCACCAGCCCTGGAGTCAGAAGGACCTTAGTTCAAATTCAGCCTCGGACACTTATTAACTGTGTGACTCTGGGCAAGTCACTTAACTCTGTTTGGCTCAGTTTCTCATCTCTAAAATGAGCTGGAGAAGGAAATGGAAAATCACTTCAGCCTCTTTGCCAAGAAAACCCCAAATGGGGTGATGAAGAGTCAGACATAAATGAAACAATTTAACAACCTCTGACTCAAGAGTTAGTGCTCTATATTTTTTATTACCACAACCTTGACAAACAACAAAAAAACAAGATCGTTCCCATATACAAAGAAGAGATAAATAGGATTATGGATGAAACTGCTAAATTCTGCAGCCTACTGATTTTTTAAAATTAAATTTAATAGAGCAGTTCTAACACTGTTTTGTTTCTGTGTTCCCTTAAGGAAATGCCATCCTCTTTTACTAGTTTTTAAAATGTTTTTCCATGCATTCTGGAAAACAATTTGGAACTATGCCCCCTAAGTTACTAAACTGTGTATGTCAAAAAAAATAGTTACTAAGCTGTGGATCACTGACACAGCAACATCTCTACTGTCTATACGCAAAACAAAGAAAGAGAAAAGGACCCATATGTACAAAGATATTTGTAGCAGCATTTTTTGTGGTGGCAAACTGGAAATTAAGAGGGTGACTACCAGTTGAGAAATGGCTAAATAGATTATGGTGTATGAATGTAAAGGTACACTATTGTGCCATAAGAAATGACAAAAGGAATAGTTTCAGAAAAACTTTAGAAGCCATTTATGAACTGATTCAGAGTGAAATGAGTAGAACCAGGAGAACACTTTATATTATATTAACAATATTGTTTAAATATTTTTTGAAAAATTTAAAAACCAATCAATGAAATGACCAACCATGATTCCAGAGGACAGATCATGAAGAATACTACTCAACTCCCAACAGGGAGGTGATGTTGAATAAGACATACATTTTTTTTTTTACATGGCCAATATGAGAACTTCTTTTACTTGACTAGGCATAATTGATAGAAAGGTTTTGTTTTTCTTTTTCTTTTCCAGTGAGGGCTGGGAAAGGATGTAGGAAGGAGAGAAAATATATGCTTGGTAATTGAAAAAAAAAATTAAAGCTTCATTTATGCTTTTTACTTTTCTTTTTTTTTGCATTATTATACCTCCTACCACCTCCTGTCCATATTTCTACCACCCCTAAACCCTCCTTTGTAATAAATATAATCAAGAAAAACAAATTAACACATTATATCTGAAAAATGTATGTCTCAGTTTGCACCTCTAACCTCTCACCTCTCTGCCAACAGGTGAGAAGCATGTTTCATAATCAGTCTTCTAGAGTTGTGACTAGTCATTGTACTGAATATAGTTTGTTATGTCTTTCAAAGTTCTTTTCCTTTACAATGTTGTAGCAACTGTAGAAATTATTCTCCTGGTTCTGCTCATTTCCCTTCACATCAATTCATATAAATCTTCCCAAGTTTCTCTGAAATGTTCCCTTTTGTCATTTCTCATGGCACAAGAAAATTCCTATACTATCATTTGTTCAGTCATTCCCCAGATGATAAGTACCACTTTAGTTTCCATTACTCTATGATTCAGTGACACCATCTTCTTTCTCTTCCTTGAATACAACATTCCATCTACCAACTCAGCTCCTTTTCACTCTCTCTTCACTTTCAACTTCTGAGTTCCTCTAAGACCATCCAAATCCCTTTTGCTAGAGGCTTTTCCTGGTCTGCTTACTAGTTGTGTGACCCTAGGCAAGTCATTTAAACTCAGTTTGCTTTAGTTTTATCATCTGTAAAATGGAAATAATGTAGCACCCCATTCCCACCCCCACCCCTAGTTGTTGTGAATGAGATAATAATTGTAAAGCACTTAGTATTGTACTTAGCACATAATAAGTGCCATATAAATGTTAGCTATTATTATTATTATAATACCTTTCCTCACAAATTACTTTCCACTTACCCTGTATATATGTGGTATGTAGATAGTTGCTTGCATGCTGTCTTCCCTCATTAGAATGTGAGCTCCTTGGAGGCAGGAACTATTTATAATAAGCATTTAATGAATATTTGTTGATTGACTGACAATTGCTCCATAAATTTTTTTTTTACATGAGTACTTTGTCTTTGATGCCTTCTGGGTTTGTGCCTAGTAGTGCTATCACTTGGTCAAAGGGCTTGTACAGTTATAGTTCCAAATTGATTTCCAGAATGGTTCGATCAGTTCTCAGCCATACCAACAGTGCATTCATGTGCCTGTTCTCCCAAAGCCCTACCAAAAATAGCCATTTTCCTTTTTTGTCATTGTTGCAAATCTGATAGGTTTGATATAGAACCTGAGTTGTTTTAGTTTGCATTTCTCTTATTATAAATGATGGAGTATTTTTTCATTTGATTGCTGATAGCTTACATTTTTTTTATTTGAAAACAACCTGTTCATATCCTTTGATGATTTATCTATTGGGAAATGGCTCTTGTTCTCATGTATTTAAGTAAGTTCTTCATGTAGCTTAGATATCAGACCTTTATCAGACACACTTGCAGCAAAGATTTTTTCCCCAGTTAACTTTATCCCTTCCAATTCGAACTGCATTGATAGTCAGTGCTCTATCCACTGTATCATTGCCTCCTTTATTATACATAGGCTTTCCATAGTTTTGCAAAATCTTCATATTTGTCATTCTTAATGGGAGTATTGTATTTTCCATCAATGTATGCTGTTTTGAGAACATCAGAAATAGATATACATAGATGTACATATTTTTGTGCTTCTTTATCCTAAACTTTCCAAGGAAAAAAAGTATCTAGATAATGCAGACATCACAAAATCTAGAAAAGGTGGCAGGTGTCAATATTTCCATTTTAACTGCATGCCTCTGTATTTCTAGCACCTCCAGAATGTCGGTATTGTTTTCCCCAAATGCTTTTCCGATTACTTACAAGGCTGAAATGTTAGAAACTGTTCTGCCATTTTCGATCATTACAAAGGTGCAAATAATCATTTGTATGGGTGTCCCCCAGGGCTCTGCCTTGAGTCCTCTTTTCCTTCTACACTCCCTCTTTTGGTGATACTATCAACTCCCATGGGTTCAGGTATCACCTCTAAGCAGATGATGCTATAGATAATAGTTACAGCTATAGCTATAACTATAGAGGCAGATATAGATACAAGTACAGATGTAGCTATCAACAGATATAGATCTATAGCCCCACTCTCTTTCCTGAACACCAATTCCACATTACTAAGGGTCTACTGGCTATCTCCAAGTGGATATCCTACTGCCATCTCAGATTTTACATATCCAAAACAGAACTCATTATCTTTCCCCCATCACACTTCCTCCCTCCAAGCTTCTCTCTTTCTCTTGAGGATTCCATCATACCTCTAAGTTATCTAGGCCCACAACCTCAAAGTCATCCTCCACTCTTCCCTGTCCCTCAGCTGCCAACCAAACCATTTGCCTAGCCTTGTTGATTTTACATCCACAATACATCTTCCAACCATCCTAGGTCAGGCCTTCCGCCTCTTGATTAGACACTGACAATATCCTCCCAACTGGTGTTGCTGCCTCTCACTATCGCCTTTTCCCGTTCTTCCTCTACACAACTGCCAAAGTGATATTTGTAAAGACACATCTTATCAGTCTCCCTGCTCAAGAACATCCAGGCCCTCTTTCTCTCTTGGTTCTTGGATACAATACAAAATCCTCCATTAAGCTTTTTCCATTTCTTGATGAACTGTTCTTCTTTATTTTAAACTTAACAATCATCAACACACATATTTCAAGATAAAACAAGACACAAAGAAGAGCAAAAGAAACGATGAACTTCCACTGTCTACAGGCTACCTTGGGGCGAAACCTGATGCTTCACTGGAGGAAGAAGGTTCCAGATGAGAAAAAGCCCCTTATCGGTGCAGGTCGGCACCTTCTCTACCACTTACATGCTTAGACATTCATCTAGAACAATGCTGTCAAGCTGCATATAAGGATCCTTGCAGGTTGCATACTGACTTACTTAGAAAGCCATAAATTAACATAATCTGTTTTATTTATTTTTTAAAATATTTCCCAGGTACATTTTAACCTGGTTCAGGTCATACTTGGGAATGTGTGTTTGATACCTCTGTAGCATTTCTTTTTTCATTTGTTTGTTTGCTTGCTTGCTTTTGGAGAGCAATTGGGGTTAAGTGACTTGCCCAAGGTCACACAGGTAGTAAGTGTTAAGTGTCTGAGGTTGGATTTGAACTCAGGTCCTCCTGACTCCAGGGCTGGTGCTCTATTCACTGTGCTACCTAGCCACCCTCGCCCCCCCCTTTTTTTATTTGTTTGGGTTTTTTGTTTGTTTGCAGCATTTCTTAAGACCCACATCCTGATCTCCTTAATAATTCAAAGAGTGAGGTATATACATGTATGTGTGTATATATATATACACATATATGTGTGTATATATATATATATATATATGTTGATACTTAAGAGCTAGAATATACATACACACAGGTATAAATGTAAATGTCACACACACATATAGGTATAGATGCAAATGTGGATATAAAAAAATACACATTTTCTTTCTTATGTATAGGTTGGCTTCCTAACTGAATGTTCAAAATGTAGAAGATCAATGCAAAACTGAATTCACACTTTTTAATTTCTTCTTCCTTCCACTGGGGATTCCCAAAGTTTTCTCAGAGCTAGGCTTTCCCTCCTGCTTCAGGGTGACAGCTCCCAGATCAGGAAGTACCTGCCCTAAACAGGCACGGGAAAGGCTCCCAGCCCAGCCCGAACTTAATTGTCCACAGTCCTCTTCCTGGCAGCCCTGGGGGCCCAGGAGGAAGTGGTTATTTTGGGCTTATGGCTTAATGGGCACACTCCAAAACTCAGATTTCTCATTGAATATGCTGTAGTCCCCTTGTGTTTTACCTTTGAGGAGGAAGAAGAACTGAAAGACATCATCTGAAGTGTATTTAAATATAGGAAAATTAGTTCATCCTGCCCCATGTGAGGTGATATTGACTGGATACTCTGATTCTGCCCAAAAACTAAAACCTGCCTTGTTAGTGAATCCTCCTAACTTAACCTAGCTTTGAAGGAAGCTAGGTGACACAGGAGATAAGAGGGCTTGAGTTGGAGTGAGGGAAATCGAAGCTCCTATCCTATCTCAGACACTGGCTGTGTGACCCTGAGCAAGTCATTTGATTTCTCTTTGTGCCTCTGTTTTCTCATCTGTGAGATGGGGATAATAATAGCACCTAATTCACGGAGCTGTTGTGAGGATCAAATGAGATAATATGTTGAGTGTTCTATAAACACTGAAGTGATATATAAATGGGGCTATTACAGGCCCTGTACAATGTGGCCCCAGTCTACCTTTCTAGCTTGATCTCCTACTCCATTCTTAGAGGAACCATCTGATCTAGTCACACTGGCCTTCCCTCCCTTACTGCTCCTATACTTTGCTTACTATTTCACCTCCTACCTGGAGTGACTTTCTTCTTGGCCGCCTCTCCACCTATACACATATAGCTCTGGGCCTATGATCCCAGGGTGAGGCTGTGACATTTCCCTGTCAGTGTTCTAAAGGCTCCCCTGAGGGGTTGCAATGTCTCTTCTCTGATACTATTGGCTTGAGCCCCCATTCCACATATGCTCCCTGACTGTCAGCCACCAGTGACTAGCTCGCACCTCAGCTCCATTCAACCAAATAACAGCGATTAGCTTTTACAAAGAGATAAGGAGTTCAAAGATACAGCAAAAACACAAGTACCAACATGTACCCCAACACACTGAGGGCACACTCTCTTTTCCAAACTCCTGTAGAATTCTGTAGTATCTGTGTAACTATGTAGCCTATGTCCAATCAGTTTTGGACCCTCACGGATTGGGGTATAAATCCTGGGGAATGTTCCATGATATATCACTATCTATTCTGTTACTCCTCACCTCCTCCCAAGTCATAAAACTGGGAATTTTTGAAACCAATTCAATTCTAGGTATCCAGTTATATATTGAGCAACCAGATTCAAGCAAACAAAAGCATTGAAATGGTCAAACATTCATTTGGGACAATACTAGAGCCAGAGGAGTTCTCAAAAAAGCTTCTTCAAGGAAATCAACAAGTTAATCCAGAAGCATTTGTTAAACTCTGACTTGGTACCAGGCTTGTGTTGCATGCTGGGGATACAAAAAAATGCAAAATACAGTCCCTGTTCTCGAGGAAGCCATCCATCCCCCCAATCTTCCCACTGCAATGTCCTACACAAAGTAGAGTCTCAATAAATGCTCATTTGTTGGTTTTAGAATTCAGGAGCTGCCCCATACTCTCAATAGACTTCCCTATTATCACATTCTTCAGTTTTGCTCAGAAATGGGCATATATGGTAGATAACAAAAACCACCCAACCTGGCCTATGATGTAAGTAAACAGAAAAAACTCATTTTTGTCACAGGTTTGGTAGGCCTCCCTGTGGTGAATCAAGGAGATCCCATGAAGAGCTTCTACTCCTCACACTCAAAAATCAAGACCAGAATTTCTAATGCATTTATCATATAACATTGTAAATCATAGGTAACTGTGCAGCAACTGCTGCCCTGAATGTGTTGTTTTATTAGAATGTAAGTTCCTTGCTGTGAACTGATGCAGTCATTCTGGATAGTAAATTGGAACTACCACTTCAAGATCTATATCTCATAGACATGCAAAAAAAGGGTGGGGGGAAAAGGACCTATTTGTACAAAAATAGTTATAGAGGCTCTTTATCTGATGGCTAAGAATTGGAAATTAAAGGGATACCTATCTATTAGGGAATGGCTAAGCAAGCTGTGGTATGTGATTGTAATGGAATCCTGCTGTGCTATAAGAAATGACAAGCAGGAGAATTTCAAAAAAAACCTGGAAAAACTTACACAAACTGATGCAAAGTGAAGTGAACAGAACAGGAGAATGATGTACACAGCAACAGCAATACTGTATGATCAGGAATTGTGAATGACTTAGCTGCTCTCAGCAATGCGATGGTCCAAGACAATCACAAAGGACTCATGCTTCATCAGCATACTATCAACCTCCAGACAAAGAACTGATATTATCTGCATACAGACTGAAGCATGCCATTTTTCACTTTCATTGTTTTTCTTGTATTTACATCTTCTTGTACAAAATGAATAGTATGGAAATGTTGTACGTGACTGAATATGCATAACCTATATCTGACTGTTTACGGTCTCAGGGAAGGGGGAGAAGTAAAGAGAGAGAAAATTTGGAACTCAAAACTTTAAAAAAAGTTTTAAAAATTGTTTCGACATGTAATTGAGGGGAAAATAAATTAAAGATAAAAAAAAAGGAGGTAAGTTCCTTGAGGGCAAACTGTCTCTGTTTTTTTATTTGTACGTTCAGCAATTTACAAAGTGCTTGGCAAATAGTAAGTAAATGCTTGTTCACTCATTCCTTTTATTCTCCTACTAAATTCCCCTATTGTGCCTTCCCTGTAGGCAAGGACCGTGTCTTAATTAGACTTGATATTTCCTTTATCCTGTAACCCAGTGCTTTGCACACAGTAGGCTTGATAAAATTTTGATGAATGCTAGGAGAACTTTAGAGGAAAGGTTTATGAACAAGACAGCATGAGATTCCATTTAGTGTGAGGAATGAGGGCGGGGATCAGGAAGCTACCGTAAAGACTGTTGATCTGGTCACTTAAGTGTTACACAAATGTCTATACTTACCTTCTCCCCTCCCCCCACCCTTCATGTTGTCCCTGGAATCCATAACCTTGTATTTAGTGAAATTAAAGAAAGGAGATCTTGGCAGATTTGTGGTGAAGGTACCTAAGCCATATGTAAAAAGAGAGCAAATGAGCAGGGTTTAACTCAAACAGTGGTGGGGAATCTTCAGCCTCAGAGCCATGTGTGGCCTAAATGTGCCCTCTAGGTCTGGAATGTGGCCCTTTGACTGAATCCAAACTTCACAGAACAAATCCCCTTAATAAAAGGATTTGTGGGGCAGCCAGGTAGCACAGAGAGTAAGAGCATCGGCTCCAGTGTCAGTACGACCTGGAGATCGAATCCCGGGCTCAGATACTTAGCATCCACCCAGAAACACCTGGCCGTGTAACCTTGAGCAAGTTACTTAACCCCGATTGCTTAAAAAAATAAATAAATAAATAAAAGGATTTGTTCTGTAAAACTTGGACTCAGTCAACAGGCTGCACCCAAGGACCTAGAAGGCCACATGTGGCCTTGAGGCCAAAGGTTCATCACCCTGAACTAGAATATGATGGGAAAAGCACTAGGTGAGGAAATAGAAGACCTAGGACTGAGTCTTGCCTCTGCCACTTAGCTATTCACTGTGACATTGGCAAGTCATTTCACTTTAGGCCTTGGATTCTTCATCTGTAAAACAAGTGGGCTGGACTAGATGGCCCTTCAGGGCTCTTCTCCTTCTAACATGGAAAAAGTGACTGTGTTAGCTTCACTTGTATTCTAATAATAACTCCCCAGACTCAGGTACAGTGTCACTCACAGGGAAAGGGAAAAGGGAGTCCCAAGTCCTTGTTCCTACCTTAGCAGGGGATAGAGACCCTAGAACTGCTGGGAAGCAACTACTCCTTGGGCTGACACCCACTCCTACCCCAAGATTAGGTACAGAAAATTCTGAGGGAGGTAATAATTGCCTGGGCAGGGGAGAGGTGAATACAAGGGAAAACTATGCGGAGCACTCATTCAAGCTAATGACAGTTAATGGGAGAGCAGAGTAATAGAAACCAAGCTTTGCTGGTCTGCTGCTCCCTTAATGAAAGGCCACAGAGGAGATGTTCTGAGTGGGTGTGTCTCTAGATGGCCTTCAGAAGGGTGGTGGTGGAGAATAGCCACAGTTCCAAATTAAGCACTTAAAAAGAAAACAGGCCTTCTCAGTTTCAGATCTGACTTTAGATTCAACAAGGGAGAGGCTGAGAGGGAAGGAAATACAGGGTGAATAATGAAATCTGGGAGAGTGACAGCCTGGCATCCTTGACGCAGAGAGCTGGGCTGTATGTGCCATCTTGTTGGTTTGAAGCTGGGAGATGGAGACAGAGAGAGAGAGAGAGAGAGAGAGAGACAGACAGACAGACAGATAGACAGACAGACAGACAGACAGACACAGAGAGAGACAGATAAACAGAGAAAGGGGGAAGAAAGAGGAAAAGGGGGAGGGAACAGAGGGGGAGAAAAAGTGGGGGTGGAAAGAGAAATAAGAATTTATTGTGTCAGGCACTGTGCTAAGTACTTTCCAATTATTATTTCATTTGATTCTCTTAACAATCCTGGGAAGAAGGTGCTATTATTATCTCCACTTTATAGTTGAAGAAACTACGACAAACAGAGGTTAAAATAGAGAAAATTTCCCCAAAAATATGAATTTTAAGCTTGCCACACATCCAAAAGAACATCTCCCTTGGGAAAAGCAATGTCCAAAGAAAGAAGGTGCTAAAAGCCCTCACATCTTGGGTACCATGGAACACAAACCTGCTAAAAATATTGAAATCATGAAAGTAAAAAAAATTTCCAGAGCTGCATCTAGTCCAAAAGGATATTGACAGGCTAGATTATTGGGCTGAATCTAATTAGATGAAATTCAATTGGAAATAAAATGAAATTCAATTTGCACTTGGGTAGAGAAATAAACCAACTCTACAAATATAAGATGGGAGCAGCAAGGATAGAAAATTGTTCTGAAAAGGATCTAAGGGTCCCAGAGGACTCCATATGAGACAGCAGCATCATGTAACACTGAAAAAGCTGAAGCCACTTTGGCCATACATGCAGTAGGGGAGGCCTAGGTTCCAGAAGTGATAATTCCCACTGCCGTCTGCCTCTTCAGGTGCATGTTGCAAGAGACAAAATTAGACTCAAGGACAGGGACAGCCCTAACAAGTAGAACTATCAAAAAGTAGCATGGCTTAATTGGAGAGATGCTGAATTTCCCACTTCTAGGAGGTACTAAAGCATAGGCAGGACAGTCACTACTGGGTATGTTTTACGGAGGATTCCTTCATAGGCTGAATTCGACGGTCAACTGAGGTCCCTTCTGACTCCCTAAATCTGTGATTTTACTCGGATAAGGTAATTGACTTTCCTAAGGTCATCTGAGCAATCAATGACAGAGCATTAGGATTTTAACGTTAAGTCTTGTAAGCCCAAAGCCACTCTTCTTTTCACTGTACCCCACCTTTCACTGCCCCTTTCACTGCCCCTCTGATGACCAGGATTAGAAGTAGCCTTTCTATATCCAGCAAAAGCCCTGAGAGTTTCTCTCCCTCCTGATTGGGGAGTGGGGGGGAAGGGGGAAGGATAGGTTTGCTACACCTTTTCTGAGCTTCTGGGTTGCCTCTCTAGTCTTTGCAAGCATTCATACACTGAGACCTTGGGTTCCCATGACTTCAGTCCAGAAAACAAGATTAACTCTAGGTCAATCAATCACTAATTAACAAGCATTTGTTAGGCACCTACTATGTGTCAGGTACTGTACCAGCCAGTGGGAATAAAACAAGGAATGTAACAATCTCTATTCAGAATGAGCATATGTTCTCGGGGAGAGACAATATAAATATATAAAAGGAATAAATACAGACAGATAGAAAGTTAACTACATGACACTCAGACACTTACTAGAAGTGTCACCCTGGGCAAGTCACTTAACTTCTGTTTGCCTTAATCCACTGGAGAGAGAAATGGCAAACCACTCCATTATCTTTGCTAAGAACACTCGTGAACAGTACTGGCGTGATGAGGCCCATAGGAAGAGTCGTGCATGACTGAACAACAACAAAAATAGTTTAAGTCCCCTGGAAGAAACCACCAATGGGAAAAGGGGCTGGCATGGCAGAATGATGTTCTAGGATGAGAAGGTCCCAGATGAGGAGGGAAAAGCCAATCTGGCTGAACTGTACAGTATGGAAAGGGAAGTCATATCCAGTAAGACTAGAAAATAGGCTGAGACATGGTTCGGAAGGGCTTTAAAAGCTATTCAGAAGAACTGGTATTTTATTCTAGAGACAGGGATCCACAGGAGATTACTGAGTTGCAATAATCTAAGTAAGAGGTGATGAAAGCCTGAATGAAGGGTCAAATGTGAGAGATTTTGTGCAAGATTTGGCAGCTGGCTGGATATGAGAGGTGAAGAAGAGTGCAGATTTAAGGATGATGCCAAGAATACAGACGTGGGAAAGACTGGAAAGGTGGTGATGCTTTTGATTGAAATAGGGAACCTTAGGAAATAGGGATATTGGAAGTGGGGAGTAGGAGATAGTGAATTCAGTTTTGGACAAGCCCACTTTGAGATCTTGCCAAGACAATGAATTTGAAATGTCCGTTAGTCAACTGGTGATGCAGGTCTCAAGCTCAGGGGAGAGACTAAGGCTAGGTGTGTAGATTTGGGACAAAGATCCAGAGCTGGAACGGACCTCAAAGACTCTGCAGGAGCTGTAGAGCCCTTGACTTGTAGGCTGGGCTAAGATTTACTTAAAAGGGATTGAAACTGTCCTCAAGACTTAATTGGCCCAGGGAACTAAGGCTTGAACCATTGATGTAGCTTCTCCTTGGCTTAAGTACAAAAATCCACTGCAGGAAAAACAAGGACCCCCTTTTATCACTTATTATTTATTATTTACACTGTCGGACTACCATGGCAGATGCTGTATCCTTCCTGAGAATTCTTTCCATGCAATGGCTAAAGTTAATTTTTAGATGGTATTCAAATGACTCCTTTTGTTTCCTCCCCAAACCTGAACTACCAGACTGGCCAGAAGAAGACCAGCAGCCATCTAACCCAAGCTTATCATTTTGCAGATGAGGGAACTGAAGCCCAAGGAGGGTTACATGACTTGTCCAAGGCCACAGAGCCTCAGAGCCAGTGTTCCTTCCTGTATCAGGCTGCTTCTGTCTACAGTCCTCTCTAGTTCTAGAATTTGGGGATAATACATAAGATCATAACTCTAGAGCTGAAAAAGAGCCAAAAACCATCCTGGTCCAACCCCCTCATGTTACAGATGAGGAAAACTGAGGCCTAGAAGTTACGCCACATTTTACAGATGAGGAAACTGAGGTTAAGTGATTTGCCCAGGGTCACACAGTTAGGAAGTGTCTAACGCTGCATTTGAATGACTCCTGACCCAGTGCTCTATCCACTGTACAAGCTAGCTGCTCTTATATATGTATGTATATATGTGTGTGTATATATACATACATACATAGCTGTGTATGTTTGACTGAGTTTTTTTCCATCCGATGGGAAAGAGAAACAAAATCCCAGAAAGGGAAACTGTAAGAATATGAAAGGAAATCCAAAAATAGCAACTTGCCATCCTCCCTCACTCAGGGCTAGCATGAAGTCTGGAGTCAGTGAAGCCGTGGGTGGGATTCCAAGAGGGAGGCCTAGGAAAGGAGTGTCCCTGCATGATTCAGCCTGGGAGGCTCCAAGCACTGGAGAAAGTCTGTGAAAGTCTGAAGAGCAGGGGAGAGAAGTGAAACACTTTCAGGTCAGACCCAAAGTTAGAGGAATTGGTGTTGGGTTTTTTTGCTTTTTTTGCTTTTTTTGGATGGAGAAGGCAGGGCAATTGGGGTTAAGTGACTTGCCCAAGGTCACACAGCTAGTTTTTTTGTGTTAAGTGTCTGAGGCCAGATTTGAACTCAGGTCCTTCTGACTTCAGGGTCAGTGCTCTATTCACTGTACCACCTAGCCATCCCAGTTAGAGGCATTATTAAAGCTGAATACAACTAGAGTCACAGATCAGGCCCAGACAGTAATGAAGGGAAAGGGAAGAGAAGAACAGAAGGAAATGCAGAATCAATTTCTGTCTTGGCTAAGGAGTCTAAGAGACTAAGGGAGAAAGGGGCAGCGAGACGGTTAGCTCCTGGGAAGATGGGAATGACCCATTATGGCAGGCATATCCTCTGTGGTTACTTCTTACCACCACCAAATCGCTGTCACTGTCTGAGGTACCTTCTACTATCAACCAACTATCAAAAATCTTAGATCCTGAAAAGATTTCAGAAGGTCACTGAACCACATAAAGTTTCTTATCTCCTTTTTATAGACACTAGCTTTCTTGCTAGTCTTCAAACACCACACTCTATCTCTCAACATTTTTTGACACACAGCAAAGGTCAAACAGCCACAGCCACAGCCACAACCACCTCATGCTTGGAAGGTTCTCTCTCCTCACCTTTACCTTCCAGCTTCCTCTAAAATTCAGCTCCAATTCTGCCTTCTTTTAGAGGCCTTCCCAGCTTCTTTTCTCCCTCCATTCCCTCCTTCCTCTCACCTTGCTGTCTTCCCTTTGACAGTGTTGTTGTTCAGTCATTTTTCAATCATGTCTGAGTCTTCATGGCCCCTTTTGGGGTTTTGGTTTGTTTTTTTGGCGAAGATGCTGGGGTGGTTTGCCATTTCCTTCTCCAGCTCATTTTACAGATGAGGCAAACAGGGTTAAGTGATTTGCCCAGGGTCACACAGCTATTAAGTGCTTGAGGCCAGATATGAACTTAATTCTTCCTGACTCCAGGCGCAGCACTCTATCCAGTGCACCACTGAGCTACCCTTCCTTTGAGATTACTTCCACTTTAAATATCCTGCATGTGTAATTTTTTGGAATGACATCACCTTCATTAGAATGTGAGCTCCTTGAGGGCAGCAACCATGTTTTTGCCTCTTTTCATCCCCAAAACCTGGCACAGAGTAACTGCTAAATATGTGCTTGTTGAGTAACTAACTGACTGGCAGATGAATTACTAGTAGCCCAAAAAAGGTATATGTCTAGCTCCAGGTCATAGAACTAAAAAGGATGAAAGAGATTAGGGAAGTAGATCCCAGGTCTCAGCCCCCCAGGGCGGGGCTGTTTCACCACTCTATCTCAATTTCGCACCACTTGAGGTACCTTCTCATAGGCACTTACTTCTTTACTTAGGAGCTCTATGCTGCTTTAAGCCATCCCTGAGAGCCATGAAGAAGTCAAGTCAGTCACACCTGAGATCAATGGATTAGGGCCACAACCTTGGCAGGTCATTTTCTCTACCCTTTGCTTCTCGACAGGACTATATCTGACAGATGGGGCACTGTCCTACTTTTAAAGATTTTCAGGCTTGGAGATAATCCAGACTCCTCTCACTCACCAATCCCTTCTAAATCCCAAACACTCTTCGATGACCACCATTCTTCTTGATGTGCTCCCTTGAGGGCAAGGATTGTCCTACCTTTGTGTGTGTATGTATATGTAACCTATAAATATATATGTATATCTCACATATATATGATATATACATACATATCACATTATATATATAATTATATGTCACCATATTATAATTATACATATATATAATATCACCATATTATAAACATACATACACATACATATAGCCCCAGTACTTACATAGTAAGCAATAAGTGCCTTTGCATTCATTCATCAAACATAAATGACAGGGTAGATCAGCTACTAAGGTCCTCTGCATTCAGCTAACAGCTTGCCTTTTCTATGACGCTAAGTAAAAATAACTTCTTTTCCTCCATTCTTAACAGATTTAAGTATGAACTGATTCTAGGAGCACACTGGACTAGAGTTAGACCCCAGACAGTCTATAAAGAAGAGTACCAGCCTCTCACAGTGACCTCTTCTAGTTTTTAACAGCTCTCTCCTCTCCTCTTCTCTCTCTCTCTGTCTCTCCCCCTCTTTCTCCTCTCTTCTCTGTCTGTCTGTCTCCTCTCCCTCTTTCTCCTCTCCTCTCCTCATCTCTCTCTCTCTCTGTCTCCCTCCCTCCCTCTTCTCTCTCTGTCTCTG
>NW_027186523.1:14651561-14686651 GCF_028583685.1 Petaurus breviceps papuanus
CTGTCTCCTCTCCCTCTTTCTCCTCTCCTCTCCTCATCTCTCTCTCTGTCTCCCTCCCTCCCTCTTCTCTCTCTGTCTCTGTCTCTCTCTGTCTCTCCCCCTCTTCTCTGTCTGTCTGTCTCCTCTCCCTCTTTCTCCTCTCCTCTCCTCATCTCTCTCTCTCTCTTTCTCTCTCTCTCTCTGTCTCTTCTCTGTCTCCCTCCCTCCCTCTTCTCTCTCTGTCTCTCATCAATTTCTCCCTCAAATCTAGCTCCCATTACCTCCTGTGTCCAGCTCAACCCACTGGCCTCTTGGTCTATCTGTGATCTGGTGAACTGGCTAAACTGTATAAACCCTTTGTAAGAACCCTTAATTTACTTCCTGGTAGGGCAGGTGAAGTGAGAGGTGGAATGACTTCTGCAAGGCACTGAAGGCTCCTTCCTCGAAGGATGCTTTTTTAAAGCTAATAAATTAGCCTCCAAAGCTGTCCTCAAAGGCAGCAGGCTAAGAGCAAGAGCCCTGGGAGATATTGCCAGAGGCCGGGGAAAACAAAAGTCACTTCTTGCCTACATGTGTCCTGCTGCTGGTAGATACTCAAGAACAGCTTTAAGATTGGCAGCTCCTCAGGTGTCTGGTCAAGGAACAAGTCTGATTTTTCTTTTTATATGATTTTCAATTCCACCTGCTTAGGGCATTCCTTATGGACCAGCAGGAACAACTCGACTCACTTTAAAGTTTACAAAGGACTTTTCCCTCATCTAATGAATAAGAAGTATAAGTATCATTATCCCCATTTTGCAGATGGGGAAACTGAGGCTTAAAGCATTTGCCTTTGATCATACAGTTAGTAAATCTCAAAGCTGAAATTCAATCTTATGTCTCCTGACACCAAGTCAGAGTCATAGAATCATAAATCTGGACCTTAGAGACTGTCTAGTCCAACTCCCTCAACTTGACAAATGGGGAAACTGAGGCTGCGCGCCCAGGGTCACATAGCTAGTAAGTGTCAGAGGCAGGATTTGAATATCCAGTCCAGCACTCCGTCTGTCTTCCCACTCACTATACCTTGCTTCCATGAGCTATCTGAGTAATTCTGGCTCAGGTCTATGGCCCTTCGCTTCTCCATCTTTATGATAAGGAAACCAATCACTTTATATTTCCTTAGACAACTGTTTGTCTCAGGCTGCTTGGATAATAGGCCCCATGGGTAATTGCCTTGCTGGGATCACCATTTTGATAATAATCAAAATTTACATTTATATAGTATGTGTGCCATGCTAAACACTTTTAAAAAATTATCTCATTTGATGTTCACAACAACTTTGGGAGGTCAGGGCTATTACTATTCCCATTTTACAATTGGGGAAACTGAAGTAAACAAAGAGTAAGTGACTCGCCCAAGGTCACACAGTAGGTATCTCAGGTCTTCCTAAATTCAGGCTCGGACCTCAATTTGCTGTACCACCTGGCTGATCTGATTTTAGGAAGCACTCAAGCCACATTTCATCTCACTTTTGCCTGATCTCTCTGTAGACTCCACCTTCTTCTCACACCTGCCACTCTGACTACTCCCCCAAATTCCACCCTGTGCCCCTCTTCTCTTCATTGGTGACTCCTTCCCAGGGAACACTATTCTAGGAAGGACAGAAGCCACACTTCATCTCTCTCTCTAAGACTCCACCTCTTTCTCCTTGCCTACCACAGTGCCTCTGAGAGGGTGCCCCTCTCCCCTGTCCCTGGCCTTCCAGCACCTCCCTATGTGTTATCTTCTCCCACTGAGATGTAAGCTCCATGAAGCCCATGGGGACTGTCTCGTTTGCTTATATTTATATCCTGGGAACTTAGTACAGTGCCTAGCATACAGTGGGGTAGCTGGGTGGCACAGTGGGTAGAGATCTGGGCCTGGAGTCAGGAAGACTCATCTCCCTGAATTCAGATCTGACCTCAGATACTTACTAGCTGTGTGACCCTGGGCAAGTCACTTAACCCTGTTTGCCTCAGTCTCCTCATGTGTAAAATGTGCTGAAGAAGGAAATGGCAAATTACTCCAGTATCTTTGCCAAGAAGATATTTGGGGTCATGAGTCACACATGACTGAAAAACAACTGAACAACAACTAGCACATAGTGCTTTATCTGTCTGCCTGTCATCCATAAATCTATCGTTTATCTGTCTATCTATCCATCTGTCCATCCATTTATCTGCCTTTCTAATCTAGCTAGTTATGAACACAGCAGGGCACAGAGTCACGCCTCTGGATTCTTAAGTCCCAGGCAGGACGGTGTCCTTGGGCTACCACCCCATTCCTGGTATTCTAGAGGCTAGGTGCATTTTAAAATGACGCTCTCCTTTGTTGGGTCAGAGGATCCCTTGCCTATTTGCCTCACCTCAGGACCTTCTTCCTCTCCTCAACTCCGCCGCCCTCCCATCTCTGTTATTCCTTCTCCTGTGTGAGCTTTGGTGGCCTGCAGCAAGATCTGAGCAGTGATCACATCCGAGCCCTGTCTCCTTTCTTTCTCCCCTCCCCTGGGAGCAGATATTCCATAGTACGAGTCACGTCTAGTCTCTTTGCAGGCCTGCTGTTTGCTCTCCCCAAGTGGCAGTGAGTATGTCACCAGCAGAATTAGCTTTACGGAAAGGAGGGAAGAGTAAAAGGTGCAGAGGGCTGTGGATTACAACCTTGTGCTATGACCTCAGGAGATGTGGGAAGTGCTCCCCAAAGTACCTTCCACACCCGCCAGCTGATGCTAGAAATTTCACAGAGAAAGTTTATGTCTGTATAGAGTTGGAACGTGTCTGCCACAAATAAAAGGTGTAACATTTAAGGTATCTGCCATTTATAACTAGGTGGGAAAATTATTTCAGATTCTAATGTGGGAAAACATATTAACAGGGGAAGGAAGAGGACACAGATTGTCTGCCCCTGAGATTAAGGAAGAGGTTATCAGTGAGGGAGGACAAGAAAGGATGGTGAGTGTGAGGACAGGAAGGACAAAGTTACACCTGCTCCATGAACCAGTTATTTATTCAGTCACACAATAAGAATCTGTTGTGCATCAACTGTATGCTCCAGTGTTCTATGCCCTGCCTCCATAGCCAGCCTAGTGCGCTTGGTCCAAAAAGAAGTCCCATCTAATGCTCAGCAGTAAAGCCTGCCCAGCCTGGGGCTCTTGCTGAGATCTGTACCACTGTTTTCACCATTCTGGGCACCCCTGGGATCTTTTAATCTTGTATCTACTGATCTTCAAATCCCTGTCATTAGGCAACTGGCTAACCAGTCTGGTGTCAACATTCTACAATCAGAGAACTGTCTAACTCCAGCAATGAGTCACAAGGCAATCAGTTTGGGATCCCTGGCTCCTGTTCTCTTGGCTTAACCTCAATGTCACCTTCCCCCACCAACTTTTTGCTTTATCCTAAGGACTCAAAAGGGGAGCCAGGTGGCACAGTAGATAGAGTTCCGGGCCTGGTGCCAGGAAGACTCATCTTCCTGAGTTCAAATCTGGTACGAGACAATTACTAGCTGTGTGACCCTTGGTAAGTCACTTAACCCTGTTTGCCTCAGTTTCCTCAGCTGTAAAATGAGCTGGAGAAGGAGATGGCAAGCCACTCCAGTATCTTTGCCAAGGAAACCTCAAATGGGGTCACAAAGAGTCAGGCATGACTAAAACAACTGACCAACAACAAATCTGGCACATAGCCTAAGTGGGCACTTAATGAATGCTTACTCAATTAAATGGAATTGCCCAGCCACCAGTAAACTATGACCCGTGTCTTCGTATCTTCGTTATACCTCAGTCACACACTAGGGGAAGTTATTCACTTGATCTTCCCATCACATATAATTGTTCTATGTCCATGGTCCAAAGCTCTTAAATTCCTCCCTGCAATCATCACTTCCTGTCTCCTCTCTCCCTTTCCCCAGTCCTCAGACTCTCCTTTGTCCTCATGATTACTTCCAGGAACTCCCTCCCTCCCATCATCCCTGCTCGAGCCTCACTCTCCTCCTTTCACAGACTTGACCCTCCATTTAATCATTTCAATAATATCCTGTCCTCTCCCTTTGAACTCCTGCCCCTTGTCAATCTTCTGTTTACAGTCAACCATACCTCAGCCATGGTTTATCACAAACCTCTTTACCTTATGGGTTCTAATTGAATGCTGTTCACCAGCACCAGAGGAAGCCATACAGCAGTGCTGAGCTGTTCCACGACTAATTTGTGTTAGTTAATCTCAACTTGGCCCTCATTGCTACACGGCAATTGTTTTATTATTCCCTAACTGTCTCTGGTGAAAGTTCTCTGCCCCTCCTGATACCCAAATAATCTCACATATAGTGGAAATGAGTGAGAAGACACATTGGGCAGTTGGGCATTTCTACTCAGTGCAAATTCTATAATATGCTTCACTCTCAATTATTTGAATGTCAATCATCCAAACAAAGCATTAGGTATTTGGGGTCCTGGTTTTTTCTTCCTTCTTCTTCCCTCCCATCACCAAATGGTAGACTAAGTCTGAGAGAAAAAGAGAAAAATTCCAGTCAGATTATTTTGCTACTTGTCAGCAGTTCTGGCCTAGAACCCAGATCATAAATCCAGGACTAGAAGGAACCTCAGAGACCATAGTCTAACCCCTCATTTTACAAATGAAGAAAGTGAGACTGTGCTAGGACAATATCTTAACCCCTCACCCCATGAGTTAGGTTAGTTGTTTCCTTAAAGGATGTTGAGACATTCCATACTTGGTTTGCTCAGGGTTACTTTATCATCACCCCAATACAAAGCAGAGGGCCTGGGTGAGCTCTCTGAACTGGTGGAACATGATGAACAGGCAGGGGAACTCTAATCAGCTGAAGCAATTTAAGGTATCCCCAAGGCCTATCCTCATTGAATCTCCTCCTCCTTTGGCTAAGTAATCTCCTTTTGTTAACTGCTGAAGACTTAAAAGTGTCTCTCTCTCCCTTTTTTTAATTAAACACAAACTATTGAGGTCCTGGACCTGAGTCAGACCCAGGCTGGAACCGAGGCCCAGGTGGTAAGTGTCAGAGATGGGATTTAACCCCAGTTCTATTGACTCCAGAACCTTCCTGATACCCTTTTCCACCTCATAAGTTGGGGTATGGAAGTAGGTTAAAGCACCTGAGTCTTATGAAGCTTATGATGAACTTTCAGTCACAATTGTCTGTGAGCTCTCTAATTAGCCTGGAAGAGTTGGAGTTTGTCGAAAAAGAGAAAGATTTCTGGGTCTGGGTCAGTTTCTGGAGAACTATGCTAATGGAAAGCCACTAGTTGCTAGGATTCCAAAGGCCTCACTCTCTCAGATGCAGTCTCAGAGCAGAGAGAGGCCTGACAGACCGCTGGCATAGGACCAGCTTATTAAATACTGAACTTGGAACTTGGCCTTACCTGCCAGTGCTCCAATAGCCCCACCCACTTTTGCTTCAGAATCTGACCTTGTTTCCCAAACCTATGCAGACAAGTCTACAAATACAAACATAAAAAGTACTTTATCTTCATTACCTAATCAAGGTAAACAACTTTTGACATCCCCTTCTTTCCTGGTCCTTCTGGTTCCCAGCTTCCCCCAACAAAAACAATCTTTCCCCCACCCCTACCCCCCAAGATACAGTAGTTATGCCAAGGTATGTACTATAAGATTTTCAGGCAGCTATTTCCTCCTAGCCAGACTTCCGGAATCACAAGATATTCAGTACAATAATTTCCAAACTAACATCATCCTCAGCCTAGAAGGATTTTAAAGAAGTTACTGCAAGGAAGGAAATTACAAGCAGACTCAACATAAATAACTGTTCAGTAATTAGAACTGTCTGAAAATGGAATGGGCTACTCTTGGGCATATGCTTTGAAATTGCTGTCAAAAGCAAAATAAAAATAGAACTTGATATTCAAAGATTTTCATGGTGTCATTATTTGTATAAATTGCAAAAATTTGGAAAGCAACCTAGATGTCTGACAATATAGTATTGGTCACAATGAATGAGCAAAAAATCATTTATAAATCATTTACTATGTGCCAGCACACTAGGCTTAGAATTGGGAAGACTAATTTTCATGAGTTCAAATCTGGCCTCAGATACTTACTAGTTGTGTGACCCTGGGCAAGTCACTTAACCCTGTTTGTCTCAGTTCCACCTCTAAAGTGAGTTGGAGAAGAAAGCAGCAAACCACTCCAGTATCTTTGCCAAGAAAACCTCAAATGGGGTTACAAAGAGTTAGACATGATTGAAATGACTCAGCAACAACATGTGCCAAGCGAAACACTGTGAATTCAAATACAATCAAGCAAAATAGTCCCTACACTCAAGGATATCTACTAGAAGAGATAACACATAGAGGAGCGATGGCCAGGGAAGGATATTTTGGTTTAGGAAGTTAAAGGGATGATGAGTGGAAGCACAGGAGGGTAGACTGACACTATCTATCCAATAGCCATAGCAGTATTAATTTGATTATGATTTCAAGACCAGATGAGGGGAAGTGGGTAAGGGAGAGGTAAGTAATGGCAAGGCAAGTCTAGAGCTGGTCTAAATATGGCGGGACATATGCGGCATTCACCAAACAGAACAGTTGAGGATGGGGGAGAGAGGTAATCAGAGCTGAAATGGTTACAAACTCCAGGATGTGATCTCTGTGCCCTGCTAAATACAGTTAAAACAACAAGAAGAATACAAAGAAATATGGGAAAGACTTTATCAAATGTTGCAAAGTAAAAAAAATCAGATCTAGAAGAACAGAGTATACCTTGTTATAAGAACAAAAGTGAATAAACTAAAAAATCTGATTGGAGGAATCATTGAAAAGTTGTGATATTATATTCATTGAAATTAATTTAAATATAGTTACAAAGCACATTAAATTACTTGTATTGTTTTCTTTTTTGCTTTTTGGAAGGCAACTGGGGTTAAATGACTTGCCCAAGGTCACATGGCTAGTTTTTGTGTTAAACTGTCTGAGGCCAGATTTGAATTCAGGTCCTCCTGACTCCAGGGCCAGTGCTCTATTCACTGTGCCACCTAGATGCCCCAAATTACTTGTATTGATGCTCAATATTTAAGTTGGTTTCTTTCTGACTCATAATGGTTGGTGTAAGGGACCTAGGATAAAACCCCCTTTCACCAGTAAAGATTGGCAGCTACCCTACAACTTCATATTTTTAGACAAGAATGGTTAAGTGGTTTGTCTAGAATCACAAAGCTAATATTTGGTAGTGGCAAGACTTGAACTCAGGCCATCAGACTGTTCTCAATCCACTCTAATCTACATGCTCACTCCCAAATTTGCAAAAATCATTTAATTTTTAAAAAACTTTTTTGTTGTTGTTCAGTCATGTCCAACTCTCTGAACCCATTTGGGATTTTCTTGGCAGAGATACTGGAGTGCTTTGCCATTTTCTTCATTTTACAGATGAGGAAAATGAGGCAAACAAGTGTAAGTGACTTGTCCAGGGTTACATAGCTGGTAAGTGTCTGAGACCAGATATGAACTCAGAAAAAATGATCTATCCACTGTGTCACCTAGCTGCTCCAAAACATAGTTTGGGCTGTCTTATTAGGCAGTGAATTTTCTATCACTGGTGGTGCCCAAACAGAAGCTGCATAAAACTGATGTAGATAAGATTTATATTTGGGATAAAAGGGTCACACTAAATGACGTCTGGCCCCTTCTAGATTAGGGATTCTATAAAATGTCCAGTGAGTGGAAGCATAATAGCTCAAGCATCTCTTCCATCACCACAAGGGGTAATAACAAGCAGGGGAGGCAATATGTCACAGAACTCCTTAATAGTTACAATTGTCCAAAAATATAATGGACATCAATGGACCTCTTCAAGTGGAGGATGGATAACCACTTGTCAGGGTATTGTAGGAGGGATGCCTGCTGTAGGCAGGCAGCTGAACTAGATAACATTTAAGATTCCTTCCAACTCTGGGATTCTATGGATTTTATCCATCTTCTTGCCAATGGACATAATGACACTCAAACCACCCTAGAAATGAAAGTATTATTTTTGCTTTCTTTCATTTTCAGAGAAAGAGACCCTCTACTATCTAGATAGCACATTCCAGACCTCACAACTGTGAATTAGGAACTCTCCCTAACATCTTATCCATATCCCTCCAATCTTGATTTAATCCTATTCTCCCCACTTCTGATTCCTGCGTAAAGAGAGAATAACTGCTTGCTGTAACTCCAAAAATACATATCCCATCACATATAACAATAACAGGAAAAATATTTTGCCTTTCAGTGTTTACCTTTGCTTTTCCTAAAGACTTTGGCAGTCTTCAGTCAGGAATTCAGGATGCTAGTCTCAACTGTGTGATATTGGGCAACCTTTTAAAACTAGGGTATTAGATTAAAGATCCTTTTATCAAAGTCCCAACCATTCTGATAAACCACTCTATCTAAAAACCCTCTAAACTGTGCATACCCTTTGACCCAGTGATACCACTACTAGGCATATACACCAAAGAGATCAAAGAAAGAAAGTATCCATATATACAAAAGTATTTAATATTTGTTGTAACAAAAAAATTTGGAAATAAAGAGGTGCCCATCATTTAGTGAATGGGTGAACAAATATGTAGAAGAGTAAAAAAAATCATTTTTTCAAATCTAAGATTCTCTAGTTTATAAAAAATGTTATTCCATTTATGGTCCAGGAAAATTATGTGGCTAATCAAAATCTCCCCTCTCCCTTTGCCCTTTCTTTCTGTATTCTATTTCCCTTCAAGGAATGTTAACCCATGAAAAAGGTATCTGGACTTGAGTAAAGCATTTGAAAAGTTTCTTTTCAATGGAGATTAGAAGAAATAGATTTAGGTAGATTTAAAGGAAGCTAGATACCTCAATGGACAGAGTTACTCACTGAGCCTGGTGAAGAGAAGTCAAGGAGTCAAGAACAGCTGAGTTCAAATTTGACCTCAGATACTCACTAGCTTTGTGACTCTGGGCAAGTCACTAAACCTTTGTTTGCCTTAATCCACTGGAGAAGGAAATGACAAACCACTTGTAATAGTAATGGCATTTAAAGATTCCCCTGTATTGGCTTGGTTTTTGGTTTGATTGTGTTAAAACCCAGAGTTTGTTAATCCCACCTGTGGGATGGACTTGTTGACCAGAAAAGAAAGTCCTGAACTGGGAGGAGCTGGTGATGTAGATTTGGAGAGACACAAGGGAGAGGCAGAAGAACTTTTTGGAAGCAGCACCCTCGTGGAGGCAGAGAGTGACTGAGAGGATTGCTGAGGGCCACTTTGATTTGCCCTGGACTTTTGAGACCTGCCCCCTGAGCTGCCAAGGACTGAGGAGACATGGCTGTTTTGCTGGTACTTTGTCTGTCTGTTTTGATGTTGTTTTGCCAGATTTGTCCACTGGTGAAAGACAGTGCTGTTGTTGAAGAAGTCCTGGAACCTGGCTGTTGGTTAAGAGCCCCTGAGACTGTTCTGCAGACAGAGAGTGAATTCTGTCCACTGGTGAAGGACAGTGCTGTTGTTCTGAACCAACAGAAAGGTTCCCAGACCCCTGCAACAACAGCACTGTCCTTCACCAGTGGACAGTATTCACTCTCTGCAGAACAGTCTCAGGAGCTCTTAACCAACAGCCAGGTTGCAGGACTTCTTCAACAACAGCACTGTCTTTCACCAGTGGACAAATCTGGCAAAACAACATCAAAACAGACAGACAAAGTACCAGCAAAACAGCCATGTCTCCTCAGTCCTTGGCAGCTCAGGGGGCAGGTCTCAAAAGTCCAGGGCAATTCAAAGTGGCCCTCAGCAATCCTCTCAGTCTCTCTCTGCCTCCACGAGGGTGCTGCTTCCAAAAAGTTCTTCTGCCTCTCTCTTGTGTCTCTCCAAATCTATGTCACCAGCTCCTCCCAGTTCAGGACTTTCTTTTCACGGTCAACAATGGGATTAACAAACTCTGGGTTTTAACACAATCAAACCAAAAACCAAGCCAATACAGGGGAATCTTTAAATGCCATTACTATTACACCACTCCACTATATTTGCCAAAGAAAACCCCATTCGGAGTCACGAGGAGCAAGAAGATCCAACTGAACAGCAAGGTAGATATAATAGCTGAACCCCCAAATTAATGGGTCAGTGCCACAAAGGAGGAAGGTCTCAAGGACTTCAAAGGAAGCAGACTGTCTCAATTCTATCCTGTTCAACATTTTAATCACCTTTGAAAAAGACATAAACTGTCTGTTTATCAAACTGCTACTTCTAGAAAGGTGAGAGGCTCAGTCAATATAGCATATGATGGAATTAGGACTCAGAATGAACTAGAACAATGGACTAAGTCTATGTAGACTAAATATATGAACTAAATGGACTAAATATAAATTTTTATGTAAAATTTTTTTATTACAAACTTAATCATCAACAAAAATGAGCAAACATATAAAAACAAAAGTTCTTTCCAAGGCAAAGCAAAACAAATCTTTAAAAAATAAGCAAAAAGAAAAAAAGATGTCTTTGTTCTATGTCTCTTTCCAGACTTGTCCAAAGTCCTGACACCTTTGGCTTTGAAAAAATGAAACTAACTTTGTATAAATGTAAAGACCCACATTTATGTTAAAAAAATATAAACTTCACAAGTATAGGATGGGAGGGACATGGGTTGAAAACAGTTCATAAGAAAAAGACCTGAGGGTTTTGGTTGGCCACAAGCTCATTATGAACTAACTCTATGATACAACTTTATGACTAATTGCAAATCTAATATAGAGTGAGGCCAAATCAGTGGAAGTATAGTGCCCCCAGATGAAAGAAGGTGATAGATCCCTTGTATTCAGTACTACCCAGACCAGATCTGGAGTATTAGAGAAAATACAGAGTATATAGTGGTACCCTATCTACAGGACACTGAAAATTAAAGAGCATTCAAAAGAAGATGACCATAATGATGGGGGAGACAGACAGAGGGGTACATAAAACCATGTTTCTCTGAGTACTGGCTATGCCTAAAGATGTTTAACCTGAAGAAGAGAAAATTCTGACTTTTGTCCCTATCATTATAATAGTTCTGTTTTAAATATAACCACTGAAATCATCAGATTCAATAGACTTTTCTCAGTCTTCATCCTCCTTGAAGCTTTATTAATAATTTCTCATTGAGGGGAGGCCAGGTGGCACAGCGAGTAAGAGCACTGGCTCCAGTGTTGGGATGACCTGGGGATCAAATCCGGGCTCAGATACTCAGCACCACACCCAGAAATAACTGGCCATGTAACCTTGAGCAAGTTACTTAACCCCGATTGCTTTAAAAAAATAATAATAAAAAATAATTTCTCATTGACTACTTTCTTTCTTCTAAAACAAAACACAACACTACACCTCTCTTCTTTTGGATTCTGCACTATGATTGTAATCTTCTTACCTCTCTAACCCTTAAATTCCCCTGGCTCCTCTTCATCTTCCTGTCCCTCTAGGGCTGGGGATCGTTAATGGTTCTATCTGCCATCTTTTCTTTCCTCAATCTATAACCAAGCATTTATTAAGTGTGTACCCTGTGCCAAATACTGTGTTAGGTGCTGTAAAGTAAAAGCAGTCCCTGCTCTCAAGGGCCTTAAATTCCAATGGGGGAGACATATTCATATATAAGTGAGGCAAAGGTACACTAATCTCTGAACTGGAAAAGGGCTCCCAAGTTCTGAGCTGAGTGAGTGCTTGAGTTGAGTCATGAAGAAAGTCCAGGATTCTAAGAGATAGAGGGGAGAAGGGAGAGTATTCCTGAAATGAAGGACAGCCAGTACAAAGACACAGAGATAGGTTGTTGTGTATTAAGAATGGCAAGTAGGCATGTTTGGTTAGAAAATAAAGTCTGTGACAGTGAGGGCCAGTTGGAGCCTGTTGGTGAAGGGCTTTAAATGCCACACAGAGAAGTTTGGTTTTCATCCTAGTGGTAATAGGGAGCCACTAGAATTTATTGAGGAGAGAAGTAACATGGTCAACCTTTAGGAAAAAGCTTTAGGAAAATCACTTTGGTAGCTGTGTGAAGGGTGGAGACAGACTACAGGCTGGAAGAACAATTAGAAGGCTGACGAAGAAGTCCAGGAAAGAGGTGAAGAAAATCCTAATTAAGGCAGTGACTGTGTAAGTGTGAAGAAGGGGATCCATAGTACGGATGTTGTGAAGATAGGAAAGACAAGAACTGGCAGTGATGTGGATAGGTGGGATGATTGAGAGTGAGAAGAAACCTGGTGAACTAGAAGGATGGCAGTGTCCACAACAGAAACAAGGAAGCTCAGAAGAGGGAAGGATTTGGGGGGAAAGATAATGAGCTCTTCTGAGGCAGCTAGGTGGTGACATTGATTAAGAGCATTGTACTTACTTAGGAAGAACCAAGTTCAAATCCTGTCTCAGATATTTACTAGCTGTGTGACCCTAGGCAAGTCACTTAACCACTTGTAAAAGTGGTAAAATCAGGACAACAAACAAACAAATAAATAAATAAATAAATAAAATCTGTAAAATCAGGATAATAGAGTATCTACCTCACAGGGTTCTCATGAGAATCAAATGAGATAATATATGCACAGTATTTTGCAAATCTTGAAGTGTTATATAAATGCTAGCTATAATAATAATTATTATTTTGGACATGTTGCATTTGAGATGCCTTTGCAACATCCAGTTCAAAACACCTGGAAAAACACTGGGGCTCAGGAAAGAAAGTAGATGTGGGAGCCAACTTTGTAGAGATGAAATTGCATGTGAAATCACCAACTGAAAGAGAGAAAAGAGAAGAGGGCCCAAGACAGAGTCTTGGATACAATCTCAATTAGTGGGCAAAAAATGGGTGAAGATCTAGCAAGTGAGGTTGGGATGAACAGTTTATGCATTTAGGAGGAAAACCAAGAGAGAGTAGTTTCCCCAAAGCCTCCAAATGGAAGAGTAACTAGAAGAAGATGATTAACAGCGTTAAATGGTCACAAAATGGTCACATGGATAGACTTGCACAAAATAATGAAGAGTGAAATGAGCAGAGACAAGAGAATGTTGTATATAGTAACAGCAATATTGTTTTAAGAACAACTTTGAGTGACCAAGTCATTCTATTACAAATACCCAAATTAACTACAAAAGACCTATGAAGGAAGACACTATCTGCATCCAGAGAAGGAACTAAGAAATAGAAATATGTATAAAATTATTTTGCATATATATAAATATGTGTGTATATATATATATATATATATACACACCCATATGTGTGTCTAGTGGTAGCCATCTCTAGGGAGGGGAGAGGGAAGAAAAAAAGAGAAAAAAATTTACAGAATAACTTACATATTTAAAAGGAATAGCAAGTTGTACATCTTTTTTTATTTTACTATGTTATGGAAATGCTTGTTTTATTTCACAAAATAAAATAAATTAAATTTAAAAAAAAGAAATTCCAATGACTTCCTATTGCCTGTAGGACAGGGGTTCCTAAACTATGATCTTTGAACTTGTAAAAAATATTTTGATAACTGTATTTCATTTGTAAAAACAAAAAAAGGGGGGAGATAGAGATTGAGAAAAAGGCCATTAGAGTTGGCAATTAAGAGATCATTGCTAATAATTAGAGAGAGCATTTTTAGTCAAATGATGAGGTTAGAAGACAGAAATCGGAGTTAAGAGACAGCAGAGGAAATGAAGGCACTGATTATAGATGACTTTTTCAAGGAGCTTAGTTGAGAAGAAGAGAGGAAATGTGGGGCAATAGCTAGCAGGGACAATAGACTAATAAGGATTTTTTTAAGGATGCAGAAGATTAGGGCATGTTTGTAGGCAGCAGGGAAGGAATTAATGTATGGGAAGAAATTGAGGATTAGAGGGAAGATGATAACAGGACCAATTTTTCAGAGAAGATGGGAGGGGAGGGGATGGAGAGCACATGCAGAGGGACTGCCCTTGGTAAGAAGAAGGGCTACTTCTTCATCAGAGACTGGAGTAAAGGGGAAGCTGCCCTTGACCAGAGTAGGGAGGTTGAGGAGATGAGTTTCCTTCACTTGTGCACTTCCATTTTTCACTTCTGTGCTGATAATATCCAGTGGGAGGCCATATGATATAGTAAAAGATAGCAATGGATTTGTAGTTCAAAAAGTTGGGTTGGAATCCCAGCTCTGTAATTCTCTGTTCATAACATCTCTGATCTCAGTTTCTTTGTAAAATGAAGACACTAGAGGTGACCTTTAAAACCCCTCTTATCTAAATCTTATAAATCAATGTCTTTATGTTAGAATTCAAAGGTCAAAGTTCTACCAACAAATCTCAATGCCTAGCTTCCATCTCTCTCCTGAGGTCTTCACCTGTGTTTCCAGCTAAAGTGCTGCCATGTGTAAAAGGGGTATGATGATATTTTGACCAACTACTTTCTAGGGTTTATGTGAGGAAAACCTTTTGCAGAACTTCAGTCACAATATACATGTGCTCTACTCTTCAAATATCAAATCAGTTGCCAAATTACCTTCCTTGTATTTCTTCCACCCACTTTCTCCTTTCCATTCCTAATTTCTCTGTGCATTTGCACACACTGTGTCTCCTGCCTGGAATGTACAGCTTCTTCACCTCTGCATCTTAAGCTCAGTTTCTGCTTCCTATGCAAAACCTCCTAATTTCCCAGTTAGTGCTCTCTCCCTCTTCCAATGACCCTGTTTTTGTCTGTCTGTGCCAGTGTCTCATCCCTTCAGTAAAAACTCAGAAAGCTCCTTGTGGACAGGGATTTTTTTTTCTGTATGTATGTATATGCCTAGCACTTAATACAATGCCTTGCACATAGTAGGTACTTAATACTAAAAGTTGAGTTGAATTCCAACCTAAATCAACACTCTGTGAACCAAACCTCCAGAATTTATGCTCCCAGGATTGAATTAATTAATCTACCTAGCTTTGGAACTCTTAAGCTTGCTTGGCCCACTCAGTCGAACAGATTCCAGACCAGACCAGGCCACTTTTCACATTATATCCAGCTGTCCATCCTGGCCAATTTACAATCTACTCTGCTGCTAAGAATGGAGCTCCCTCACCCCACACCTCCACCCTATTTTCCATCTTTCAATCTGGGAACAGTATTCAAATCAACAGCAACATTGCTTTTGGAAAGGTCATACCAGTTGATTTCTTTATGGCTTCATTCTCCATCCCCATGATTCCCAAGATCAAAACACCCTTTCCAGCAACTACATGTGTGTTGTCTCCCCCGTTAGAATGTAAACTCCTTGAGGGCAAGAACCGTCTTACTTTTTGTATTTGTATCCCCAGAACTTAGTACAGTGTCTAGCTCATAGTCAATACTTAGTAAATGCCTTCTCGTTTATTTATTCATTAACTGAATTTCTACTTTCCAAATTAAGCCTTTGCTCTATATTCTGCCAGCACCTGTGCTCACCTGAAGTATGGACCATACACATTTGCATATCATCACGTAGCTTTTTTCATAAATGTTTTTCCAGTCTTTTTTGTGAGTGTGACTTCTTTTTCTCCTTACATTGTAAACTCATAGAAAGAAGGGATATTTCTTCTAAGTTCTTACCTCTTCCTCCTCAACCAGCCACAGTGCTCTGCACACAAAGTATTCATGAATTATTTTTTAAGTGGCTGGCTTCTTAGGACCTCAAGACCGATAGCATCCTCTGCTAGGGAACCTTGAAACAGTCTGTCACCAACTGACTGTGTGCCTTAAGCAGAACATTCCTTTTCCCTGGGCCTCAGTTTCCTCACTTTTAAAATCAGAGGCTTAAACTAGACAATCTCTAAGATCACTTCCAACTAGGATTCTATACCTTTATTCTAATGCTATGTTCCAACAGACTTACATTTTTTTAATCCTCAAATCTCCCTTCCAGTATTTCTTTGTCCTTAACTATATTCTCCAGGTCCTTGTTTCTTTTCTCTTCCTCCTCCTATCAGTAGCTACTGTCCTTAAATATTTTTCTTCAGAAAACAGGTCTGCCACAATTGAAGAGTGAGAACAAAGAGGCTGCTGTAAGGTAGTGATTGGAGTCTTGGTCCTGCCTCCAATTAGGTATGTGACCTTGAGCAGGTCACTTCACTGAATTTCAATTAATTCATCTTAAAAATGCTGATAATAATATCTGCAATACCTACCTTATAAGGCCATTAAGAGGATCAAATGGGATAATATGGATAGAGCAACTTGTAAACCTAAACCCTCTATAAATGTCAGCTCTGATTATTCAGTTGAATCACAGATACTTATGTTTTCCTTTACACAGAGGGATTCTCCCACTTTACTGGGATTCTCTTAAGCATTAAACTCTCCTGGGACATTGTAAAATATGACATGATTAACTCAGAACTTTCAAAAAAGGCATTTCTTATATTCTTGCCTACTTGGAGGCATCTTAGTATAGCAAAAAAAAAAAAAGCATTTATCTAGTCCTAGTTCTGTTACTGATCAGCTGTATGGCTTCAGACAAATCATTAAAGTCTCAGTTTCCTCATCTATAAAAGAGAGATAATAATAGCTCACACATTTATCAGTAACAATGACTCATAGTTACACGGTACTTTAAGGTATCCAAATCACTTTCCTCATTTGCAATTCTTTAAGGTAAGGAGTGAATATATTGTTATTCCCATTTTAAAACTGGATAAACTGAGGTTCAGAAAGGGCAAGGGATATAACTATCATCACAAAGTTCAGAAATTTAAGGGAGGGAATTTGAATCCAGTCTGCTCCTGTCTCTAAGACAGGCAATCTTTCCATTATGTCACTTTCCAGTTTCACAGAAGAGCTATGTGAAACCCAGGACCCCTGAAAGCACTATAGAAAATTTTCATATATTTTATATGGATATGAAAATTGTCATGTACTATATTTATATTATATGGTGTAGTAGATAAAGCACTGGGACTGGAGTCAGAAAGACTCATCTTCCTGAGTTCAAATCTGGCCTCAGACACTTATTAGCTATATGACCATAGTCAAGTCACTTAACCCTGTTTGCCTCAGTTTCCTCATCTGTAAAATGAGCTGAAGAAGGAAATGGCAAACTATTCCAGTGTTTTTGTCAAGAAAACCCCAAATGGGGTCTTGAAGAATCAGACACAACTGAAATGACTGAATGACACACATAACATTGCCCTGTATATAAAATATGCAACACAGACCCCTATCTCAGGGAGTATGCATGAAGATAGGCTTACATCCCGGCCACTTCCAATCAAATATGTGCTCTGTCCTCTTGATAAAAGTCATACACAACCAGAGGCTTCTGGTGGTCCCATGTACTACCATCCCACCTTTCCATGATGAAAGGGAGGGGCTGTATCAAAAAGGACTGGCCATTCAGCAGCTAAAGCTGCCTCTCTGGCACTATCTTCATTCTCTTCTTTCTCTGTTTTAAATATGTGACTTAGTACTGTAATAGCTCTCCCTCAGACTTCCTGCAAAGTGGGGAGAGGGTGCATCTATCCTCCTTACTCATAGCATGAGCCATTAATGCTGGGCTGCCAAAAAAGATATAGCCCTTGAGAGAATCACCTGGACAGTAGTTCCAAGTTGAGAATGAAATGTCTTTTTGAGCTTTAAGTATCTGTAAATGTGCATTTATGATCTTTTTTTCTATGTTCAAATATTTCTTTTTTCATGAAGGAAATAGTGTCTTCTATTTGATCTGCTTTGTACACTGAATACCTTTCAAAAGAATCCTATTTATCCCTTTTGAGGATGTCCAATACATGAACCAAATCTAAACTTTTAAGAGATTTTTCACAGTTCTATTCTAGGGTAGGATAATGAGGGATAATGCAGGTATAAGGAACCAGAGACAAGAAAAAGCCTGACCCAACTCTTTGGAGGTCAGGTTCATTCAGTATTGAACCTGCTCTGTGTGAGTATGGTGCTGAAGCCACTTAGTCAGAGGAGATGCCTTAGACCTTTGGCTCAGTAAGCCAGTTACACATAGGTGGCACACCCTCAGCTTGCACTTGTACTCATGGTTGGGGGTCCCCAAAAGGTCAGTTCACTACTTATTCTGCTCAAGGCTCTACTGACAACCCTAAGAATCTGGGGTTTCTGGTGTGGTCATTTACAAGCCTTCACTATTCCCCATTTTTTATCTACCATTCGCTTCTAGAAAAAGGATTGACTGAGATGTAACAAGAACAATTGGTACAAAGTATCCCCCTCCCCCCAAAAAAATCAGGGGCATCACTTCCCCTTGTACACACAAGGCCTCTGGGAAGAATGAATTCAAACTTAAAAAGCACAATGGTGATGAGGAATACATGTGACCAAGTTTGTACTTCCCAAGTCCTGGCCCTGGAAGGGAATTGTCAAGTTCTCCGTAGGTAGAGTTATCTGACAGGCAAGGCATCCACTGCTCCTGGGCCCGGCTGCTTCTTGGCAGCCCAGCCGGGGGACAGTCATCAAGCTGAGGGGCTGGCTTCTTGTCAGACTGGGCTACTGCTAGCTGACACTGCTTGGCCACTGACCTACAGTTTTTCCAAACTGCCTTTCCATGCCCATAAGGGTATGGCTCAGTCACCTCCTGCCTCCTTTGGCTATCAACACCACCTCTCATAAACTCTATTACTGACTCCGGTTTCCAGTGGGACCCCTGATGGAACCCAAGTAATTCCCAAATTCACCAGGATGCTGCCTGGACATGTCCAGTTCAGGTAATTCATTCACTTAATTTCAAGGAAAGTCTGGCCAAGAAACCTCCCCTCCCAGACTGATATTTTTGTGATGGTAAATTAGACCCTCTTTTGTCTCAGTTCTTAGCTAGCCCTTAGTCACTGAAAGGTTGTTGCCTCAGACAAACTGAGGCCTGGGAAAGACCTTCATTTAGAATGGTCCAGGTCACCTACTACATCCCTGGCCATCACCAGTCATCTTTTTTTTTTTTTTTAAAGCAACTGGGGTTAAGTAACTTGCCCAAGGTTACACGGCCAGTTTTTTTGTGTGGGTGTTAAATATCTGAGGCTGGAACCTATCCCGGGTCCTCCCAACTCCGGGGCTGGCGCTCTTACTCACTGCGCTACCTAGCCGCCCCCATCACCAGTCATCTTGATTTATGTTTTGCCCCTGGACTTCTATGACTCTGGAGGAAAGAGTGAGGCTGAGGACTTTGCACATCTCTTCTTCACTTAAATACAATTCACTCACAAGTCAAGACAGTATTCTAGTGATGTCATGGGTCCTTTCAAAGAAGAATGAACAACAGCAAGTAAAAAACAAACTGGCATCATGTGCTCACTGACACATGGCTGCCATGTCAGAGGATGTGGCCAGCTCTTCCTCTCCCACTTGGCAGCTCAAAGCAATTGTCAGAGCCACCAAGGAAAGAGAGATGAACAAGTCACATTTTTTGTACACATATTCAGTTCAAGCTCAGGACCTCTTGAGTCATAGATTCTTCTAGCTCCACAGTGGATCTGAAGACTTTTCGTCGTCACACACCGACAATCCCTGTCATTAATGGCCAGAAGCAGGCTAACCAAGGTTACCAAGTGGTTAGATTGGAAGCAGGCAGCTTCCAGAACAGTTACACATGAAGTGGGCCCTCACAGGTTAGGCCTCCCTCCCCCTTACACAGACAAATGTATTACTGCATAAAGTAAAGCACATTCTATATTCCTATTCTCATCTTCCTTTTTCCTTTCTCCAATTCTTTTTTTTTGAGTTTGATAACACTGGATTTTATATTTATCAACCTAAGTTCAGTTATCACCCAGAACTTCCATTACTCTATGGGCCAAGAGTAATGGAAAGATTCCCACCTCTATCCCCAGCCCCTCACCTGGGAGAGAGGAAGATTAATGGCTATGGAGGAATCTTAGTATTCTGAGTGGCAGATGTAACCCACTGGTATGATGCTATTAATAGGTCAACAGGAGTCAGCAAGTAGCTCTGGCCTGGGTGAGCAGAAAGATTGGCAGAAAGAGGAAGGTCTAAACAAGGTACAATTGCTTTACCAAAATGGAGGCCTGCTAGCATGCTTCCAACAATCAGTTAAGAAGTTGGCAGCACTATCTTGCCTTCTGCAGGGTTCTATCTCCCAAGAATGAAAGAGAGAAGAGGAAAAATACTTTTTGAACTTGTAGAAGGCATAAGGGAGAGTTCAACAGTGGCCAATCCACCCTTGGGAACTCTGTGCAATAGCCTATTCTCCTAGGAATCTCTCTGACCTCCAATAAAGACCTACTTCAATGCTGCATCATGGCATGGAGGTGACACTTGGATTTTGAAGGCTGTGCCAGAAAGGTACAAGCTCAGTCAGATCCTACCAAGCTGAAAAGACATTGAGTGCAGGCCCAGAGGACTATGTCCTGTGTATACGTCTTTTGCTCTAGGGTCAGTTCAAGGTGAGAGGGATATCAGCAGAAAGGTGGACAACAAGGCTCCACCCCTAACCTCCAAGGCTCTAATAGGTGAGCTTTTGCTTTATCTTGTCTGGGTCCAGGCCTCCATGGTACTTTCTTGTCATTTTGTCTCTTCACCATGAAGCTGGGAGTATTCCCCTCTCCTTTCCAACATCCCTTTATGGGTTGTCTTCCCTAATTAGGAAGGGGAAGGACTATAAAGCTTGTTTGAATTTGTATCCTCAGAGTATAGCACAGTGCCTGGCACAACGTGTTTAATAAGTACTTCATCTATCAACTATCTTGATACAAATATAAATAAGAATTCTGAGTCAAGAGCTGGAAGGGATGTCAGAGGTCATCTAGTGCAACCTTCTCATTTTACAGATGAAGAAACTGAGGCCTAGAGGTGGAACAGCTTGCTCGGCACCCAGTCTAGTGGCAGCTCAGCCACCTGGATTCGTCTGGAAGCCACTGCCCAGCCCAGCAGAAACCCAATCTGGTAGAGAGCCCAGAGCAGCATCACAGTGGCCCCTACAGCCATCACTGCCACCATATGAATGTTGCAAAGTCCCTCTGGAGAGGAAGAAAAGACATTGAGATTCTGCGGTTGTGGAGTTGTGAATGGCCCTAGCCACATCTATTTCATATGTGTGTATACCCACAATATACATATCAACATATGTGTATATGTAATATGTGTGTATGAATGTATGTGTGTACTGTGCTTCACTACTACTGTATGTTAAATTTATACCCATTCTTCTTCCCCCAATTCTGGGTGGATCTGTGATAAAGTGTACACCTGGTATTGGAGAACTATTGTTTTTATACCATGTGAGTAAATGCCTTTGCTAAGGATCTAAGTCTACTGACTGATTATTAAGGGAAAGCACGCTGGTGGGGGTTCGTGAGCTAGCATTAGTTATTCAGCCACCCACAGGATTGCTCCCTAGGACCTTAAAAGCACTAGCAGTCACCCTTCTGTGGAATACCAGTATGGGAGTGGGGGTGGGGGTCACAGCCATCACCAGAACAGGGCACCTGGGACTCTGCCCTAAGTGCTGACATGAGGAGGGCATACACTTCCTCTTAGGGGGAAGGAGAAGTCCACATGTCTACATTCCACACATCCATCCAGTTGCCAAGCTGTCAATTCCACCCCTTCTGTTCACTCATACAACCAACCTAATTCAGGCCCTCATTACCTCACTGATTATTGCAATAGTCTCCTATTTAGTACCGCCATCTCCTTTCTCCTGACTCTCCAATCAATCCTCTACACAGCTGCCAATGTGATATTTCCAAAGTACAGGTGTGACTATATCCCTCCCCTGCTCATTAAGCTTCTGTGGCTCCCCATGCACTCAGGAGTAAAACCAAACACTTCTAGTGGACGTTGAAAACTTTACAACCTGACTCCATCTTCCCTTTCCAGGCTTATTACAAAGTACTCCCCTTCATGAACTCAGTGGTCCTTCTTTGGCTTCTCATCCATAAGTCTCCCATCCCCACGATTCTGGATAGACTGTGCCCCATGACACCTCCCTCACTTCCACCTCTTAGAATTCCCAGCTTTCTTCAAAACTCAGCCTGTTTCACTTGCTCTGCAAGCCCTTTCATATTCCTCCATTGCTACCTGGGCATCTCCCTCCTGAAAATTACATTGTATTTATTTCCCACGTAAGAAAATGAGTATATGTTGTTCTCCGTGATAGAATGTACCTTGAGGGCAGGGACAGTTTTATTTTTATCTTTGTATGGCCAGTGCTTCACACAGTGCCAGGCACATGGGAAGAACTTAATAAGTGTAGATTGAAGGGATGGTTCCCTGGGTAAAGGAGCAGGGAAGAATATATTCAGAAATGCAGGTGATTAAAAAAAAAAAAACTCAATAAAACAGTTACTTTATTGGTTGGGTGGTTATTTAGGAGACTGACCTCTCCATACCTTAAAGTCCTCTATAAATTCCTATCCTTTTTTTTTTGGGGGGGGGGTTGGTCCCAAAAAAGGATGAGACAGAAGAGTCATGTGCCAACAAAGTTCAGGGAGTGCATTACTACCCCTTCTGCCAGCAAAGCCGCATGTGATGGTCTCAACCTGGGCCACACACTGCCACTCCCAACTGTCCCAGGTTCCTGGATTCCTAATCCTAGTTCTGGCATTCTGGTATGATCTGGAGATTCCTAATTCTGACTTTCTAGCTGCCTACTGAGGACTGGTGATGGAGTTTTTAATTATTCTACCGATAACCAAAACCCTACAATTACAGGACATTGTTATACTGTATTGTATTCTTACCATTTTTTCCTCAATTATCATAGCAATCTTACAACGATTTCTGTAAACATTTTTTTTTTAATCAGTTAAGGAAACAGTGGCATAATGCTGTACTTGGAGGCAGGAAGATCTGCATTCAGATTCTGCCTTTGACAGCAGCTCTATGTACCTCTGAGCACTTAATGAATATTTGCCTCAGCTAACTCCCTAGGACTTATCACTTATGTATGTTTATGCATAAACAATTATAAATATTTAGGAGTGTTTTAATTTAATCATCCATTCATACAACAAATACATACTGAGCACTTGCACTGGTACCCTCAGAGGTCCCTTTCTAGATGTGATGTTCAATAAATTATAGCCAATAGTTGAAACTCTTAGAGAAAATGAAATCACTAAGGGAAAGAATATGGAGATAGAGAAAACTGGGTTAAAGACAGAGTTTTAGGGAACATGCACACCTTGAGAACAATAAGATGAAGAGGAAGCAGGTTATAGAGCTAGGAAAAGAGCTGGAGAAGAAGTAGGAAGCTGTATTGTCCCCCAAAATTCAGACGGAGTTTTAAGAGTCAATGGAGGGTCAAGTGCTAGAGAGAAGTCAAGAATAAGGCCTGAACAGTGAGCCAGTAGTCCGGAAACCTGGATCCAATTTTAATTCCACAAAGATACTGAGGCCAAAAGAAGTTAAATGACTTGCCTAAGGTCACACAACTAGTGAGGATCTGAGGGCAGGATTCAAATTTAGGTCTAGCCTGACTTGAAATTTGAGGTGATAATAGAACTATGAATAGAATAATGGAGGGATTGAGAAGGGAGCTGATAGTGTGTTATTCGAATTGAAAAGAGAGATAGGCCTGAATGTACAGATTCAGGAATCACCTGTGTAGAAATGAGACGTGGACCATAGGAAGTCTTGGGAGGACGGGGACCCAGAAAAGGCCATTGGATTTAACAGCTAAGACATTATTGGCAAACTTGGAGAGAAGAATTTCAATACAATGCTGGAGTCTGAAGAAGGTGAGACTTAACAAGACATAGAAAATCAGTGGGTAGTGAAGAAGTTGAGTCAACAAAGGTAAATTCTAGTAGTGTGGCTAAGAAAAGGAAGAGAGATATGAGATGAGAGCTTGAGGAAATGACAAGTGAAAGGTTTTTAAGGGATGGGGAGACCCAAGTGTGATTTTAGGCAGCAAGATAAGAGCCAGGAGAAAGGGAGAGACTACAGTAAAGGAAGAATTAACAATCAAAGGGGCAAGCTCTTGGAAAGGACAGGAGGGGGTGACATAAGGATTAAAATTAGAAATGTTAACCACAACAAGGGGGTCAAGTCCTGAATCATAGGAGAAGAGGATTTATTTATAAGGTTGTAGAAAGATTTTGAAATGTGGAGAAGAAAGAATGAAGGAGTTCAAGACTGAGGGACTCGATATTCTTAGTAAAATAAGACTTTTTTGAGAAAAGAAGCCATTTGGGATAGCCACTATGGTGAGCATGAAAGACAATCAGGTAAGAATAAATGCTGCTTCATTTCAAGAATAAGTCCTGCTTCAGTGACTACTCAGTTAGAATGAAATAACATGAGTTGTGGTAGATCAGCTGTGCAGAGCTGGGAAACTTCCCCCTGCTGTGGTGATCAGCATATGCACCAGAATGGAAGTGGCAATAACAGAGGCTTGGTCAAGTGACAGTGGAATGACAAAGGATGCGAAGGTGGAGGGCAGTATATGGTTCAGTTGGTTAAGAGGGGAAAATGAGGCCAGAGCAGGAGTGATCGACTAGGAGAACAGGGAAGAAAGGAGATAAAGCGAGGGTGAGGATGGATAATAGGTTTAGGAGAAGTGAGGCCGAGGGAAAGACAGGATAAGAGATTATGATCAGAGAGGGGCGTTTCAGAGTTCAAGATCATGGAATTATCAGTTACGGATGATAGTAATAGTGTAGTAAAGATCTGAGCACAGGGGGACTTGAGAGGATTGGCAAACTGGGATATGGGGAAGTTCAAGGGGATATCCGTGTGGATGTTGAGGTCCTCCCCCAAGTAGTAGGAGTAAAGGGAAAGACTGTGAGCCAAGTTCTAATCTCCTTGAGAATGGAACATGTGAATGACCTTGAGACTGGTGGATGACAGGACCAAGAACCTGGTCTGAGCAATATAGACAAATGCAATGAAGCTTAAAAGACAAGAATTTTCAGAGCGATGGCATCAACAGGTAAACAGTGTGTCAGAGGGCACAATAGAAGATTGGCCCTACGGTGGGGAAGGTAGCCTGGGATATAGTGTCTTCTAGAGATAGTGGTTTCTTCAAGCACCAAAAGATCAAACAATGAGCTCTAGGATGGAGAAGAGTTTGTTAATCTTAGAAACAAGTTCTAGGGGGCACAGTATACACCCCTTTATTTCCTTTGATACTGTCACCCCTGTGGTGCAGGCCCTTATCACCTCATGTCTGGACTAGACTGCTGGTTCCCATTCCAGTCCATCCTTCACTCAGTTGGCCAATTAATCTTCCTAAATCACAAGTCTAACTATGCCGCCCCTCTTTTCTTCCTTCCTTCCTTTCTTTTCTTTCCTTTTTTGGCAATCGGATCTAAGTGACTTGCCCAGGGGCAGACAACTAGTAAGTATCTGAGGCCCAATTTGAACCCTACTTACTGGAGGGCCAGTGCACTATCCACTTTGTCATGCCACGCCATCTCTCTTTTCAATAAACTTCAGCAGTCACCCATTACCTCCAGGATCAAACATTAAATCCTGTTTGACTTTTAAAGTCCTTCATAACTTGGCCCCCTCTTCCCTTTCCAGTCTTCATTATTTTCATACACATAATCTGTGATCCAGTGATGCTGGCCTCCTAGATGATCCTATCCCATAGGGCTTCATCTCCCACTTTCACATTTTCACTGGATCTCTCCAATGCCTAGAACTCTCCCCCTCCTCATCTCTTCCTCCTGACACCCTTGGCTTCCTTCAAGTCTCAGCTAAAGTTCTGCAAGAAGCCTAGGGGTAGCTAGGTGGTACAGTGGAGAGAGCACTGGCCCTGGAGTCAGGAGGCTCTGAGCTTATATCCAGCCTGAGACACTCACTATTTGTGTGACCCTGGACAAATAACTTAGCCCCAATCACCTCAAAAAAAAAAGCCTTTCCTTATCCCTAATTCTAGTGCCTTTCACCTAAAATTATCTCCAGTTCGTCCTGTGTATATCTTGTTTGTACATAATTGTTTGTATGTTTTCTTCCTTCATTAGACTGTAAATTCTTTGAGAGCAAGGACTATTTTTGCCTTTTTTTGTATCCCCAGCACTATACCCAGTACTATTTAGCACATAGTAGGCCTATAATAAATGCTTGCTGACTTGACTAGACAGTAGAAGATGATAGGATAAAGCTAGAAGACAGGGCTGAGATGGATGTAGATGAGAGTCTGAGGAGACAGAGAAAAGAAAAAAGGTTTTCCCCTTGGTAGCCAATGGCTCTGAATCACAGAGACTAAAGGACCAGGAAGTAGGAATTGCCTAGCCAAAGGAGAAAGCACCAGTTCCCTGGAGTCCTATGATGACTATGGGCAGTCCATACAAGGTTAGAAGTGCTGTCTTCCACAGCTTCCAGCCCCAAACAGTGGGGATCTAGGGATGGAAGTTGCTGGGTAAAATAGGCTCTGAGTTGGCTCCGGGCTTTTGCTGATTCTAGGCTGATTCTCAGTTTTGTCTCTTACTGGCCATGTGACCTTAACTTCTGTGAAGTTCAATTTCCTAACTTGTAAAATGAGGAGGTCAGAATTGGTATCTTACTTCTGTAGGCAGAACACATTTAGAATATTTCATAAATTTTGAGCCCCCAAAGTTTATGAAGAAGGTTAACAAGCTGAACTGTCTCCAGAGGAAGGTGTTTAGGATGGTGAAGTCCCTCAGGTCACGCCATATGACAGTGAGCTGGATTACTACTTTTCGGGGATGTTATTGAGAGGATTTTTGTTTAAGTCTGAGTCGGATTAGATGACCTCTCACGTTCCTTACAAGTATGAGAGCCTGTGATTCTGTAGCTAGAGCATTCCTAAGCTCTTCTCCAGCTTTGATATTCTTTGGTTTGTTGATTCATGATGTGGATGTCATAGAGAGACAATGGTGGTCTTAATGGTGGCAGAAATTAGATTGCAAGGAGTAAAAAGTATTTTGTTTGCTCACATATCTGCATATATACATAAATGCAGGGTGGTCTAAAATCAGTGCAATTTCAAACTCTATATGTGTAATATATGTATACATGCATGTATATATACATACATATATACGTATAAACACATACATACATGTGTGTATACACTTACAAAGTTTTGTTCCCAGAAGCCCTGGAGAACAAAGTGTCCCTCTTACTGTGTGAATGGATGTAAACAGCAGCAAACTGGAGGAGGCTGGGGGCATGCTATTTTATAAATGGAGATATCCCAACATATGAAGAACTTGAATCCCTGATGCATGTACCAATGGGCAGATCATTCCACAAGTAGGCATAGTAATAGGGGTATGGTGTATGGGCACACTTCATCACCTTGCTAAACTGAGCAACCTCCATCTAGAGCATACTGGGGAGCTTGCCTCTGGGAGAATAAGGATGAAGTATCAGGGATGTGCCTTGGAGAGACCTTGGACCATTTGTAGACATCCTATACACAACAGGTTCAGGTCAACTAACCACATGGTGAAGGGGAGTGTCTTTGACTGGCTTTTGAGGCATTCAAAAATGCCTGTTAACATCAGTTACTGGTTCTATTGCCTCAGTGGCCTTTGGTAAATCTGGGTGACTTTTGCTCACTTCATCAAGTGAGAGAACATGCTATTAAAAGGAAAGGCATTGGGGTCTTCTCCCCTTTGAGGTCATATGGCCCCCCAAGAAATAAGCCTTGGTACTTGCCTCTGCATTTCTTCTTTTCCTTTCTAGGTGGTGTTGTGGAACTACAACTTTTCTTCAGCTACCCAGTCTCCCAGTCTGGGTTTTTTAGTGGGCCCAACATTGATGCCCTGAGAACCAAGGAACAACCTTCTGGACTTGAACCAGAAAAAAAGCTGAAATAAGGACTTGTTTGGTAATGACACCTCCTTTGGACTTGATCTTGGTGGGACCAATGAATATATAGGAACTAATCTAAATTTTGAGCCTACTCTCCAGAAGCCCAAGGGGGCATAGGGGAAATTATACCCTAGAAATACTAGAAGAAATGTTTATACATTTCTTCTTGCTATATCCTTGAAGTAAATATACCTTTGCAAAGTGAATTGATGTTAAGTGGTTAAATGGAACTGGGGTTCTATTTAATTGGCTCCTAACAATGGAGGGAAGAATAGCTGGGGGGTGATGAACCTAGCTATAACACTGGAGAAAAAAGACATACCTTAGAGTTACCCCTGGAACTCTGAAGGGTAAATATAGCCTTCCTGACTCTAGGAAAGAGCCAGAATACATTTGCCACTAAAGGATTATAAGATCATAGATGAAGGGATCTTGAAGCCAGATAGTACAACCCCATCATCTTACATATAGGGAGGGACTGGCCAATAGGGGCGCAGTCCTTTGAACATATTTAATCTGCTCTGCCTGGTGCCAGCCCAAGAAGACTTCTGAGGAGACTGCTAAAGGACTAAACTCCTACTGACCAATACCACCATTACACTCAGAAGATGAAACCTTGACACAGAGAGGTCCATGACTTGCCCAAGGTCTTATAGACAGGAAGCATCAGACTGAATTTGAAGCTTATGTCTCTGACACTAGTGTCAGGGTTCTTAGTTCTTCACTGACATCTGACAACATGGCGTACTGACAAGAGTCCTGGAGTCTGGAGACTTGAATTCCCATGCTCCTTACTAGATGTATGGCCTTGGGCCATTTACTTAGACTGTGTTGAGGATGCTGAATTAGAAGGCCCAGGCTGAATACATGGCTTGTCCCAGATCACATAGGTAGCATCATAAAAGGGATCCGAGCCCATATCTTCTGAATCCAAGGTTTCCCCCACTGTACTGTGTTCTAAACCTGCTTCCTCTTCTTTAAAAGGAGGATCTTGCTTGGATTACATGATCTCTGTGATCTCAGCACCAGCAGACGGGGAAATAATTACAGGCAGACTGACTAAAGTCCTTCGTTCAAGAAGACAACCTCTCAGGTGCAACGTGTTAGAGGGAGCTGTTAGTTCAAAGGAACAATGTTCTATGAATGTGATCCTTCATGATGTTAGCACATTAGTACAGTGCCAGGTACATAGTAAGTGCTGAATAAATGATGGTAGGGTCTGATCATAATATATCAACAATATAATTTTGAAATTACATTAATTAAAGGTAAACACACACTGGATATGCCTGTACTCCAATCCCTCAAAATTCTTTACCATTTTCTCAAAATTGGCTTATCACTCCCTGTTGAGTATATACTGGGTGGCTATCCTCATATACTCCAAGTACTATTAAGAGGTAGGCCAGATCTGGTTTAAAGAAAGGCCTTGGTCCTAGGCCTTGCCATCTCTTTAGGGGACAGATTAGGTACAGGAGAGAAGGGTTAGCAGAAATCTGGTCAAAGGAGCTTTCTTCTCATAGAGGCATTTGAACCCCAACCTTCCCTCCCTCTAAGACCCAATCTAACTCACACCCTACCAAGCCAGACCTACTGAACGCTTCCTCTCTCTTCCCTCCCATCCCAAATCTTTCTACCATTGTCTTTCTCTTGGGGATACAGTTTGCTGACACTTGAAGGGCCCTGATGCGAAGACCATAAAGCATAAGCAAGACACTTGAGAATTAAGTAGCTGTGTGTAGCAACTTTCTTCAACAAGCATTTATTAACTACCTACTATGTACAAGGTGTGGAATAAACCCTTCACTTAGTGTCAGAGCACCTCAGCTACAATCCTGGCTTACTATCTAGGGAACTCAAGGGCCTCAGTTTCCTCTCTTTAAGGATGTATGATTCTTCTATGAACAGGGATAGGGGCTCAGTCTAGGCCTTTTCCACAATCTTTTTCCCCCCTGTCCTTTGACAATCTCTTCTCTTTCTCTCTCTTCCTGCCCCCCCCACCATAGTCTCTTCCTCACTCCCCACCCTCCTCTCCCAGTCTCTGTCCCTCCATAACCCTCCTTCTCATTCTCCCATTATATTTTCTCTTCTTCCCACTCTCTCCCAAGTTTTCTCCTTTCAACCTCCCCCTCCCCCAAACTTGCTGCCAAGGACTGAGTCATTTCCTCCCTTCCCCACACCCCTTGAAAATCTTCTAGTTTGTTTTTCTGCCTCCAGCAAGTGCCAAACCCCCACCCCACACCCATAACCTGAATGTCCAGTTGGAGCCCAGGGCTGTGGGTGTTTTCTCAGTCAAGGATAAAACGTTTCTCCCACAGGGGATTGATTTAGGAAGGGTGGGGCGGGGCAGGTGTGTGAAATTTTGCCATTTGAGGTTTTTGCTTTGTTTTGTTTTGTTTTTAAAAACCAAGAGAAAGCAGGAATGAAGCTAAGGAATGAAGGACAGGGTAGATCTGACTTGTAGGGGAAAAAATGGAAGGGAGGGGACACCCAACAAAGCAAGGGTGGAGGTGAAAAAGCTTAAAAAAATAACAGCCTAGCAGGCCATAGGAAAGGATACTGGAGAACATAAAGCGATGAATTGCCTAACACACTGCCTAACACAGGAGCAACCCTGGGTGTACAGAATGAGGCACAGAATTAGAAAAGTCAGTAAGACCAGGAAGCTGGGAAAGGTCTTGGGATACAAAGTAAAATCTGCAAACTAAGATGTATGAATGAGAATGAGGATGGGCTGGGGCTGGGGGAAACAGAGGCCTGGCCAGAGGCTCTGACATCAGAAAACCCTGATCTCAGTCTTACTTCTGCTACTTACTAGCTGTTACTAGAAGGTTACTTACTAACCTTGGGCAAGTTAATTAACCTCCCCAGGCCTCAGTTTCCTCATCTGTAAATGAGTATTGGACTGGATGGCCTGGAGGTCCCTTTTGGCTTTAGATCTGTCATCTTACGATGCTAGGAAAAGAGAGGAGAGCTGGCAAGGACTGGAGGAAGAGGATACAAGATAAACGCTCCTTTGGCCCCTTGACCTCCTAAGGATTCTTCTTTCCTTCCTTCCTTGGCCCTTCAGGGGACCATCCAAAGATGAGAATGGAGATTATTAATCTCTGCTGGTAAATTATTAGCTGTTAGTGCTATTAAGCAATACGCACAAGGATGGAGTTGAAATGTTTTCCTCTCCAGTGACTCGGCTCCTTTTCTCTGCGATTAAGGGAGGCTCATCTGCCTGTTCAGGAAGGTTCTCTTGGTCTAGGGAGCTCAACGAAGGGATAGGCAGAAAGAGTCAGAATTCATCTATTTCTGTCCCTAGTAATTCTAGGATACTGTCCAACTACCCCTCGGCCCTCAATTTGGAACAATTTTGAAGGATATTGCATGTAGGGCAAGAAAAAAGGAGGAAGAAAGGAAAGAGCAAGAGAAAGAAGATAATAAGCTATGAAAAAGAGAGAGAGATAGGGAGAGAGACAGAGAAATAGAGAGGGAGAGACAGAGACAGGAAAGAGTCAAAGAAAGAGAGAGCTAGTGGGGAAGAAAAAGAAAAAAAACAGAGAGGAAAAAGAGAAAGAAAGAGGTAGGGAGAGACAGAGAGTCAGAGAAAGAGAAGAGAGAGACAGAGACTAAAAGATAGCGGACAGAGAGACAGAGACAGAAAGAAAGAGAGAAGAAGGGGAAAGGTAATGGTAAAGGTAATATTAAAGGTAATAGAAAGAAGAAGTTGTGGAAAGGGCAGAAAGAGATCCCTTGTGCACCTGGTAAGAATTCAGACAGTGACTGCAGGGGAGAGCAGTTCAACAGCACCTAGCCCGGCCAGAGCTACAAGAATTCAAGTGAGGTCACTAGGAAGGTAAACAAAATATTTGTTGTTTAGATTCTTGCCAGATCAGCTCTGAGTTATGCAATTAGATCACTAGCTATTCTTGGTCTGTGTCACCTTTGTTAATCATCCATTGGGCCTCTTTTTTTTTTTTTTTGCTTTTTGGAGGGCAATTGGGGTTAAGTGACTTGCCCAAGGTCACATGGCTAGTTTTTGTGTTGTGTCTGAAGCCAGATCTGAACTCAGGTCCTCCTGACTCCAGGGCCAGTGCTCTATTCACTGCACCACCTAGCCACCCCCATCAGGCCCCTTAATAGGTATTAGCCTTACTTACCAATGGAGTCATATTAAAAAGAAAAGAAAATCCTGGACCCACAGAACAAAGAGGCAGTGTGGAACAGTGGAGAGAGTGTTAGACACTGGGTTCAGAGGGAGAGAACCTGGGTTCAAATTCTGGCTGCCACTTACTACCTGTGTGACTCTGAGCAAGTCAGTTCCCTTCTCTGGGTCTATTTCTTCCTTTGTAAAATGAGGAGGTTGGACTAAATGACCTCTGAGGTCCCTTCCAGATCTGTATCTTCAATCTTGTGGTCTGTCTTCCCAGTTGGCTCTGGCTGCAAAGTCACATAACCAGTCACTGACACTTAGTTTTAGCTTTTTCCAGGTCACAGACTTAATCCCCAACCCCAGACACTCAATCAATCAGTCAATAGCCTAGTATGTAATAAGCTTGGGGATATAAAGAGACAAGAAATAGTCCCTGCCCTCAACGAGCTCACAATCTAAGGAGCTCATTCAAAAGGCTCATCTGGGGTGAATCTAAATCTTGTTACTACTCCAAGGAGTGAATTAGCTTTGACAGCTAAACACTAACATCAGTTCTGGAATGTAGGTCATGGATACCCATGTAAACTTTCCTGTGTCAACTTAATCCCTGATTTCTCGCCAAAAATTTTTAATGACATTCATTTTTGGCAAAGACAGTCTTCATCAGCAATGGTACACAATTTTTGAATGTCACTGTGGCTTCCAGGAGCTTATTAAGGGATTGCCTTCAGAAATATCTTAGAAAGGGGAAGATAGTAAAGAAAAAAAATGGAGGGAAAAGAAACCATCAATAACATTAATAGCCCAAAAGAAGTGATCAATGGACATCAATTGCAAAGTCCATGTTTACCTTATCATTTCAGTAAAATCTTTTGAGAATTTTCTACATAACAAAGTATTTTTGATAAAAATATGAGAAAGGAATAGGCAGGTTTTCATAAATGTTCTCAGTAGGTCAGGACTGGGAATCATGAAATTGAATGAAAGGTAGAGAATCATGTTTATTGTTTGTTGATTATGTTTTTGATTCATAAAGCAAAGTATAGCCTTAAAGGCTCTCTTCCAAAGAGGAGCCTTTTGCATAGTGAGATCACACAAGATTCCCAGAAAAATGCAATCACAGAGATGATTCTGATTTTTAACATTAAGAGGGCATAAAATGGAGAGACATATTCAGAGGTTCCTTTTTATGAATAATATTGTGCTGATTGCATTAAATCCTAGAACATTACAGGGGCTCCCCAATGAAATTACAGAATCATGGTATCTCAGAGCTGAAAGGTATCTCATGGTATCTCTGGGATTGTCATAAACCGGGCCTAACTCAGTCCCCTGGTATTTAGGTTTGATATTGGAATGAAATAAGACACCAGTAGGTCATTCAATAATTAACAAAAAGAAGCTTACTTAACAAAGGAGAAAGATATTCAATAAGGATATTCAGTGATTCAGATAAGTACAGATGTCCAGCACTGGTCATGCTTTTGAGTTGAGCCATGGTCAGAAGCCTTCTAGAGAGAATTGGAGCCTTGTGGCTTTTTGAATTCAGGCAACCAGGAAGTCACATCAACAGTCTGAACCAATCAAGTCTCAAGGAGAGTTTCAATCTCTCTTAAAGAATTAGCCTAACCTGGGGCAGCTAGGAGGTGCAATGAATAGAGCACCCGTCTTGGAGTCAGGAGGATTTGAGTTCAAATCCAGTCTCAGACACTTAACAGTTAGTAGCCATGTGACCTTGGGGAAGTCACTTAACCCCAATTACCCTGCCTTTCCCCCTCCAAAAAGCAAAAAAAAAAAAAAAAAAGAATTAGCCTAACCTACAGAAAGTAGGGCCTGAGTAAAAGCTAGCCTAGCCTATATGGCAAGGACCTAGGAAATATTATTCCTACCATAGGGGTCACTTAGTATAACCCATACAGGAAGAGGAATGTCTTTTACAAAATATCATGAACGTCTTCATTGAGCTTTTGACTGACAATCTCCCATAAGGTGAAAGCACTATATCTCAAGGCAGCTTGTTCTACCTTTGGACAGTTCTTACTATTAAGAAATTTTTTTCTTTAAATCCAGCCTATCTTTATTGCTTTACAATATTTACCCATTGCTCCTGTCTTCTGGAGCCACGTTGAATATGCTAATTCTTCTTTCATGTAACAGCCCTTCAAATACTTGAAGATGTGTTCCCTTGGATGATCTAAACAGTTTCTTTAGCCAGTCTTTATATGGCATGATCTCAAAACCCTTTACCACTCTAGTTGCCTTCTCTGCTTATAAATGTCCTTCCTAAAATGTTGTGTCTAGAACTGTAGGTATTGCCCCAGGTGGGGAACAGAATCCAAAACATTTTTTTTGCTTGACTATACTTAAAGGTTACAAGGGAGGTGTTTGGGTGGAGAAGTAGGGGAGTAAGGTGAAAGTGATATCAAAAAAATTAAAAAAGGAAGAAAAATGTCAATGAAACATTTTTTTAAAAAATACACAGAAGAGATCAGAAGGAAATTCAGAAGGGAACACAGACAAGCAGGGTAGTATTGGTACTACCACATTAAATTTAACAGATATTAAGAAAAAACAAGTCATCCATAATAGATTCACAGTTTCATGTACAACCTTTTTTCCTGTACATTGTATATGGCAACATTCATGTTGTTTGTTGATGATTACTGAGTTTATAAGTTTTTTTTTTTGCTTTTTGGAAGGCAATTGGGGTTAAGTGACTTGCCCAAGGTCACATGGCTAATTTTTGTGTTAAGTGTCTGAAGCTGGATTTGAACTCAGGTCCTCCTGACTTCAGAGCCAGTGCTTTATTCACTGTGCCACCTAACTGCCCCTATAATTTTTTTTTAAAAGAATACGACAAGACTATCACTTCTCTAGTCTTTGACACTATTCCTTGTTTAATGATGCCTAAGAATACACTTGGTTTTTGGCTGCCATAACATACTATTGATTCATGAAAGGTGGGATTCCTCAAAAGAGAATGGCCTAACAATCAAACAGTAAGAAATAAGTGCATAAAAATGGCCTTCCTATATCATGACATGCTGTTGAAGTGTTGGTCAATTGAGTTAGAGCATCAGTACAGATAATGTGGAATAAGCACTACAGATCAATCAATCAATCAACAGCATTTATTAAGCATCTACTATGTGTGGGCACTGTTCCCCATGAGGGGGGGCCCACTGCATCCCAATAGAGTCTATTCCACCTTTGGACAATTCTAAATGTTAGCAAGTGTTTCCTTAGATCAGGCCTTTATAACCATCTATTGTTCCTGTTCT
>NW_027186523.1:14686661-14809267 GCF_028583685.1 Petaurus breviceps papuanus
GACACAAATACAAAAAGTGACACAATCATTAGGCCCCCAAAGAACAGAAAGGAGAGAAAAGGCTAGGGCTGCATTTGGGAAATGACAAAGGTTTATAGAAACATACTCTTCCAGATGCTGTATGGTTGTGATTCTTGGAAAACCACAGGGTTCTGAGTGACACAAAGTACAGAGCCATAACCAGGGCAAAACAATGAGGGCTTTGACCCAGGGCACTGAGAATGAGAAATGCATTTCTTCTCCTTAGATCACTCCCATCCCACATGGTCCTCTGCCAACCTGTATTATTACACAACATGACTTCCCCTAGGGTCTAGATGTTCTAGCCCTCTCTCTGACGGTTTGCTTCCCTATCCCTAAGGTTCCGGACACAGTCATCCCTTGACATAATTATACCCAGGGTTTCATTATCTTCTGTCATTTCCCACTCTCTTCGACCTCTACCTCCACACCAATTCAACTGATTTTGCCCTAGATGCAAGAATTCGATATTATGGCTCTACCAAAGGGAGGAAATGGAGAAAGACATATGGTGTGTGTAAGTAGATTGCAGCATATTTCCAGGGATGACCTACATGCAGGAAGTAGCATAAGGGATTTAGGAAATGTATGATTAGAAAAGGAGGAGGGTTGGCCGTGGGGCAAGAGCAAGAGATGGAAAATAGATACCAATACTGTAAACGTGAAAAAGAGACAGGGGAAGAACTTCAGCACACGGGCAGATCTTCTATGGAAGATCTCTGGGAGAACCTGGACAAGAATCACACAGGATAGAGAAGTGTTAGTGGGTTACATGATCAGGACCGCTGAAGTACTGAAGAATTCAAATAACATGCTATGAATAAAATGAATGAAGAAAGAATTAGAAGTGAAATGGTCAAAGAGGTCAATTTGTGTGAGGTTCAGTTGAGGGAACAAGAGGTGTTTATAAAAGCTAGAAAAGGGAAGACTTGGGGGACATGCTAGCTATTTTCAAAATATTTGAAGGGCTGTCATGTAGAGGATGGAATAGACACATTCTCTTTGGCTCCAGAAGGCAGAATAATGGGTAGAAGTTGCAATGAAGCTAATTTAGGTCTGATGTCAGGAAAACTTCCTAATAATTAGAGCTATCCCAAAGTGGAATGGGCTATATTGAGAGGTGATGGGTTCTCCTTTCTTGGAGGTCTTCAAACTGAGGCTGGATGACCACTTGTCTGGTATGTTATAGTGGGGATTCCTTCCCGGTATGGGTTGGACTAGATGGCTGCTGAGGTCCCTTCCAACTCTCATATTCTGTGATTCTGTGGTAGAGTGGGAAAAAATATTTGCATCAAACACCAATAGAAATATGATATACAAAAATATACAAGGGATTGACACAAATATATAACATTGAGCCATTTCCCAATAGTAGTCAACAGATATGAACTTACAAACTATAAATGTCCACATGAAAACATGCTCCAAATAACTAAGAGGAATAGAAATGTGAATTAAAACAACTCAGTCCATGCAAATGGGCAAAGATAAAAATATATAAGAATTGGAAGAGCTGTAGGAAGGCAGGCACACTGATGCACTCTTGGTGGAGTTGTGAAGTGATTTAATCATTCTAGATTTCAATTTTGAATAATGAAAAAAAGTAACTACACCCTCTGACCCAACAATCCCACTACCGAACACATACCCCAAGGAAGTTGATGTTAGACACAAAAGTCCAATAAATATAAACTACTCTTAGCAGCACACTTTTTGGTAGCAAGGAACTGGAAACAAAGTGGGTGCTCACTGTTTGAAGAATGAAGAAATTATAATATATGAATGTAATGGAATATTACTGTGCTATGTTAAATTACAAATATATGCAGAATTCAGAGAAACATGAAAAGATTTGTACAAACTGATTCAGAACAAAATAAGCAGAACCAAATGAACAACATATACAGTGGCAATAATAATGTAGATGAAAAGATCACTAAACAGAAACTGAACTCTAAGAATGGAAAAAACAATGAAGGTCCTGGAGAAGCAATAATGAAATTTATCTCCGCCCTTGTGGTAGAGAGGTAGTTGTATAATGTGTCAGAATGAGGTTTCAGTATTATATTTTTTAGCTTAACTGTCAGACTGATGACCATTATGAATTACCACGTTCAGACTAGAAAGGGCTGGGATATAAAGACAAAAAGCATCAATAAAACAGTTTTTTTTTAATGAATGAATAAATATCATCTTTGGGTTTAAAAAAAAAAAAGACAAATAACATTATGCTAAGGAACAAATCAAAAAGAGTTAGTCCTTGACTTTCAGGGGCTTTTTGGGGGTGGGTTCCATACCTGTGATTTCAATGGTATAAGGGAATTCCCAGTGTGGAAACTCTCTCCAAAAATAGAAAATAGTAACTTATTTGTAACTTGTACTCTTAGAGAGTTGCAAGGGGTCTCTGAGAAATTAAGGGATTTGCTAATGGTCATCAGGTATGAATTTAACTCAGGTCTTCCTGCTTCCCAAGGACAGCCATCTACTATTTATATTAAAATGTCTCTTGAGAGACTTATGACAAAAATAACCATATGACAAAACCATAATTTAACCTATTTTTATACAGTGCTTTATAGTTTACCAAGCACTTTGCATATATTATGCTATTTGTTCTTCATAATAACTCTGGGGGGTATATAGAGTAGGCATTATTATCCCTATTTTATTTTCTTCATTTACTTATTTGTTTTTAGTTTTCAACATTCACTTCCATAAGATTTTGAGTTCTAAATTTTCTCCTCTCCTCTCCCTTCCCCCCACCCAAGACAGCATACAATCTGTATTATCCCTATTTTACAGACATGAACTTCTTCATCCTGCAAGATCATGTTAGCCCTAGAACTTAACATCTTCTCCATACTTTCTGACCTTGGGCCCCTTCTCTGTGTCTGATTACCGGATGGAGACCTCTCTTCCCAGAACTTCCATTAAAGAGGGAACACAGGTCAGCTATCTCTTTATTTCCCACTCAGCAGCACTTTGCTGGCCTTCTCTATCATGCCCCCTTCACTAGGGTACCTTCTTCTACCTCCTCCTCTCACTTGAGACATTAAGCAACTTACCAAGATGTCAGAGTTAGGAAGTAGTCACATTGGGGGATATGGATCAGTATTTCTGAGTAAAACTCATAAGAATCTAAGACAAGAACTTTATTCAGAAGTAAAGGCTATAATACAATTGGCTGTCTGAATGGGAGGCAGGTCACTTTAGTTCACACCAGACAAAATAATACTCAACAAAACCAATAAGAAACTACAGTAAGTGACATCATCCATACCTGAATGGCACAAAAACAGTCCAACAACCTATGAGCAATAGGAAAGGGTCTCCTCCTTCCCTGTAAAGACAGTGTTAATGTCTCCTTGTGCAATTAGTGATGGAACACATGTAATCTGCAAGGCTCTGTGTCTGGAGGCAGCAAGAGGAGAGGGACACCCCAAGAAAGTCCCCGAGTGGTCAGAAAGTACCACTGTGGAGACCTTGGAAGCTCTTGGTAGAGGTATGAGATAGGGATCAGAGCAGTACCAACCAGTGACTATTGGAATGCATCAGTAATCAGACCAGGTTGGCCCAGGCCCAGGGGTTCTGAGATCCCTATAGCTTTGTCCTAAGATGCAGAAGGCTCTAGAGATCCAGAACTCTGAAACTCAAGAGATTTTGGTCGGGGAGAGCTAACACTGGGAAGGAGAGGTTAGCACAAGAACCCAAAGGACTCAGGGAACAACCAAGCAGAGATGAACACCCCACAGCAGGGTGTGAAGCCTGCCCCTGGCAAAAAGCATCAATTCAGTTAGAGAGATAAATAAAACAAAGAAGATCTAACCAGTATAAAAAAATTACCACAAATAACACCTTCCTAACAACTATAAGCAGAGACTCAAAGGAAAATAAATAAAATTTCCAAAATTAAATAAAAGCTCTGACAGAAAGAACTGGAAGAATAAATAGCTTAGAGAGGAAAAGTGGTAAACCTTCCCTAAGAAATGGGCTCCCTAAAAACTAAAGTAGACTAGAAATCATTGACTCTAAGAGATAGCAAGAAAAATTAGAATAAAATAAAAAAATAGAAAAAATTTTAGAAAAATTAATTGACCTTGAAAATAGGCCAAAGAGGGGCAGCTAGGTAGCACAGTGAATAGAGCACTGGTCCTGGAGTCAGGAGGACCTGAGTTCAAATTCGTCCTCAGAAACGTAACACTTACTAGCCATGTGACCTTGAGCAAGTCACTTAACTCCAATTGACTTGCATTAAAGAGAAAATCACTGGACTTCCCAAAAACTATGACTTAAAAAAAAAAGATTTAACACTATATTTCAAGAAATCATAAATGAAAACTTTCCAGAGCTACTAGAATCAGAAGGTAAAGTCAAGTTTGGAAGAATTTACTGATCACTTCTTGAAGAACCCCAAAAGAGAAAGTCCCAGGAATGGTCATAACCAAAACCCCAAACTCCCACACCTAATTAAAAATACTTCAAGGATTCAGAAAAAAAGTAGTTCAAGCACCAAGCACTCACTGTTAGGACCACATAAGACCTAGCAATTTCTACTAAAAAATAAGTGGAGATTTTAGAATACAACATTCCAAAAGACAAAAGAAATAGGCTTATGACTACAAATAATACTAATACCCTACAAAGCTGTATAATCCTACACAAGAAAAAATGGAGTAGAGGACTTTCAAGCATTCCTGATTGGAAAAAAAAAAACAATAAAGACGTGTAGAAACTCTGAAATACAAAAAGAATTCAGAGAAACCTAGAAAGGAAAATTTATTTGAGCAAATCAGAAGCTTTGGATCACAATAGCTCACAATAAACAACAACAATGATAACAAACTCACAAGATTTTGTACAGAAATAGAAATGGTATGCATTAGTTCACTGACTCTAGAATTTGAGGAATCTCTACTTATTTTATTATGTTAAGCAAAGACAAATACAGGGAAAGGATGAATCGATAATGCTACATCACTTACTCTAAGAGAACCCTCAAGTCCCATTGTAGGATCAGGTAGTGTAATTGGAGAAGTGATGTCACTAAAGAGACACCAAAAGGCACTCTCTAACTTTCAGGGTCTGAATAAGAGACCTAAAATAGTCTTTTCCTGGTCCAAGCTAGTTCAAAGACAAAGTTTTTCTAAGGTTCCCTGGTTTTTTAGCCTCCTTTAGCCTAGACTCCTCTTAGGAATGTCTTAAGGACGACATGATCTAAGCAGCATCCTTGAAGAGAATGCTTAATAAGTCTTTAAGCACCTAAGAGAGAACAGCTACCAGCCGATTTAAAGGTCTGAAGAGAAAGAACAAAAGTATCTCGGCCAGATCCACCAAAAGCATCCTTCTTTCCAATGCCACTGAGAGATGAAGGAGGGAAGGGCAGAAGGGAGTGCCAGGTGGACCTGGCACTGGGACGGCCCTTGAGGATAACATTTATATGTTAGGATAACTATGGAATGGCCCTTTAGGACTAGGACTCCTAGTACTATATGGCCAGAAAAGGATGACTTCCGAGAAACCGTTTTCATGTCAAGATCGGGTGATACACAAATATTCTCCTAGGTGTAAAAAGGACAAAGCTAGATATTAGACTTTATCTTTTGCTAGTGGGAAGAATTCTGCTCATTCTAAGTTCGGCTTAAATGAACACTGGGATAACAAAGAAGCTGTATAACCCATATCTCTGAGATCCTTCTGCCAAAGGTCCATGGCAATACATGAGGAACCATGTCCAAGGGACAGGCTGGAAGAAAAGAAACATTTATTGAGCTCCTATTCTGTGCAAGGCTCTGTGCTAAGTACTTTCCAAATACTATCTCATGTCATCCTCTCAACAACCCTGGGAGACAGGTGATGTTATCATCCCATTTTTAGAGTTGAGGAAAGTGAGGCAGAGGTTAAGTGACTTGCCCAGGGTCACACAGCTAGTAAGTATTTGAAGCTGAATTTGAAGTCAGGTCTTCCTGATTCTGTGCTCAGTTGTCTTCCTACTGCACCATTTTGCAGCCTCTGTTGCCTAGTACCAACAACACTATTGCTTCAGAGAGCTTCAAGTTAGATCATATCTATGTTAAATCCAGGTTTGCAAATCCCCAGAAAAGAAAGAGAATCTCTCAGTCATATGAAAATATTTTGGAGATTCAGGTGCCTTCGAATAAGGCTGAGAAGAAAGCAAGACCTTGAATTGTCCCCTTAAAGAACCTTATTTTATTTTATTTAATCATATTTAAAACTGTCATTTTACCACCCCAAGGATCCTTAGGTTTGCATTATGAGTGAGGTTTCTAAGCAAGAAATATTCCATAGTAGCTGAAGTCTCTATTCAAAGGAGAATACAATAAAATATTAAGTTAGATCAGATGATAGGGTGAGGATCTTTTTAAAAAAGCATTTTGCCTCAGAAATAAAATAAGAAGTGAAGACATTCCAATTTAATCACAACCTTGAAATGCAAATGGACTTAGGTATTAAACAATGTTATATTCAAAGAGCAAAGTAACATAAGGGAAAACATGATGGCCAGAAATAGAAATTGAAGAGATACCTGCTTGCATGGCCAACTGTGTAAATCCTATCTTTCACTGCCAAACGGACTTGTATTTACAGCAGATGGGGCCAGAATGACCAAAACTACCTTTGGAGAAGGAAAGCAGAGAGCTAAAATTTGCACTCAGGGGGAGAAAGTTCTTTCCAAATAAATTTCTACTGCCAGGTTTAGGGCTTGGAAAGAAACCATCTGGTGTTATCATCTTTGAAGCTGAAAGAAACAAATTCTCTAAACCCATGGAAACAGAGGAACACATTTTTGCACTCTATTCCCCCCATCCCCTTTCCTTGTCGATATGGTGTGGAGGGCCAAGAACAATGGGTACTCTTAACTAGAAAGAGATATTAACTTTAAAATCAGGGCCAGTCCATCCAATGGTGATAGTTAGATAATCCTGTTAGATACACCCTTCTATATTATATATGAAAACAGAGCTGGAGGTTCTCCAACCAGAGGTACTAATGTCGATTGTAAAACTATCTCCTCGCAAGTTAACAATCACAGATATCTCAGATTTGGAAGGGACTCAGCACATTAGCAATTCATTCATTCATTCATTGGTGGTTATTATGCAGCAAGCACTGTGCTAAGTGGGGGGCATACAAATAGAAAAAAAATGAAATACTCCCTGCTCTCAAAAAGCTCATACTCTAATCAGGGAAGACAATAAATAAAAAAGAGTTCAGTTGCAGGGCAGAGAGGAAGGCCCATAAGTCCTAAGGGCACAGTTATGGAGGGCATGGCAAGGCCCAGAGGCCCTTAGGTTATGTAAGTAGGTCAGATGACAGCGCCAGGAGACTGCAGGGTATACAGGCAAGGCAGATGGCAAGGCACAGAGGGCCTCAGAAGGCAGTGTGTGTCAAGGAAGATGATAACAGACAACATTGGAAGGGTTGAAGGAAAAACAGCACATTAATATACTGTTGAAATACAATTTGGAATCTGTGAGAAAAGTAATAAACAATCCGGAGATGCCACCATTGGGCATATACTCCAAGGAGGTCAAAGATCAAGTTAGAAAGTAAAAGAGAGAAGGTCTCCTATGTACTAAAATATTTATAGTATTCATGCCACTTTTTTTTTTGGTAGCAAACAACTGGAAACAAAATAAGTGTTCATCAACTGGGATAACTGTGGCATAGGAATGAAATGAACTATTATTGTCCTATAAGAAATGACAAGTATGAGGAATTCAGAGGAATTTAGTTTATTTCACTGATAAATGATCTCATCAATGTGGGCACACCCTTTATCAATATAGATTACATTCTATGCGTGATTTCTTACTCATCCTGCGGGATTCTGGCCTATGTCCTCCCATAAATCCTGAATAAAAAATGCACTTGACAGATGCTGTGATAGGGCCAGCATCTATCAGGGTCTCCCCTTCTACAATATGGGTTTTCCTTAAAAGGCAATGAAACTGGCCCAGGGAACTGAATGGTCCCTCCAATTTACCTATTGTAGTTTCCTGGTAGCCTCAGACCATATTAATGTGGCTTTTTGGTCACTTAAGGACATAAAGGTCCATTTACATAATGTCCAGTCCCTTCAGACTTGGTAGATGTTCCAGGACCACCTGAGGCACCACACTCTGCCCTACTGATCAGATTCCCTTCCACAAGGAGGTGAGGGGGGCCATGTCTACCTGAGCTAAGTGCTGATATATCCTTGTTGGATATTCTTTCTATACTATAGTTAAGTAAACTTCCTTTTGTTACCTACAAGTGTCTCATTTCCTCCCAGCATCAGACCTAAATTAATAGGTTACTGGCCTGAATAAGTGCCACCCCTAATAGAAGCCTTCCCCTGGGTCTTTTAAAAAACATGTTACGGGTAGCATACAGCACTGCTACTCATTGCTCTCACTGTACCTTTTAGTTTCCTTGTCCTCAGTGTTTTTGGTAATACTTAATATCATTCGGTGCAAGGTATAGTGGTGAAAGTTATAGCTGTCAAATCATTGCAACCTATTGCCTCCACTGTGTGAATCTCTTTTCACCCTTTCAGTCACATGAAATTTTGATTCTTCAGACATGTCTATGTTCCACGATTCATAGCATGATCAAAATATTGGTCTTAGAAATCAGTTTGAGTGCATTTTCCCAGATGCAAAACATTTTGCTGTCTTCCCTTGTCCAATTCTGGAGACAGTTCATTATCCATCTGCAATGTCTGTCTAGTAGACAATTCTCCAATAGGAGGCATGGGGTCATTGGGACAAAATGAAGTCTTCACCCAATTTTTTTCCCATGTGGATTTTTGTTTTGGGTTTTTTTTTTTGTTAAGCTAATAATCTCTTTCAAATGTCTATTCATTTAATGGTAAGGCCTTGTATTTTTGGGCCTTGGAGATACTCTCTTCCAAAATGTGGTCAATACAATGTCATCTGCCAACAGGAGCATCTTGACGCTCCCTCTTCAATTTGGAGCCTGTAGCACATCTTTGGAGACAGTATGGTGAGCTGTCTCACCCAAATCCACGGCCACAAGTATCTATAAATAAATGCCCCAAGTTTGAACGAGATGAACTAGAGGTCCTAACATAAGAGGGCAAATTTGATCTCAATGATATGACTGAGACTTGGTGGGATGAAACTCAGGACTGGGGTAGGGTCTAGTTGGGTAGGGAAAAGGGGGGTGAGGACTGAGCAGTGCATGTTAAAAAGGTATTCTCATGTGAGGAACTCTAGGAATCAAAGGGGAAAAATATGATGTAGAGTATTTGGATAAAAATTTTAAAAGGGAGAAATCAAAATAATCTTATTGTTAGGAGTATACTGTAAACCAGTGGTCTTTACACTTACAGAAGAACCCAAAGACCTTTTGTTTATGTGTTTTATATTTATCAGTATTTACTACATTAAAAATGAAAACTGAAAAATTTTAAAAATATTTATTTATTCATTCATTCATTTAAAAATAACAATTATAAATTCATTACATGTTAACATAAATAACATTTTTTATGAAAAATAACTAATTTTCCAAAACTAAAAAAAATTGGTGAGAATCATGGCATTGTTTTACATATTTGCACAAATCTTTTTAAAGTCTGGCTTACTAGAAAACAAGCTGAATTCTCATACCTGCTTTTGCAATTCAATTTGTTGGAATATGTTGGTTTTTTTAAAAAATATATTAAGAAATCCAGCTTCATACAGATATGTATTTGGAAAGACGGGAGTATTTTAATAGGCAAATAACATCTTAACATTATTACAAAAATAATTTTGACTTCATGGATCCCTGAAAGGATTTTGGGGACCCCAGGTATCCATGTAACATATTCTGAGAAATGCTGCTATAGGTCATCTTGACAGAAAGAGGAAATAAATGAGGAGTTTGGGAAATGGATCACAAGCCTCTCATAGAGCCATGATATATATTAGTGATGGTAGACTTCAATAACCAGATACCAACTTAATCAATCTCTTTTCTCTCTCCCTTCTCCTCCCCTCTCCCTCTCTGTTTCTATTTTCCAGTTTTTGTTTTTGTCTCTGTCCCTCTTCCCTACAGCCAGAGCAGTTAATAGCATCTTGATTTACCTTAGTAATAATTTCATCTTTCAAAAGGTGAAGGAACCAACAAGGAAATTTTATTTTACATCTCATTCTCACTGACAGGGAGGAACTGGTTTCTGGGGTGGAAATGATGGGAACCTAGTAGAAGAAGTGACCACTTCATTCTAGAATTTCGGACAGAGGAAAGAAAATATGAACATAATCTGACAAGCACCTTTGGGGAAAGGTGATTTTAAGGGGTTCAGAGAAGAAATAGATAGGATCCCACAGATTAAAAATCCTTCAATGGGAAATGCTCAAGAATGAAATCCTGAAGACACAAAAGGAAATAATCCTAGTAAGGAAGAAAAACAGAATTTTGTCTGAAAAGACCAACATGGATGTGCCAGGGACTTACCAATCAATTTAAATGCCAAATAACAGAAGACTGTTTTAAGAGCTTGGCATGGTCCTTTAAGAATAAGGCTGGGAACGCAAAAGCTCAGAATGAGCTGATGCTGGTGAGAGAAGCCAAGAACAACAAAAAGGGTTTGCTTGTTGGTTTAACAATATTAGGAGAAAAAAAGAGGACCAAAGCAAGGATAGGTTTTTTTATTTGGGATAAATGGGCAATGATAAACTGACAAGAGGGAAGTGGTTCAATTAGGTGCTCAATTCTCATTTTGCTTCTGCTTTCTCTGGAAAGATGATGGTCCCATTAGAAATGGTCACAAACAAGAATGACTAACGAGGAATTAATATGTAGTAAAAGAACAATTAATTAAGGCATGCCTGCATTCAAATCTTGCTCTAGATATGCGATAGCTGTGTGATCCTGGGCAAATCACTGAAACTCTAGGTCTCATTTTCCTTATCTACAAAATGAGGGTTTTAGACTAGATAAATTCCATCCCAGATCTAAAGCTAGGATCCTAAGAAAGTAGGATAAATTCAGGTCACCTGGCCCAAGTGAACTACATCCTTGGGTCCTGAAAAAACTGGCCAATGTGATTGATGAGTAACTGTCACAAATATTTAAAACAGCATGGGAATGAAAGATATCACAAGATTGGAGAAGGGCAAATGTCCCATTTTTTTTTTAAGGTGTTGGGGCAGGGAGAGAGGACAATATAGTCTGCAAACTATAAGTCGGTAAGTTTAACTTTAATTCCTGGGTAAATTCTAGAATGGATTGTCATAGATGGTTGGTGAATATCTAGAAAGGGAAAGTTATTTTAATACAAAGAGCTAGCATGGCTTCATGAAAAACAAGCCATGGCAGACTAACCACATTTCCTTTTTTGACTCAATTACTATACTAGTAGATGAGGGAAAATGTCAGTACCATATTTTTAAAAAATTTAACAAAGCTGATTAGCTCATACTCTTCCTGTGAAAATGATGAGGAAATGGATTAGATGATAATAAATTGGATAGAGACAGTACTGGTCAGATGGGCACACTCAAAGCATAGTTGTTAGTTAGCAATTCAATGATAACATAGCAGGAGGTTTCCAGTGACATACTCCAGTGCCCTGTGCTTGACCCTGTACTGTTTGGAGGGACCTAGCAGGTGAGAGCTAAGATGATTTAGTGGATAGAACAGTAGACCTAGAGTCAGAAAGCCATGAGTTCAAATCCAGTCTCATATACTGATTGTGACCCACGTCAACTCACTTTCCTCTGCCTGCCTCACTTTCCTTCTATATAAAATGGCACCTATCACACAGGGTTACTGCAAAGACCAAATTAAATATTTGTGAAATGCTGTGTAAACCTCCAAGTGTTATATAAATGTGAGTTATTATTATTATAACTTTGTCATTGACTTCAATAAAGACATACATGGTATGTTTATCAAATTTGGAGATGATACAAAGCTGGGTGGACCAGCTAGCAGACTGAAATAGAGTCAGGATCCAAAAAGATCGTGACAGTCTAGGGCCGAATCCATAAGATTAGATGAAGTGGGAATGAATGTAAAGTCCTGAACTTGGGTACAAGGAATCAATGCTACAAGTATAAGATGAGGGAAACATGAATCTACAACAACTGTTCTGAAAAGGATCTGGGGGTTTTAGTGGACTGCAACCTCTCTCTGAGTCAGCAGTGTGATACAGCAGCCAAAAGCGCCCATGTGACCTTGGGCTTCATAGAATACAGAGTTGATGCAATCCCATTCTATTCTGCCATCATCAGAACTCATCAAGAGGACTGTGTTGAGTTCTGGGCACTACAATCTAAGAAGGATATTGGAAGATAACCTAGTGAGTGGCCAGAAGAAGGTTTGGATGAAAGGACTTTGCATGTTTAGCTTGGAGAAAAGATGACTCAAGGGGAACAGATTAGGTGTCTTCAAGTACATGAAGGGCTCTCATGAGGCTGAGGGGCAAAAGTAGGAGCAAATGGGTAGCAGTTGCAAAAAGGTAAACTGAGGGTTGAAGCTAGGAAATATTTCCTACTAACTAGAGCTGTCCAAAAAATGGAAACAGATCCTTCCCCTCCCTCGTGGAGGTCTTTGAAAAGAGGCTGAGTGAGCGCTCATCTGGTTTGTCTTTGGTGTATGGGTTGGATTGGATGGCTGCGGAGGTCCCTTACAACTGCCAAATTCTGATACTTTTATTTTGTTTCATTCCTCCCTTAGTATCTACATTCAGAAGATCTTTGAAAAAAGTTGTTTCTGTGGCTGTACCAAAGAATTGTGTGAGACACAATTTCAGATTAAGTTTTGCTCTATCAAGGCAAATTTTTTCCTAATAATCAACAAACAAAAAATAATCAGCAAACAATGGGATCTTGTATTTTCTACATCTTTCAATTTAATTCAGTAAGAATTTGGTAAGCACCTACTAACATACCGAGTACTGTACTGGGCACTGGGAATACAAAAAATGAAAAATCATCCCTCTCCTACAAGGCATTCTACTGAGGGGATAAATACAATAAATATTTAAGTGTACAAATGATAATCTGCAAAACTAGAAAAGAGTATGAAAAAATAAGGGGACTGAGAAAGGCTTCCCTCCAAAACTCTTTGCAACAAATGTCACCATAAAAGTCTGATATCTAAGCTATAAAGGAAACTGACCCAAATATATGATCAAAAGCTATTCCCTAATGGTCAGAAATCAAAGTTTTCTAAACAAAAATGGCAAAATGTCAATGATTATATGAAATCATGTTCCAAATTACTAATAATAAAATATATTATTCATACATGACAAACAGCAACAAATAGATGTAAATTAAAATAATTATGAAGTTTTATTTCACACCCAACAAATAAGCAAAGATAATGGCAGCTCCTCTGAAAGATGCAGTGGATTTCATGCCCCATATGCATCACAGCATAATAATAATAATAAAAAAAAATAATAATGGTGATAGAAATCATTTTATGTAATTCCTTGTGGTTTACAAAGCACTCTACATATTATCTCATTTGTTTCTCACAATAATGTTGAGATAGGTGCTATTAATATTCCCATTTTACAGATGAAGAAACTGAAAATGAAAAAAGTTACATGACTTGTCCAGGGCCACACAGACTATGTGTGAGGCAGGATTTTGAACTAAGCTCTACCTGACTCCAAGTGTAATACTGTACCACCTAGCTGTCTGCATGATATTAATAATAACTAACATTTATTTGGTGCCTTGAGGTTTACAAAATTTTACATACGTTTTCATTTGAGACACAATTCTGTAGGAAACGTATTATTATTACTGGGTTGTTGATGGTTTTTTTTCCCCCTAACCAATTTTACAGATAAGGAAGTGAGAGCTTCAGAAGTATTAAGTGACACATCAAGGGTCACAAAATAAAGTTGGAGTTTGAGACAGGCTTGAATTTTTATTTTCCTAACTCTAAGTATAGTGCTCTGGACGCTTCATTTCAGCATTAAATAAAGGCCTGCTATGTGATAGGCACCGTGCCATTGGGTACAGCAGACACAAAAGGCAAAAAGTTCCTGCCTTTTAGAAGGCCCTTACATTCCACAACACTAAACTACCTCAATATAGTGGCCAAAAATTGTGATCTTGGGCTGCCTTAAGAGTCATGGCATCCAGCATGAGAGAGATGGCTTATTTGTATTTTGCACTCATCTGATCCCACCTAGCATACTGTGTTTAGTTCCGGTCATCACATTTTTAAAAAGAGATGGACAAACTGGAGAGCATACAGAGAAATGTCACAAGATGGTCTCAATATCATGCCATATGAGGACTGAGAAAAGACTTGAGGGGAAAAAAAGGAAGGGAATCAGTAACAGTCTTCAATTATTTAAAGAGTTGTCACATGTAAACACTAAAATTAGCTCTGTTTGGCTCCAGGAGGAGGAATTAAGAACAATGGTAGAAGGTAGGGAGAGATAGAATTTGGCTTAACATAGGGGAAAACCTTCTAACAATTAAAGTTATCCAAAAATGGAACGAACTCCCTTGGATAGTGACAGGCTACCCCTTTTTTTAAAGTCTTAGATGAAGGTTTGGTGACCATTTGTTGGTGATCTATTAGTGAGGATTTTTAGGAAGATACTAGATGGACTCTGAGTTCCCTCCCAACTTTAAGATTCAATATTTTCAATATATACAAAGGTCATTCTTCTAAAGATTTTATAAAGACCACATTCATATATTATCAGAGTTGGAAGAAAATCCACTGGTCCTCTAGTCCAACTTGTACCTGAATAAAAATTCCCTCTACAACTTGCGCAAGTGGTCATCCCACCTTTGCTTGAAAATCTTCAGTGAAGTAGAAAACCATAACCTGACAAATTATGCACATAGGTGCGTAGTTACTAATGTGTTCTCCACTGTATATGTATTTGGGCTGGGTTGGGTGTTAGTAATAATATCATAAATAATATCAGAAAGGCAGCATGATCTGATGACAGAGAGATGGCGCTAGAAGTCTTTTTTGGTTTTGACTCTTTATTATCACAAATAATGCTGATATTAATATTTTCATAAATTGGAATCTTCCTTGCTGACATTCATAGTGGTTGTGACGATACTCATCATAAGCAATAAAAATGTATGTTACCAAGTCTCACATCTTTCTTTGACTTTGGATACACGATAAAATGAACTTTGCCAACTTCTTTGCCTTATCAACAAGAATCTATGAGCTATACTTATCTGTCACTTTTGTGTCATATGGTTTCGTTTATAATGAGAATGTCAATATTGACATGACTGAGTTCCTTGAATAGTATGTATTCTCAGTTAACCACTGGACAAATAATTCACATTTGGACATCAATAGTTAATGCTTATAGCAGATCTAAAGACTTTTTTTTAGCACTTTCTCCTTTTCTGCTATGTTGCCAGTCACTGCAGGAGTTCAAGGGAAGCACTTATTTTAACCATTTTTTCTTTTTCTTTGTTTCATGCATTACCACGAACAAAAAAATTCATCAACAAGGACAAGCCTACTGGTAACTTATCTCTCCCTATATAAATGAGCTAGTTCTCATTTAGCAGAATTAATCTGTTGCTAGGACCACACCTGAATACTTTCTAGCATGGAGGAATTTGCTAGAGCTTCTGTCCTATTAGCACAATCTTTAACACTCTAGGATCATCCCCCTGGCACAAGGATTCAAAAATTAGGTGCTCCAATACAGAGTGGTATATTTGGAGTTAAGAGGTCCTGGGGCTGAATCTCCGATATGCCACCTACTTGGTCAAGTCATTTTATCCTCTCTGGGCCTATTTCCTCATCAGTGAAATGAGGAGGTTGGAATAGGTAACTTCTAAGGTCTCTTCCAGCACTAAATCTGAGCCTGTGAGTCACTCAAGAAATACTTGTTGACTGAGTCACTTTGAGATTTTCGCCTTAAATTCAAGTCCGTTAAAAATAAAAAATACCAGCATTGGAAGTAACTTCAAAGTTCATTTATCTAGCCCTGGAATTTTTATTCTTAATGATATTTTTGGCTTCATTATACCACAATTTTTTCTCAGTCCTGCCTTCCTTCACAGAACCCTTCCTTTAACAACAAAGCAAAACAAATCCACACAACTGCAGAATTCTAGCTCACTATCTTTCTACCAAGAGGAAGTATTTCATTATTGTGCCTTTGAACCCAATACCTAACATCATATTCAATGTTGATTCCAATGTCTTTTAGAATTACTTTCATTTACACTTTAATAGTCATCATGGATACAGTTCTCCTAGCTGTCTTCTTCCCTTAAGTCTTTTCATGTTCCTCTGAATTTCTCATTTTCATCATTTCTTAAAGAACAATATCCCATTATATTCATATGCCAAAATTTATTCAGCCATTCCCCTATTAAATGGGGAACTGTTGCTACAAAAAATACCCTGCAAAAATCTGCTATGAATGTTGTATTCATAGAATCTTTTTTTCTGACTTTGATCTTTGGGCATATGCTCACCTGTGGAATCTCTGCGCCAGAGTTTGAATTGAAAAGTTTGGTAATCTTTATTCCATAACCAAGTTATTTTCCAGGAGACAGATCAACTCACAGCTCTCCCCAAAAGTACATTACTATTGGTAACTGTCTTTTTCATAAACCCAATGTTAAATAATTTTGTCTTTTATCCTTTGTCAACCTGACAAGTGAAATGAAATCTCAGCTGTTTTAATGTACATTTCTCTTATTGTTAGTGACGGACAGCAGATTTATTCTATGTTGGTAGTTTTCATTTCTTCTATTAAAGCCTTATATGTTTGCACTGTAATTTATATTAGTGGTTCATATGTGTGTATACTTTTACGCACACATATAAATGATCATATAATCATATATTATGAATTAATAGATACATATTAGAGATATATGCCATAATTCATAAGATCTTAGACTGAGAGCTGCAAGATACCTTGGAAGTCATCCAGAATAAACTAATCATTTTATAAATGAAAAGTCTGAAGCCCAGTGAGGTTGTGATTTGCCCACGGTCACATAGCTACGATTTGAAACCAGGTCCTCTAATCCTTAATCCAGGGGCCTTTTCTACTGTACCATGATGATGTGTCTTTGAAATCACAGATATTAAGCTTTCATTAGTAGATGCTTAATTTAATGCAAAAAAAGGGCTTCTCCTTATTCGGCAGCTTTGTTTATTGTAGGTACATTTTGTTCATGCAAAACCTCTTCATTTTATATAATCAAGTAAGCGGCATAGTGGAGATTCAGCCTGATGGCCTCTAGACTCCAAATATTGTCTACTTTATCTTTTGGGATCAGCTATATCCGTTGTTTGGTTATGAACTCTCCCTCTAGCCACAGCTGTGCAAGGCACTTCTCTGTTATCATTTAATAATATGATCATAAAAAGTTGCCTAGTATGACAGAAAAATGATTGAATTTAGATTCAGCGACCTGGGTTAAAATTCTGCCTTTGCAAGTTATTTACTTGTATTAGGCCCATTTCCTCAATTTAAAAGGAAGAGATTGTACTAGATGCCCTCCAAGGTCCTTTCTAAGTCTATGACCCTATATGATTTTTACATTTGAGTTGTTTATCCACTTTGGAATGTACTGAAGTTTATATTATTAAGATACTAGTTTAAAATGATAGTTTCCCAAATTGTGTGTCCAAGTTTTTCTAATAATTCTTATCAAATAATCCTTCCTTCTGTAGTTTGTGTTCTTGCTAACCCCTAAATCTAAATGATTGTGTCAAGAAAATTAATGCCATCATGAAACAGCATTGATGGAAGGGCCTTCAGGATGTGGTTCTCTACTGGATTCTAAGAGGGGAGAAAACCAGAAACCAGTGAGAGTCAAGAACTAAATGAAATCTTCGAGCTACAGAAGGTGACAACTATAAAAAATAATTTACAAGGAAGAAAAAAAATCAATTGGGAAAGGTTATTAGTGAATCAGAAGAAAAAGTGAAAAAGGATTTTCGATGAGAAGCCTGAATTCCATTTCACAAAGCAAACACCTACTACCTCTATTTCATCTTTCTTTTAAAAATCTCATCCTCATCCCTTGGGAACCAAATATTTCTATATGAAGGCTGGTCCTATTCAGAAATCAAAATTTTCCTATTTTAATAACAGGATGAATATTTTACATAAATGCATTACACACTTCTCTGTTTCTATTGAATATAACTGAACCTCTTTTCAGTGACTCATTGTCTCCATTATGAACATCAATTATTACACTAGTATAAATCACAGAGGACTTTAAGAACTACTGCTGAAGTGTGTAAAGACTGTTTGTTACTATGCCAAATGACCTGAAAGCATGATACTTTTAATTTTTTGGCAGCAGTTTTTATCTCCTTTCTTGTCAACTGCCATTTTAAATTATTTTCAATATACCTGCCTAAAGCAGTTTTGTTCCCCCTTCTTTTCTACAGCAGGTTTAGGTTTAGAAAACAGATAAATCAGTTTGTTAGAACTGTGTGTATAAAATATCATCAGAGTGAAGGCCTAAAGTGGTTCTTCTCTTTGTAAGTTGCAAAATGTTTAGATACCTATTTTGGTTGGGTGTGACTTTATTCTTCCTGGTTCTTAACTATGCTCTATAGGTGAGATATTACCATACTACAAATACATATGAGCATATGCACAGGCACATAAACAAAGAACCTGAGGGTTTAAAGGGTTTTTTCGTTCGTAAAATGATTGAATTTGGGCAAGGGCACCAAAACACTTTTGCTAAGTCATGGAAAACCAGTAATTCATTCAGCATTGCTTACAAAAGGGCAACCCTAAAACTGAACGATGAAATAACTATAAATTATATTTTCTTAATAGAAGATGCACAATATGACCTATAAATCACCATGCATTTCTGGCCTTTACTTGTCTTGTTATTTGTTTCTCAAAGGAAGTACGTACATAAGGACACTTATACCAGGACCCAGAAGACCTGAGTTCTGGTCCTGACTCACCCACTTAGCATGGTCCTTGAACATGTCATAACACTGACAGACCTTGGTTTTCTTATCTGTAAAAGGGGGAAGCATACTACCTTCCAGACAAAACTTCACAAACCTATCAAGTCAAATGAAAAAAATACTTTGTGTGAATGCATTTGAAAGACAATGAAGGTCTATCCAAATGTAAAAGAGTACTATTTGTGGTTAATGAAGGCTTATTTCATACTTCCATAAGCCTTTTCTACATTAGCTCCCAGTTATTCTAAACAAATGGAACAAAGTATTAATGCTGTGTATGATCTTATTTTACATATTTATTATGGGTCTCAGGCTACTTGCCTATAAAAATATTAAATTCTTTCTTTTGGGATAGCAGCCATTTAACAAAGTCAATATAAACCATGCTTTGTGTATCATTTCAGAAAGAAATTGAAGTCAAGAAATCCACAATTTTCTAACTTTAAAAGGGAGACCATTAAACCTAAAATTCAATAAACATTTATTAAATTACAACTAAGTGCTAGGCAATAAGAATACAAAGAAAAAAAAAAGTCCCTGCCCTCAAGGAGCTTACATTCTATTGGGAAGACACATATACTTATATGAGTAAATGCAAGTTAAAATTAAGAAGATTGCACTAATAGGGGAGAAAAAGAAAGGTTTTATTAGGAGGTTTTACCCAAGCTGAGGTTTGAAGGAAAGGAAAGATTCTAAGAGGCATAAGTGAGAATAGACTGCATTCCAGATATACCATGGGGGAGATGTCACCTGTGCAAATGCTCAGATGTTCAAGATGTAATAAGTTAAGTTTGGAGTAAAGCAAGTAGACCAGTTTGGTTGGAACGTAGAACAAGTAAAAGGCAGTAATGTGAAATGTCTGAAAAGGTAGACTGCTGCTAGACTCAGGAAGGGCTTTAAATGTGCAATCAAAAAGTTCATATTTTATAGTAGAGGTAATGAAGAGTCACTGAAGATTTTTGAGGAATGACAGAATGACAGAACTGTGCTCTAGGAATATTACTTTGGCAGGCATACATAAGACTAACTGATAAAGGGAGAGACTGGAAGCTAAGAAACAAACTAGGAGACTATTTGGATAGTCCAGGCAAAAGATGGTAGGGACCTCAATCTAAAGTGGAGATGAGAAGATGATGGATCTGAAAGACACAAAAGTAGAATCACCAAGACTTGGTAATAGATTGATGTGAGGGAAAAGAGTCACTGTTCTAAAAGATTGTGAAGCTAGATGACTGGTCAGTGGCATCTTCAACAGAAATGGGGTACTTTAGAAGATAGATGGGGTAAGAAATAAATATAATGAATTCTGTTATGCACATCATGATATGCTCATGGGATATCCAGGCAGAAATGTTCAGCAGGTTGCTGTCAAATGTGGTTCTACAGTTCAGGAGAAAGTTTAAGATTGGACATATATATTAGGCATTTTTGTAGAGACAATTACACCTATGGGATCTAAAGAGATTACAAAGAGAGAGGGTGAAAAGAAAGAAGATCGTCCAGGGATAGAGCCTTGGGAGACTTTCCAGTGTTAGGTAGGCAAGGGATAGATGATTATCCATTAGAGGAGAGGTCCAACAGGTAGTAGAAGAACCAGAAGACAGATGACAGAGAAAGAAAAATACATCAAGTGGCTGCCAACATGAAAAGCCACAGAGTAAGAAGACTGAGAATAGACCATTTACCAGTTAAAGAAATCACAAGTAACCTTAGAAAATGCAATTTCTGCAGAAGGGTAGGATGAGAAGACAGATGGCAAAGAGTTGAGAAATGAACAGGTTTTAAGAAAATAAGACACTGCAAAAAGATATAAAACTTTCTAGGAGTTTAGTGGTGAAAGGGAAGAGAGATATAGGCAATAGCTTGAAGGTATGGCAAGATCAAGTCAAACATTATAAAAATAGTATATACCTAAACTTCTCAAAATAATTCAGAAGAAATATATAAAGAGTTCAGCATTGAGAAAGTTATAACACACTAAAGATTACTTTACAAAGAGATGTCCCATGTCCAAGCCTAAATTCTATTTTCAGACATGTATTTGGAAAAGAGGGAAAGCTGATTCCTTTCATATTCTGAAAGTCTATGTTTACACAATCTTTTGAAAAGGATGGAACTTTTAAAATTTTAATGACAGTAGCGCCATTAATTTCTTTGGAATTATCTAATTTAACCTTTGGGACGAGCTTAACAGAAGGAAATTGATCAAAAGTATACACTTCGCTGCCCTTCTTCTGAGCCACCCACCTCAAACAGATTATCTTTACTTTCATTGTTCATGCACAGCTAATACCTGCAGGTGATCTTCATCACCTAGTTTTCACTTGGATAAAGGTGGTATACTCAAAATCCTAATTTAGGCACTTAAGAAAACAAATATGGCAACATCTGAGGAAGCGAAATGAGATATATATCCCCAAGGAAGAGGGTATACACCTCACAAAGCACAAAGTTGGTCCCAGCAGATAATGATTTTATCATTTATTGGGTTTATTAAAAAAAAAAAAAAAAGAAATACACGGCAAATCTAAATTACAACACTTTATTGCAGCATCGGCAAAGGTCAGATTTTTGAAGCTGGTGAAGATCGGGCAGCATTTCCATGTGAAATGTTACAAGTTTACAAGTTTGTTTCTTATTTAATTCTACATGCAGAAACTGAAACAGTGGTAAAAGAAAAAAAAAAGAAAATGTCTAGGAAAAAAAAGATTTAATCAAGTAGTAGCATACAGATGTACTCTTTAACTAAATGTACTATGCCTACTAGAAAGCAAACAAAAGACACAACTATCCTAATAAACAACAGCTTGTCAGAAATGGACCAAGAAATCTCCTTTCTACTTAGGGAGGGGGGGAAGCAAAATAAAAGCTCTATTTGTTTCCATATTTTGTTTAGAGACAGAGGCTTGTAAACCCATGAAGGCCAACAAAATTTTCTGATCCATTTCTTGTTGCCCTTTGGTCATTTTCTATGACATGCTGACTGGCACATTTTGGTTTTCAATGATACTTACAATGGGCTTGACTTTATCCCTGTTCTTAAGCTGGTATCAGACTTTTTCTAAGTGATCTGGATCAACATTCTCTGTATAGTAATAGTCTTTTTTTTCCTTTTATCTTAATAGACAATTTTATCTCACTGGCTCTGATGGACAAAATTGATTTCTCTCCCATCCTTTGCTCCTTCAAACAAATTCTAAAATGAAAGCCTTCCTGGTGGAGTTATCTGGTGTTTGGATATCTTTCATCATTTTGTTGTCCTGCATGTAAGGTTTGACTAGAAGATTTTACTGCTTGCTCTATACTTTTCTACTGTAGTCTTGGAGCCCCCAAATGTTATCTTTTTCCAACACAGGATGTTCAATTCAGAGACAATGTAACTCACATCAAGTTTAAAACTTAAGTTCTTTATCCCCCATACTGTTACCATCAAAACCTTTTCTGCTCCGGCACAATCCATCTCATTGACAGTTGTTCTTGGTGTAACTGCTCAGTAGTAAAGTTAACCATCTCATTTCTTTACCTCCATTCTCATGAGAAGATTAACCCTCGCGTGGTTCCCATAACAAAAGGCCTTTTATGCCATAGCTGGAAGCTTCAGCTTGTTGCGGTGTTAGTGGAGGCTGGTGTTTCTGCCTCATGGCCCCAGCCTGCCCCAGGTTTAGATTCGCAACTCTCTAGCCCGACATGCTGAGATGTGTCCACTGCTCTCATTCAACTGCTGGAGGACTCCACTATCCACAACATCAGAGATACAGGACCTAATGAAATGACACTTGCTGCTGGATCAACGTCTCCTAAAGGTATAAAGAAGGCAATTTTAAATATTGAATCATCGTAGAACTAGAACTATTGCCAAAGAGAGAAACAGTGCTCTCGCTACAGTGATTATGTAATAGATGTAGCTTCTCCAAATAGATCAATCCTATTACAAAGTATACAACCTCTCTGCCACACTAAAGCAAAATAACAGGTAGCGAGTAGTACATTGGAAAGATCAATTCTGTAGACAATAGGTAGAATGGATGACTTTCTGGATCTTTTTTTTTTTCTGGCTAATTTTTAAGATGTTTTGAATGCAGAGTTTGTTTCTTGAACAGAAGTTACATTAGCAAGGAACATAAAGAATAAGATGTAAATAGGTAAGTGCATTTATTTAAATCCAAATTCCTCTTGCAGAGGCTAAGTGGAAAGAATACCCCCCAAATATTCCTACATGCAAAAAAAGCAAACAACATTTTCCCCTACAGATCACTCAAAATAACTGCTGAAATTAAAATCATCTGAATAAATGGAATAAGTGCTCTAGTAATATTTAAATAGGTAGAGAATACTTTCAGCTTACAGACAAGTCACTAAAGGTGATAGAAAGAGGAAGAGGCACCTGAGCCGTTAAGGAAGCTGACTTGAGAGTGCATTCCAGCCTATGCAAATTCATAGAAGTGAAAGACCACATGTTGAATTAGAAGTGTCTAGTTTGGCTGTCATGTCTCGTGAAATAAGGCTAAAAAATTAAGCTGAAGTCAGATTGTATATGACCTTCAATACAAGACTGAGGAGTATAGATTTTATCCTAAAGGAAAACAGGAAGCTGTTCAAAAGTTTCTGAATAGAGAAGTGAAATGCTCAGACTTGTGCCTTAACAATATTATTTTGGTAGCTGTGTGAAGGAGAAATTGGAGGCAGGGAGTCCAAGCTATTACAACAGTTAAGAAAAGCAGGGTTCATGAAGCCTTTAGGGTAAAAGCAATGTAAGTAGAGAGAAGATGTTATAAAGGTAGACCTGATAGGACTTGGCAACTGATAATATTGGAAGATAAAATCTGAGCAACTGGAAAAAGGTGCCAGTTACAGAAATAAGGAAATATGAAGAAGACAGCACACTGGAGAAGATGAAGATGACAAATTTCGATTTGGACATGTTGAATTTGAGATTCTAGTAAAATATTTGGAGAAGTCAAGCAGGTATTTGGGAGATAGTTAGGAGGAAGAAGTGGGGGAGAAATTAGGGATGAATAAATACTTTTGGACATCCTTGGCATAGAGAAAGCATGAAAGCAGATTAGATCCCCAAAAGGGAGAAGGAAGGAGAGGGAGGAGAGAAAGAGATAGATAGATAGAGAGAGAGGGGGGCGTAGGAGTACAGAGAGAGGGGGGGGTAGGAGTACAGAGAGAGGGGGGGGAAAGAGGAACACACACACAGAGAGGGGGGGGGTAGGAGTACAGAGAGAGAGAGAGAGAGAGAGTGCATGCGCATGCACAAAAACTCAGGACTTTAGAGAAATCTCTGTCCCAGAAGGATGATGTAGCTATGCTAGTTCAAACTGCAGATAAATTAGCCCCAGCTCAATACATCCACTATACAAAATTTCAGCAAGAAATGGCTTTCAACTCTGGAGCTGTGTAAAGAGCTAGCTGGATGGTGGAAATGCAAAAATACCTAATGGAGTCTCCAGGATTGAAAATCATTAAAAAATGGGAAGATTAGGGATTAAGAAATGGACGATGAGTTCTATGAACAAGAGCTTTAGTTCCATTGTATATCACTGTAACTAAATACTCCACACTTGTTATAGCCTGAAAGCCCAATGACAAAGTCAATGTCTTAATTTATACACATAAATTTTGAAGATCTTTAATTAGGTGCCCCTGAAAATCAATGAAAATCTATAGTCAAGAAAACTTTAAAATATTATCTTGTTACATAATACTAATATAATTTGTTTCTAAGTATATTTCTCCTTATTTATATGTATATATTACCAATATTAAAATCTGTTTTGATGCTAGAAAAATATAAAACCAAACTGAAAATTGTAACTTCTTAGCTTCTCCTCTCAAATACTCTGTGTAAAAACAGAAGGCTTTAGCATGTCCCCATACCCCTGGCACATGTAAGTGACAGACCAAAATATAGGTCTATCTGCAAAAAGTCAAGATCACAGAACAAAAAAAAACCCAACAACAACTTTAGGAGAAACAACATTAGGGCTGTGTTCTTTCAGGTTACTAGATTTCAAACAAAATAAAGAAATATTTATCACTCAAAAAATCTCAAGATTCATGCTTAATATTATTCTCTGTCTTTTCCCACTTTCATCTACTTCTACATATATGGAACATCTATTTTTCACAGTCCTGTTAACTCACTTCTAGAAAGGTTTCTATTCTAAAGCAACTCAAAAAGAGAAATTAGTTTTCACAACAAATGAGTAAGGATGAATGTTGAAAGTAGACTAATGAAAAGTCATTTACTTATAGAAACAGTAACAGAAAAGATTCTCTAGGCTTTTATTTCATTTAAACATTCTTATAAATTCTTTGCAGTATGCTGAGATGATTATCAATCCTGATCACTATCTTATGGCTCTCTACTATTACAATGAGTAAGAGGAAGACATGAAAAGATTAACTTACTTCTACCAGTGATAAGAAATGTTGCAATTTTTGGTGGAATTTATCTGACAAGTATATTGTCAGCAAATCTGAAGTGTCCTTTAGAAATTCTCTATTTTGCCTTTTAGAAAATGAATAAATTTGCGAATATAAATTAAATACCAAAGTCATAAAACTATTTTACAACATGGAAATTCATACAGAAAGATCTATCTTTGGAGAATACCATAAATATTTTACAGAGTTCTATTCATAAGAAGTATGAAAAAGTAAGGTTTTTAAGAGAGGAAGTTGTAATTTCTCAGACAGGTCACTTTTTTCACTTGTGCTCCCCTAAAATGTAGAAAGGCAAAAGAAGAGACTTAAATTTGCAAGATTAGAAGGAACCATGAAGAGAATGTCAAAGATTAGGAACTGGTAAAATAAGTTAAAAGAGAGTTTTGGAAAATAATCAGGAAATTGTTAATAAGCTAAGGAAAGCTATAAAAGGAAGAAAATGACTTGAATAGAATTAGTGATTCAATATACATATATACATCCATACATTTCTATTAGATAGACAAATATCTGTTCCCTTACCAGATTATAAATATGAAGGTCAACAAACTTAACAATCTTTAACAATCAATACGCATTTATTAAGTACCTACCACATGTCAGGTACTAAGTTAGATGCTAGAGATACAAAGATCAAAATGAAAAAGTCCCTGACCTTGAGGAACTTTAATTTTCTTTGGGAAAACAGCACTGTAAGCATATTTTACAAAATTATACTAAGTAAAAATAAGGTAATTTTTTTTTGCGGGGGGGAAGAGGCATTAGTAACTGAAGGAGGATCAGAAAAGGAGTATATTACAGGCATGGGAGGGCAAGGATTGTTTCAGGACAACCTATGCCAAAGGCCCTGAAGTGGGAGATGTATTATCATGTGTAAGGTGAGATGTACAAGTAGGCCGCCTTGGCAGGACCGCAGAGTAGATGAAGGGTAGTAATGTGTAATAAGCCTGGTATGATAGGCCAGAGTCAACTTATATAGGGCTTTAAATACCAAACAGAAGAATTTATCATTGATCCCTAGAGGTGAGAGGAAGACACTGCAGCCTTCAGTGTAGAGTCAGATCTGTGCTTTAGAACTATCACTGAAGTTTGGATTGGAGAAAGCAGATGTGAGGTAGGTCAATTTGGAGAGTTCTGCAATAGTCTAGGTGGACTAGGGTAATGCTGTGTGATGAGAGAGAAGGTGACAAACCAAGAGATGTCATGCAGGAAAAATCAACAAGACCTAGCAACTGATAAGGGAGGAGGGAAGTGTTGAGGGAAGAGTTAAAAGACAAGGATAACTCTGAGGCTACTAAACTGGGTGAACTTAAGGATGGTGGTACCAAAAACCAATAGGGAAGACTGATGGGCTTGGGAGTAAAGACAATGAAGTGTATTTTGAATATGTTGAGTTTAAAATGTTTACAAGACATTCAGGTAGAAATGTCTTAGTGATATGGGCCTAGACTTCAGAAGATGAAGCAGACCTGGATACATATCTCTTGGAATCATCTACATAAAGATCACAGGACCCATGGGAGCTAATAAGATCACCAAGAAGGAATGTAAAAAGAGAAGTGGGTTTAAGATAAAGACTTGTGATACATACACAGTTAGGGCACAGATCATGGTAGATGGTCCAACAAAGGAGACTGAAAGGGAGAATCCAGACAAGTAGATGAACTAAGAGAGCAATGAAATGAAAACCAGAGAGAGATGAACATCTAAGATACTCACAGAAAACCCAGGACAGTGCTAAGTATATGCTAAGCTCTTAAAAATTTGTTGAAGGAATAAATTCTACTCTAGAAAGCAAATTTATAGGGTAGTTTCTCTGAAATTTTTTATTTCAAAGATCACAACACCCAAAAGTTTTATGACTGGGAAAAGACAAATGTTGCAATAAGAGATGAGTCTAAATAAAAACTTCAGTGAAACAGAAATTCTAACACTATTCAAAATTTTAGCCAGCCACCTAAACAAAGGTCAGTTGAGTGGACAACCTCCTCAGGATAAAAGAAAAGTCCAGAGTTTTAGAAGTGACAAGAAGAGAATAGTTGTTACCAAGAAGATTCTATGTGTTTAAAGCTACTTTTTAAAAATGTTGCAAAAATATCTATAGTAATGTTAAGAAATTGGAATTTTTTCATTGTTTATTAACCTAGTTTCTATATTTTACCAGCAATAAAAACAGACTATTATAAGGTCTGTAATGAACTCTTAGATAATTTTTTTAACCCCAACATTTGATTATACCTAATCAGACAGCTTTCTGCTTCATTTCTCTAATTTAACTAGGTGTTTTTAAAAAGTCAGACTCAACTGATGTCAAAGAACAGAAACTCAAACTATCATGACAAACCAATTTTCTTAAAAGCAATTTGGTTAGGATTGCCTATAAGCATGCAAGTCAAAGAAATATTTTTTCTTAGAGAAGCAAACTAATATTTTCAGATAGAGTCAGTTCTACATAATTGCTACTCCTTAAGTAAGTACTTGGAACTGACCCCGACCTTCATCTACCACTACTTCTTTAATGTAAAGAAAGGATATATTTATAGGACTATGCTCATAAATTGGTAAAAATATAAGTATAGTGGTCAGATAAAAAAAAGCGTCATGGGTTTCAAATTCACACACCATAAAAGATGGATTCAATACAATGAATTATGTACCTCTGGTACAGTGAACACCAGGCTAAGTACTGGGGAAGTAAAAAATTCTGATAAATCATGGTCCCTGCCCTCATGGTACCTACAGTTTAAGAGAAAAGGTATAGTAAAACTAGCAGATAAAATACATACTCTTAGTATCAATTTGTTAAGATGAGAAAATCAAAGTTACTTCACTTTCCAGAATTCTTTAAAACAACCTGGGTATTTAAATAAAATACTGGGGAGCATGACAATAACCTGAAATACTGAGGAAAGGCTTAATTGGAGACTTTTAACACAAATTCAATTATCAGGAATAATACACTCAAATGGTTTTCAATAACTTTGGCATGGATCCCACCAGGAAACTTCAGATACAAAACACACATCTGAAACAAATCCAACCACATACTTAAAAAATAAACGCATTACTGGTTTTTTTTTTAAGTAATATTAAAGTCATTTCAGACTGTCCTGGCATTTCAGAAAACAAAAGTATAATCAATTCTACCTGTAACTAGAATCTTAGAGGAAATGTAAAAAGGAAAGTAGAAACCAAAATGTTTACCCATGATGATATGAAACCAAAACGTGTGCTGTTAAAATCAATTTTTAAAGAAAGCATCAATACTCTTTTCCCTAAAACAACTGCAAAATTAAAAACTATTTTAACTAAAAAAGAAAATATTTATTAAGCATGCCTTTAATTAGATGATCAGCACCTAGCAGAGTGCTCTTCAGATACAGATGCTTAGTGTTTTTATAAATGTAATCCCAGACCTATCTTTTTATTTATTTGGACATAATGAAAAATGGATTGTCAATAAAAGCCCGAGGTAGCTCTCTAGGACTTCAAGTTACAGAGTAGGTGCTAATCTGCAGTGGTCAGAGGAATTTCTTCAATGGGAGTTCCCTGTAGCAAAGAAATCATAAGTCCATTTTTTTTAAGGTGAATGAAACAAAAGACCGTCTTACCTCCCACCAGTCTTAAAGATTAGATCTGCATTAGGTGCTCCCTTTGGATGCTGGTAACGGGGTCGTCGCTCACGATTGGTGTTTGCTGGAGCTGGACGTTGTGCAAGAGACTGCAACATCTCTGGAATTATGTGCATTAAAAAAACAAATAAGAATTAACTTCAGCAAATGTTATTACATCTTGGGGTGATCAACTTTTAACCATTTTGTAAGCTAGTAGCACCCTCTCTGGGGGGGAGGTATCCTAATTTTAATCTTAAAAAGTATTAAAGGTTCTGTAAGAATACTTTAGAGCACAAGATAATTTCAATACCCAAAGGTCACTTTAATGTAAATCTAAATACTACTGGTGAACCAAGTAGTCATCCCTTGAGAAGAATGATCCTGGAAATAGAACAAAATAACTTCTATCACACTACTATGGATATCTGGGTACATAGCTGTTATGCAAAAAATGGGTGCTCCAATAAGTCTATTGATTTAAATCTGGGTACCAGGCTCACTAAGCATGAATATCAAAGGATACACTGATGACAAAATGTTACTGTACTATACCTCCAAAGTGCCAATTTACTTCAAAATACATTAGATACATCCTAGGTTAAGAAAGTAAAACCAACTTTCTTTGAGACTGTTAGAATTTATGAGGACAGAGGAGAAAAAGCTAATCCAGGTACTTTGGAATCTTCTAACTAGGGCAAACACAAGTGAATATCATACCAACTAGGATGGCTGTGTCAGAGCTGGTCCCCTGTACCCTGGGAAAGGTCAAAGTTGAACAGGTGCTTCAACTATTGAATATGCCCAATGGCCCAAGGCATTCTGGAACAAGCTTAGTAAACAATATTTCCAGGTTTATGCTGTTGTGTGTGTAAGAAAGTCACGAAGTCTGGAACAATTAAAGTAAGCCACATTTGGCAGAAATAAATATAACCATATTTTAAGTACACACTAATAGTGTACCAATCTTTATATGCAGTCATGAAGGGGATAAAACATATACACACATATACTTTTGTTGTCCATACCAATTCTAGGCCCTGTAAAGATACCTCAGATTCCTGGGCAAATTATCACTGCCACTTCTTTCTATTGTTCCAGATAGACTATGATAACAGAGTGGGGAAACAACATATAAAAAGACAGCTGTCCCTGATCATTGGGAGAAAGGAAGGAGATAGGGTGTTACCTAGGCAAAACTTCAAAGTAGGGACTGCCTCTGCTAACAACTGCCCTTCTACTTCTTAGCAATGCCTTCTCCTTATCCCAGAAGAATTTTGCTTTCATATTGTCCTTTTATCCAAATACCTCTACATAGCGACCCAGCCAGGCATGACCATCCAAATCCCTGCTACTCAATGTATCCCCATCAAAGCATCTAGAAAACAATTTGATCAAACCTATTCTCACTAACACATAAGTGAACAATATTTCCTGTAGGTGTGTTTACTTGGCAGTAAGAAAGGGGGAGAGGGGATGGGGAAGACCCACTGAGCTTCTATATATGACAGGATCTGGCAAAAGAATGAAGTAAATATTTCTGTCCCCTCCCTACTTAGGAAGTAGGCTTAGGAAATTTCCTCTGAGGGTCCCGTGAAAATTTCAAGATCCATGGTGCATACAAGTAGCTGAGACTACTTATAGAAGCATCCATGGTCCATTTATTCAAGGAGCCTTTGGCCAACAGATACACCTCTCCTCAAAGTTTTCGGACATAAGACAGGGTAAGCATGTGGTCCCAGATATGGCTTAGCTTTAGGAGAAGCAATCCTCTCCACTTCCCTAGAAGCTATTTCTACTATCATGGAAAAAAAAAAAGGACTGGACTAGGATATTCTGGACATCAGGCTCCAAACAGGAACATTGAAAGAAAACTTTTTGAGGTATAGGAAAAAGTGGAAAGTGGAAGTTGGCAGCAAGATACTGATGAGAGAATGAAGAAAGCAAAATAATCTGACTCTGTGATACTAGAATACTGAAGCAGAGAGGTTGCCTGGATGGGCTTTCTTGAGTTATAGATCCAATAATCTTAGATATTTTCTTCAGAGATATTTCCTATTTTACCAAATTCCTCATTTATTTCACCAGAGATGAATCCAGTAATGTTTGGTGAAGCAAAAAATCTCCATAAGTGTAACAGTTTACATTAATTACTCACCACTGTTAACTAATTATCACTTAGTACACTGATGATCATGCATAAAATGAAGTTTCATGTATTTATAAGTTAATCCTCTGATAAATATTTACACCATAATTAGAAAATGAAATCAAATATTATTTTAGTATTTACCATATGCGTGGGAGTCCAACTAAGTATGGAATTGGGAGAGTGCTACTCTCAATAAAGTAATGAAAGATGATAGAATAAGGCAGGTGGAAGTTTTCATGCTTTTAAAGGAATTTCCTTTTTTAAAAAAAGTTATCTGACTAAATAAGACAAGATTAAGTGAGCAATAACATGGTGACTTTGATATTTAATCAGTTCTGTTTTTTTTAAAAGCATAAAATTTCCACTTGTTTGTTTAGTTTTGATAATTTTTAACAGAAGAATATGCACTTTTCCTCTCTAAGAGATTACAAACCTTGATAATCTTCTTGTTCCTGACGTTCATTGATATCCAGTGTGAGTTTTTTCATTCTCATTCTCTCCTCTTGCTCTGCCTGTTGTTGGTTCCAATGATTTGCAGCAAGTTGGGAAGACATTGGTACATTAAGGATCTTAAACTGAAAGAAAACACGGAAGTATCATAACCAACTTGAGGAAAAGATGTGAGAAATAAAAATCATAAAAATATATAACATAATAGTATTAATAGATATTAGGCAAGAAAGGGTCAGGAGAAAGGAGAGCCAGGAAATAAGTTATTTCTTTTCACGAAGAAATTAAAATATTAAATAGAAGAAATTAAAATAGTAAAATAGAATAAATGAATCTTAAGAGTTAAATAAAAAGTCACTTAGTTCAACAACTCATTCAAAGTAGAAATTCTCCTTGCAAAAACCTTGAGTAGATTCAGTGATAGGGAGCTTATTCTCTGCCAATCCCATCTGGTTTGGAGACTTATTCTAATTACTGCATGCCTGAACTATACACTACATATCCTATAAGCAATTAGTTGTACCTAACTGTTGGCTTCTATTAAGCTTGCAGTCTTCTAAAATCCCCAAAGGCTAGCTTATGCAAGCATCTGACCACAAAATAAAATTCTGTATTTATGTAAAAAAATGTCAACCTTAAATACAGACCTTTACATTTGCATCTGTTAAATTCCAACCACTAAGTTTTGTTAAGAATTTTCTGATTTTCAATTCTGAGATAGAACATTATCAACCCATCTCAGTCTGATGCCAACCGCAAATTTAGTAAGTATGCCTTCTATAAATTCATCTAAGTCACCAGATCTCTCTGTTTTCTTCAATAAATCTAGGGTTCATATCTGACTACCTTTCTTCACTACTAGGAACCTTAAAATAACATGATTCTTCTCTTTTCATGTCACTTCCTCATCATCAATAAATTCTCCCACGTGGGTCAGGATTAAGTCCAGAAATTACTTTTCTGTTGCTGAGATAAATGGCTAACAAATGGGTTATAAGCTCCTAGGAGTGCAGGGAATATACTTTACTTATTTTTTTATGTTTTCCTCAGTGTCTGGTGCAAGATTCCACATAAAAGAAGTATATGTTGAATTGAACTGATATGAAATTATCAGTAAGCAAAGTCAAAAACTAATTTTTTGCAGAAAGACTTCTAACATATATCTATTAGCTAACGTCTCTCATTATTACAACACATGCAAAGAGGAGACATGCAGAAATATGTATTAGAAAATCATCATCCATAAATTGGTTCATTTCCTTGAACATTTTTTCCCCCTTCTCTCTCTTTCTTTTTTTATTATAAGTGATGGTTTTCTAAGAGAGGGCAGGGGGAAGATACAGTGAGAAGTATAAGTGATGAATATGTATGCGTGTCCATACATACACATAAACATAAAATAAATTAATTTTTAAAAAGAAAATCATCACCCATATCCTTCTAAAACATGTCCCAATTGTCATTTCTTTTAATGGAAAAAATAAGATCATGGAACTACAAATGAGTAAGAAAGACAACCACTAAATTTTATATAATACATTGACAATCCAATGCCCATTTCATGGAAGCAACTTCCACACCAAAGAAACACACTAAATTCCCTGTTCTCATATACAAACTACATTATTTTCTTATCAGCTCAATTTAGGGTATCCATATTCCCATATCACTTTAGGAGAAAAGTTCTCTTACCTCATTGTAATTATTAGAGGTCAATATATCACCATCTTTGAGAAAAAACTAGGTCAATTAAAAAAGGTTCACAGAATTTATGAGCTGGATTGTAGGAGTGGGGAAAATGTCAAGAGGAGGGAAAACAGAGGAAAGTAATTATACTATTCTCCCTTAATATGACAAAAGAATCATAAAAAGCAGCTATACCATCCCTTCAGAGATGATATAAAATAGATCATAACAACTGATATTTTTACAACATTTTAAGATATGCCAGCACTTTATACACACTCTCTAATCTGAGGCTTACAATTGCTCTGTGAAGAACATACTACAGGTATTATCCCAGTTTCACTGATAAACAGTCTTACAAAGGTCAAATGACTTGCTGATGACCATATAACTACTTAAGTTGTAGAGGCAGAATTCGAACTCTAGTCTTCCTACCTATCCACTGTACCACACAGCTTTTTAATGGCATATGGTATTTGATAAATGACTCCTGCCTGACTGATTGTAGGATCTACCAAGGAGATCAGCAAAGGCATATTAATAAGGCAAAAAGGCAAAAAAAAAAATAGTATTAGGAGTTATCAGTATCAGTGTGACCATTAAAGTAGAGAAACAAAGGAACAAAAAAAATTAATTATCACCCCAGTCTGCATACTATGTAGGGATTCTAGTTAATTAATTCCTCTATGAAACTAGAAAGATATAGTAGGTGAGAGGGCCAGATAAGATTTTGTTTTTTGCTCTGAAGTTAATAAGTCATTTTTCTTCATGCTATTAAAACATTAAATTTCTTTTCATGGGCAGGAGTTGGGGAAATGGAGAGAGATGAAAAGTTTAAATGCTTAAATGTTATCACACTCATCATTAGAACCTTTTATTTTATTGGACAGTTAGTTGGTATTCTTCACAGTGCTCTTATTGACTGATTTCCATTTTTACTCAGTAAGGAAAAAAAAAAGGAACGGCATTACATGAAATCTAGATGTCATGAAGCTTGTCTCTGGATCACAGATTTAGAACCTGAAGGGAGCTTAGTCTCCTAATTGGTCTCTCTGATAAATCTTCCCCTACTCCAATTCATCCTTCACAAAGATGTCAGTCATTTTCTTTAATTGTAGATCTGCTGACCACATCACTGTCCTTTTCAAACTCTAGAGCTATTCTTGCTAGTGTCAATAAAATATAAATTCTTGTGTGTAGGATACAGAGACCCTAACCCAAATTGACTGCTTGGAGAACTCTCAAAGTGAAGGTAGAAAGATTTGTTAGATTCTCGCGAGAAGTGGGCAGTCCAGTCTCTGGGACAGCACCCAGAGAGAGGAGGTCAAGGTACAGAAGCCAAAGCTGGGTTAAATAAGCAAGGGTTACAGGCCCCTCCCAAACATTAACCTAATTATTACTAATGAGGCTCTAATCTTGTTAGATAACATGCATAATACATGAGGTCCACTATACAAACGCAGTAACAACCTCAGAATACTGTACCCCCTTCAGTCTAACCTAGATACATCCTTATCTGGGCATGGGTACCCCAAGGCCACTGCCTGTTCCCTCATTGGTCAAATCCACCTGCTGCTGTCAGTTCCTTCTGTTCTACATTGCTTCATTTTAGTTTTATCAAGGAGGAACTCAACTCCCTTCCAATGCTACTGCCTCAACTCCCCCAAGGACCAGGAACTCAACTTCCTCCCAAAGCTACTGCCTGTTACTTTTTATCAGCAGTCTTGTTCAGCAATTCTTGCAGTTCTGTAGAAACTTAACCCATTGTTACCTTTCACACTACCATTCCTTTCTCCAAACTCCCCAATCTAGAAACACCTCTAATTTGGTCTCAACAGTTAATCTAATCAATTGTATCAATATTCAATAGCTCTTACACTACTCTGAAATATACAATGACTTACATATATATGGGGAAACAATACTGAACTTAGTTACAAAATACAAGGAAGTAATAAGAATGTATACATGATATTCAGAATGGGGAAACTTCACTGTAAGTCATTCCACACACTTGTGTTTGAATTTTAAGGTTCATTACAATTTGACAGCAACCTACATTTCCAGCCTTGCTCTCCTTCTCTCTCTCTCTGTATGTATGTATATATATTAATAGGTGTATGTGTGTGTATGCATGTATGTATATATGTATGTATGTGTATTCATTCTTCACACCTGCTACAGTTCAGCAAAACTAGCCTTGTTGCTATTCCTCAACCGTAACATCCCATCATCTTTCTTAGCACCATTCCTTTACACTGGCTTTCCCCAGTGCTTAAAATATACTCTTTCCTTTTCCCCACTTCAGCAATGCCCCCTCTCTTTCAGTCTCATAGATTTCATTAGTTTCCTGCACAACTTACTTCAAGGACTACCTTCTAGATGAAGCCTTTCCTGATCCCCCTAGCTGTTCAGCCATCCCTCCCCAAACTACCTTGTATTTATTCCATATATGATTCTAGAATGTATGCTACTTGAGGGGAAGGGACTTTGGTTTTTGTGTCTGTGACCAGTGTCTAACATATGGCAGGTGACTGATAAATGTTAGTTGGTCAATCTAACCCAACTCCGTCATTTCATAGATGAGGCAACTAAGGCCCACCATAAAATTAAGTGCCTTGCCTAACAGTCACTCAGGCATTATTAAGTGGAAGAGACAACAGTGGAATGTTAGGTATTCTGATTGAAAACTCAGAACCATACTGCCTTCTAAGATGCTTTCTTCTAATATGTTACAACAATTGTTGTTGTACAATACTGTCTGACTCTTCATGACCCTATTTGAGGTTTTCTTGGTAAAGATACTGGAGTGGTTTGTCATTTCCTTCTACAGCTCATTTTAGAAATGAGGAAACTGAGGTGACCAGGGTTAAGTTACTTGGCCAGGGTCACACAGCTACTAAGTGGGGCTAGATTTGAAGTCAGATCCTCCTGACTCCAGGGTTAGCATTCTATCCAATGTGTCACATAGCTGTCCTGTTACCACATTAAAGAGTTCCAAAGGAAAAGCAAGGGAAAAGTTTATTTTCTTTTTTTTTTTTTTTAAGCAATCAGGGTTAAGTAACTTGCTCAAGGTTACACGGCCAGTTATTTCTGGGTGTGGTGCTAAATATCTGAGCCCGGATTCGATCCCCAGGTCATCCAACACTGGAGCCAGTGCTCTTACTCGCTGAGCCACCTGGCCACCCCTGAGTTTCTTTTTCTTATTAAGATCTTTTCTAGTAGGACATTCCTAGGACTTTTCCTTTTGAGGTTTTTTTTTTTTTAGAACGTGATCAGTAAAATCTATTTTCACTTTGTTAACTAGTCTTAAGAGATCTGGGAAGATATTTGTACTTTCTTGAATAGTGTCCAGGTTTTCATTCTGATCATTGTTTTCAGAGTCCCATGATTCTTAAATTCTCTCTCCTTGACCTGTTTTTCCAGGTCAACTTTTTAAAAAAAAATTCATTTTGAACTTAAATACAAAAAGACAAAACAAAAAGAACATTTCCATGTGCACAGTACAACATAAAAGGATTCAGTACAAAACCATGAATTTCTATTTGACACAGTTTACTTTGTAAAAAAAAACCAAACAACTATGTAATAAGTACTATACATCATTTTCAAAGTTACCCTGCATCTCTGTTCTTCCTTCTCAGTTTTCTCATGTTCACTATGTACTTTTTTCTCCCTCTCCCCACTCTGCTCTACAGAAAGCTACCATTAGATATAAACATACATGTGCATACATACACACTTCTATAGACATACATACATATGTAAAAAACATGCTACACATAGTGCTATTTTTCTGCTCTTTCTCTGGAGGTGGATAGCATCTCCCTTCATAGGTCCTTTGCAGTTGAACATTTATAATACTCAAAATGACTGAGTTGTTCAAAGTTGTTCTTAGAACAATAATGCTATTACTGTGTACAATGTTATCTTGGTTCTGCTCATTTAATTCTTTTTTTTTTTTGGAGGGGGGAATGCAGGGCAACTGTAGTTAAATTACCCAAGGTCACACAGCTAGTAAGTGTTAAGTGTCTGAGGCTGGATTTGAACTCAGGTCCTCCTGACTCCAGGGCCAGTGCTATATTCACTGCACCACCTAGCTGCCCCCTCATTTAATTCTTTATTATTTCATGCAAGTCTTTCCATGTTTTTCTAAAATCACTAAGTTCATCAGTTCTTTTTTTTTGTTTTTTTTTTCTTTTTAGAGGGCAATTTGGGTTAAGTAACTTGCCCAAGGTCACACGGCTAGTTTTTGTTAAGTGTCTGAGGTCGGATTTGAACTCAGGTCCTCCTGACTCCAGGGCTGGTGCTCTATTCACTCTGCCACCTAGCCGCCTCGAGTTCATCATTTCTTACTGAACAGTAACATTATATCACAACAATATATCACTACTTGTTTAGCCATTCTTCAATTGGCAGGCATCCTTGCAATTTCTAGTTCTTTGCCACCACAAAAAGGAACTGCCATATTTTGGAACATACAAGTTCTTTTCCTTTTTCCGTACTTAACTTTGAGAAATAGACTGAATGGTGGCATTGCTGCATCAAAGAGTATACTAAGTTTTAAAACTTTTCGGGAATAATTCTAGTCTGCTCTCTAACAGTGAAGTGTCCAAATTTTTCCACATCCCCTCCAACATTTGTTGCTTTCCCTTTGTATCATTTTAGCCAATCTGATGGATATCTCAAAATTGTTTGAATTTTTCTAATCAATAATGATTTAGAGCCATTTTTTCATATGACTACATATATAATTGTGATTTCTTTGCTGAAAAACTGCCTGTTCATATCTTTTGACCATTTATCAATTGGGGAATGACATATTCTTAGTAATTTGACAAAAGTTTTTACATATTTGAAATATAACCTTTATCTGGGAAACTGTCTATAAAATTTTCTCCTATTTTCTTTTTTCCTAATAATATTGGCTACATTGATTTTATTTGTACAAAACCTTTTTAATTTAATACAATTAAAATTATCCATTTTACACCTCACTATGCTCTCTATCTCTTGTCTGTTCATAAACCGTTATCGTCCGTAAGTTTGATAGGCAATATGTTCCATGTTCATCTAATTTTCTTACGATAGCTCCCTTTATATCCAGATCATATATCCATTTTGACCATGTCTTGGTAAATAGTGTAAGATATTGGTTTATGCCTAATTTCTGCCAGACTGCTTTTCAGCTTTCCCAACAATTTTTACCAAATAATGAATTCTTATCCCAAAAGCTTAAATCTTTACATTTGTAAAACATCAGATTACTATAATTGTTTGCCACTGTGTATTGTATATATCTATTCTGTTCTTAGCTAGTACCAGATAATTTTGCTAATTACTGTTTTTGAGTAATATAGTTTAAGATCTGGTACAGCTGAATTTCCTTCCTTTACATTTTTTTATTAATTCTTTTGATATTCTTGACTTTTGGTTCTTCCAAATATATTTTGTTATTGTTTTTTCTAGTCCAGTAAAATAATTTTTTTTTCGGTAATTTAACTGAGATGGCATTGAATAGATTACTTTAGGAAAAATTTCATTTTTATTATATCGGCTCTGCCTACCCACAATTAATATTTCTCCAATTACTTAAATCTGACCTCATTTGTATATATAAACTTTATTATTATGTTCAGGTAGATCCTGTGTTTGTTTTGTGGGTATATTCTTAGATATTATATACCACCTATAGTTCTTTTAAATGTGGGTATCTCTTACTGTCTTTTCTTGATAATATATAGAAATGCTGATAATTTATATGGGTTTATGATATATCCTGCTACTTTGGTAAAATTGTTTCCACCAATGTCTTAGTTGAATCTTTAAAATTTTATAAGTATATGACCATAGCATCTGCAAAAAGAGATAGTTTATTACGTCAGTGCCCATTCTGATTCTTTCGATTTCTTTTCCTTATCTTATTGTCATCGCTAGCATTTCTAATATAATATTGGCGTCAATGGGCATCTTTGTTTCATTCCTGTTTCATTCCTGATCTTATGGGAAAGGCTTCTAGCTTATCCCCATTACAAATAATGTGTGCTGATTGTTTTAGGTAGATGCTTCTTATCATTTTAAGGAAAAATCCACTATATTTTTGCCTGCAAGTTATTTTAACAGAGTGCTGTATTTTATCAAAAACCTTTTCTGCATCTATAACCATATGATTTTTGTCACTTTTGTTATTGATATAATCTATTATGTTAAGTTTTCCTTATGTTAAACTGTATTCCTGGTTAAATCCCACTTGGTCCCAATGTATAATCTTTGTGATATATTGTTGTAGTCTTCCAGTTGGTATATTATTAAGGCTTTTTGCATCCATATTCATTTAATGAAATTTTTCTATCATTTTCTTTCTCTATTTTTTTTTGCTCCTTCTGATTTATGTATCACTACCATATTTGTTTCATAAAAGGAGTTTGACAGGACTCCTTCTTGGGTTATTATTCCAAATAATTTATGTCATATTGGAATTAATTGATTTTTAAATGTTTGGTAGAATTCACCTGTAAATCCATCCATTGTGATGCTTTTTTTCTTAGGATGCTCATTTATGGTCTACTCAATTTCTTTTTCTAAGATAGGTTTAATTTAGATATTTTATTTTCTCTTCTATTAACCTGGGCAGTATATACTTCTGTAATTATTCTTCTATTTCATTTAAACTGTTAAATTTGTTGGCATATGATTGGGCAAAACAATTCCTTTGATTTCATCTTCATTAGTGGTATTTTCACCTTCAATACTAGTGATCCGGTTTTCTTCTCTATTAAAAATCATAGTAACCAGGGTGGCTAGGTGGCGCAGTGAATAGAGCACTGGCCCTGGAGTCAGGAGGACCTGAGTTCAAATCTGGCCTCAGACACTTAACACACACAAAAAACTAGCTTTGTGACCTTGGGCAAGTCACTTAACCCCAACTGCCCCTCCAAAAAAAAATCATAGTAACCAATAGTTTATCTTTTTTTCATAAAAACAACTAGCTTTACTTATTAATTCAATGGTTTTTTTTACACTCATTTCTATTAATTTTGCCTCTAATTTTTAAGATTTCCAATTTGGTGTTTTTAAATTTATTCTTTTTCTAGTTTTTTTTTCCTAATTGCATACCCAATTCATTGGTCTGCTCTTTCTCCAGTTTACTGATACAAGCATTTAGAGATATAAATTTTTCTGATTATTGCTTTTGCTGTATCACACAGGTTTTGATATGTCATCACATTATTGTCATTCTCTTTAATGAAATTATTATTTCTATGATTTGTTCTTTAAGTTTAGGTTGTTTATCCGAAAGACTCATTATCAAAAGAGATATCCACATCCAGAGAAAGAGATGCAGAGTCTGAATGCAGACTGAAACAAACTACTTGCTGTGTTTCTTGTTTTGTTTTGTTTCCTCTTTCCCAATGAGCATTCCATCAGTTATAATCCTTCTTTACAACCTGACTAATGATTAATGTGAAGATATTTGTAGATCCTATATTCAAGTGCATGCCACGATGATTAAGGGAGGGAGGGAGGGAGGGAAGGAGGGAGTGGAGAGGCAAAGGGAGAAAATTTGAAACTCAACGGATTGTGGAACTGAATGTTGTAAACTAAAAGTAAATAAACCAATTTAATTAAAAAAAAAAAAAACGAAGGACGAACAACAATAAAAAAAAGATTAGGTTGTTTAGTCTCCAATAAGTTTTTAACCTGTGTTTCCATGATCCCTTATTGAACATAATTTTTATTGTACTGTGATCTGAAAAGGATGCATTTAATATTTCTGCTTTTCTGCATTTAACTATAAAGTTCTTGTGACCTAATATATGATCAATTCTTGTAAAGGTACCATGTACTGCTGAGAAAATGGTGTATTCCTTTCTAATCTCATTCAATTTTCTCCAGATAGTTATCTTATCTAGCTTATCTATTTATCTCCTCAATTTTTTTTATTTATTGGCTAGATTTATATAATTCTGAGAGGGGTAGGTTCAAGCCCCCTACTATTATAATATTGCTAATGTATTTCCACCTGTAATTCATTCAACTTTTCCTTTAAAAATTTAAATGCTATAGCATTTGGTGCAAAAAGGCTAGTATTAATATTGCTTCATTTTCTATGGTACCTTTTATCACAATGCAGTTTCCCTGAGGTGGAAGAAGTCATTTATGATAGTATTTCTCTGTGGATCACTTGATCATTATTTGGTCTGGCACAATTTTTAAGTTTTTGCTGGCACAGAAGTGTGGGAGCTAAAGAGAGAGACAAATAGCTACACTGGACGGAAATTGTCCAGTCAGTATCTAAAAAGAGATGATCTTTAAGGCTGACCTTAAAATGATAAATATACTATTCATCTTTTGGAGACAAAAATGAATAAATTTACTTTAAAAGGTATATTTCTTATATATCCAACATCACAACATTAAGTTTCTGTTAAAGCACATAATTTTTTTCATTTCATAATTTAGTGTCTAACCTGGATACAGGTATATGAAAAGTATAGAAAGCAATTATTTTATTTTCAACACCACCTTCCCCTCAGTGTTTATTTTCCTTTTACAAATGACCAGAAGAAAGTTATTTCTGAACACAAACTGCAGACAAAGAGGCCTTTCACTAACTCAAGAATCAAAAATTCCTATAAGGCAACACATTTTGCATTTCTAGAAAAACCAAAGAATCTATGCCAGAAGAACCAACTCCCAAAAGCAAATAAAGTATTTTTTAAAAATCTGAACAAGATACACTTTATTTTTCAGACCACAAAATGCTAGTCATTTTTCTCCACATAATGCTGTTAAAACTCAATATTCTTCAAAATCTCAAGGAAACTGTAAAGGTTAAAAACTCATTTTATAATCAAGTTTTTTTTAATGAATTCTTATTTATAGTCAAGTAATAACTGCTCTTGACAATCTTGTATATATTGTTATGCTTTAATTTATAGAAATAAATCCCTTAAACATATGTATACACTACAATCTATCCCTTCTGAATCAAAAATAACATGTACAATAGGCCTACTAACACAAAAATTAAACAAGTTCATAATTTAGGATTAACAATTTGGAAGATTTTTAAAACCCACAATTTTTTTCCAAGTAGGCACGTTTTCCATTTACTCTACCATCTAAATGTTTTTTCACCTATCATGTGAGTATACATGTGTCAAATATTACATTTCTGCACTCAGAAGGCCATATACAATAGGTACCACCACTCTTTTCCCACTAATTTTCTTTTTACCTCTCTAGAGTCTGGCTTCCAAACTCACTCTTCAAATGAAACTGATTTCTCTAAAATTACTAAAACTTCTCCTTCTCTCAGTCTCCTTGGCTGATCTGCATCCAAGTCATGCCTACTAATTATGGGAGTCCCATAGGGCTCTGTCCTAGGACTTTTCTCTTCTAATTCTCTAAAATTTTGTTTGGTGATCTCATCAACTTCTTACAGATTTAATTAACATCTCAAGGCTACAGATTCTCAGATCTATTTATCTGGCCCTAACCTCTTTGCTGACTTTCAATCTTGCAAATGCTTAGGACATCTCAAATTGGAAGTTCTGTAGAAATCTTTACATTCAACATGGAAGGTTTTTGATAAAATACAACACCCATTCTGGTTAAAAAATACTACAAAGCATGTTAATAAACTGAGCTTTCCTTAATATGATCATTAGAATCTATCTAAAACCAAAAGCTAGAATTATCTGCAATGGGATAAACTAGAGGTCTTTCACATAAACAAGTATATATGATATTTATAAATAAGTATATATGAATGTGATGGAATATTATTGTGTGGTAAAAAATAGAGGGGATACTTTCAGAGAAACCTAAGAAGACTTGTATGAACTGATGTAAAGTGAAGTGAGTAGACCCAGGAGAACGATTTCTATAAAAACAACAATACTGAAAAGGCAAACAACTCTGCAAAAATTAGGAACTCTGATCAATACAATGTCCAACAGCAGTTCCAGAGGACTCATGATGAAACATGCTACCCACATCTAGACAGAGAGGTAATGGACTCAGAGCAGAGACTGAAAAATACAATTTTTTCACTAGTTTATTTATTTTTAGTTTTCAAAATTCACTTCCATAAGTTTTAAATTTTCTCCCCTTCCCTCCCCAAGAGAATGTGCAATTTTATACAGGCTCTGCACATACATTCCTATTAAACATTTTTCACATTATGTTGCACAGAAGAATTATAACGAATGGGAGAAACCATGAAAAAGAAAAACAAAATGAAACAAAACAAAATAGTCTGCTTCACTCTGTAAGAGAATGCAAAATTTTTAAAACATAACTAATTCAGGCAATGGCAAGGTAGGAAAAGGAGGAAGTAGGAGGGAAAGAAGCTGGATTTTTGTTGTTTTTCAATGAGGGCTAAGGGTGGACAGGTAGACAGGTAGATAGGAAGGAAAAAATTCAAACTGAAAATAAAATAAAAAATCTAAAAGGAAAATTAATCTGAAATACACATATTTGTACATATACATTCCTAGGCATTTTCCTGATGAATAAATAAAAATGGAATTACAACAATAATTTAGACCTCCTAAGTCAGGCAACAGATCATATACAGTTAATCAGATGATATTTCCAAGCTCTTACCTGCTGCTTGTTGCCTTTTCTAGTTAACATGACAAATGGCATCGTATCACCAGCCTCAGTCTCTCCTTCCCCACCACCCAGTGGTGGGCCCTTCCTCAGCTGGCTTTTGAGGTGCAATGGAATAGCGACATCCAGCTGGTGTACTTTAACAGACTCACCACTTCGTTGCTTAGAGAAAGAAAAGTGAAAAGCACGGGAAATAATTTAAGATACTTAAATTTATAAAATAAGTTTGGGCAGTTTTACTTTGTAAAACACAAAATAATTCAATTCAAAATTCAATAAGTATTTAGACACATTTGATTATACCATAATAGGAATGGAATTAAGGACAAGTTATCATTAATTACTAGCATCACTATTTCAGTGCAAAATCTCACTGTCTTTCTAGAAACCAACTGTCTTCTGTAACATCTAAGAAGAATCTTGATGAAGTACTATCTGGTGAACTGAAAATATACTGCTCACCTATACCCTTAATTTGCTGAAAAATGAATGACTAAATTGGGACTGAGACAACAATGTTACAAATAATACTAGAGTAGAATATAAAGCCTGTTACAGATGAAGATAGGTGGGCACTGACAATCTAATGTTTAACATTCTACTATCCATTCTCCAATGATCTGAATGTGCTTTTATTTTAGGTATTTAGATATAAGATAATTTTATTTGTACTAGAATTCTTTAGAAAAACAAAGCAAAAATTGTTACCTGAAGATTTTCTAGCATCATTTTATCCAGAGCCTGAATGAAGTCCTCATCCTCTGCACATGGGACATGTTTAAGTCCACCTCCTTTAATCATTACCTCCTTAGAGAAAATGTAAAATTATAAATTTCAAATGTAAACTGCTAGATAACAGAAGATCATTTCAACTTGTACAGTGTCTAGAATAAGGCAAGTGGGTATTTTATAATATTTTTCAATAAAGTTACAGGAAAAAAGAACTACATTATAAAGAAGTGCTTAACTATTATAGTACAATTGTTTATATTTTCTAAAAGAACATAATTATATATCATAATGCACACAGAACTCCCATATCTAGCACTGAAATATCATGAAAAAGATGGTGATTTACAAAGGCAAATTTCTCAGCAATACATACAGTGTTCTCTTCATCAGTTTCATTTTCCTTATTGGAATCTGTAAGGTAATCTGTATTCTCCTCCTCTTCTTCCTCTCCATCATCATCATCATTGTCAGAACCCTCCTAAAATTGTTTTTTAAAAATTATTTTTTGAGGTTAATACCATGGCATACCTGAATACAACTGTAAGGAGCCAACAGTGAACACTGATGTTATTCATGCTTTACAAATCTGATTTCCAACAGTTCTGAATAATCAATTATTGTCCTTGAGTTTCATTTAGCCTACTATGTAGACTGCTTACAATGATAACGCAATGTTAGCTGGCAACACTTACTGAATACCAGTAGTTGAAAACTTACTTCATTATCTTCCATTGATCTAAACAGTACAAAGATCCTTTGTAGGGTCTCTTCCTTGTTTTCAATAAAAAACAAGTTCTGTGAACCTCCTACATTTTTTTCTCCTATGAAACTAATCTGAAAATGGGCTCATTCCTGCATAGGGTTATAATGGCAAAACATTTTCAAGTCCCCTCGACTTTACTAAATTAAATCAATCTGGTGTTCTAGTTTATTATTTCTCAGACTGAAACTATCAAGGTAACTAAAGGAAGTCTCAGTCTTTGAGTGGTTGTTGTTTTTTTAAAGACTCAGGAAAGCCACATTAATACACCCCTTAAAACAATTACATCAAAAGTATGATTTTTCTTTCTTTCTTAGAATTTTTGCCATTAAAGGTTTGAAAAGAAAATCTGCATATATGGATTGGTTTAGAGATGCAAAAGTACTGGTCAGGATAAGAACTTCATCAGGGTCATTCAAAGCTGACAATGGCAAGCAGACTAAGCAATTTTACCTAACAAATTTGTTATATGTGACTTTATGATTACAGCACAATATTTTGCTATACACTTTTAAAAAATGATTTATAAAAGTCCCCAAAATATTGTCAGATATAGTCATATAATCATAATGTCAGAGACATTATGTCATAGACATATTGTCATAACATCAGATATAATTAACATACTACGTGAGAGGGGAGGAACATATTTGGAAATGAATGTAATCTAAAAACATAATGTATTAATAAAAACATTTTTTTTTAAAAAACACCACAGTATTGGGGAGGCACGAAGTGAGGGAACAAAACTTTTGAAAGTTGCAGCAGCAGGCCCAAAAGCAGAGGTTCACAAACTTGTGCGTATGTGTCATGCCCCCCGTTAGCAATCTAAGCCTATGGATTCCTAAGAATGTTTTTAAATGCATTAAAAAAATACATAGGATTACCAAAGAAATCAATTATATATAAAGATGCAATATTTGACCAACCTCCATCCCCAGCAATGCTCTGAAATCTACTCACAAACCTCTTAGGGAATAACTCCTGGCCTAAAAATGAAATCTTATTTGGTGGTCATATGGATATTATGCAGTAGAAATAAGTTCTAAACACTTAATTTTAAAAGTCATACTCTGGATCTGAAGGTAGAATATGATGAAGAAAGTTCTTTTTGGGTGGAAGATTTAGATTTGAGCACACTTCTGAGTAAGTGAAAATTGTTCTAGATTACCATTCATAACTCTTCCTATCTAACTATTTCCTTCTCCTCTCTTTATATTATCTTCTGTGGTGCATGAGGAAGGTGGTCATACTTGGTCAGTAGATGAGAGATAAAGCATTCTTTCTCTGTTTTCCCTTCTAGTGCCAAAGTTCCAGCAAATTTATACATATATTTTATTTATTCAGAAAAAAATATATTCTATGTTAGTAGTTGTACCCTTAAAAGAAAGTAATAGCTAAATAGTAAGTCACTCTCAAAATTACGAATTTATATACATGCATTTTAGAGGAGAGAAGAAATAGTGTGGGAACGCAAAACATCTTCACATAAAAAGAAGCAAAATGTTCGTCTATTATGCGACCAATTACACAAGTGTTTTGCAGTTATAAAATTTTACTGGCTAATGTGCTTTTATTTCAAAGCTGTACACTTAGAGAAAGAAAAAGTAAAAAATGAGATAAAGTTCTAAAATGCCATCTATACTTGCTATAAATTAGTAAAGGTTCATGAAAACCCCATAGGACTGTGCCGCTATATACACTGTTTTTCTGTAATCACTCCATTTAATTATAAAGCACCATGTTAAAGGCATGCTTCAAATCATGCAAAATTCTTCTATTGTCTTACACAAGTATAAGCACAGCTATAAGGCCTCTATCAATTAACTGCAGAAAAATGTAATGGCCTTGGGTAGCCAAGCCTGTTTTACATTGATGGACTTGTAATTTGTTTACTATTGACCATTTTCTAGTAAAAAGAAAAAATAATACAGCAAAAGAGATGGTCTAAAATTTTTGTATTTTTAATATATATTTATAATTTACAAAGTAAAAATTAATTTCAGATTTCAAATGATACTAGACCTAAAATAACAGGAAGATTATTAGGATTAGATTTAGAGCTGGCATAAATGATACAATATATAAAGTGTATTGTAAAGGGATGGGTTTGGAAGAAAAGGGCATGAAAGATAGGAATGCTTTTTTTTTTCTTTAAAATTGATAGGATCTCATCAATAATACTTTTCATCACTTTATAAGTTCTATAAAGGGAATATGGACTAACTTTCAAAGGAAAGAAAATATGGCAGATACAACAAACTGTTGTCACCTTGGAAATAAACTTGGTTTATATAGGCTACACTTCAACAAATGTACCTTTTACGAACTTGGCTATAAATAAAAGTGTTATCACCTCTTCCTCAGGTTCATTTACTTCACTTTCATTTCCAGATTGTTCTTCTGTCTCAGCTCCTCCTTCTTCCTCCTCTTCATCTTCTTCAAGGTTCTCTCCTTCTGTCATGGAATCTTTTGAATCTTTGTCATTCATAAGGCCTTAAAATTAAAGCAGCAAAACATAAGTAGAATGAGACAATTTTCAAGAAGTACTTTCAACTAAGAACATATATGATATATTAAAAGAAATATTTTACTAAATGTTTTGTTGAAATTGTTACAGAAAATCAGTTGTGAGTCAAGTAAAAAACTCAGGCTTCCTCCAAAGGATAAATGGAGAATTTCATATTAACAGAGGCATACTTTGAAGAAGTTAGAGGGAAAATTTTTTTATCAATAAGAATACTTCAAAAATTGAGATTTCTAAGATATACATGAAATTCTTATGTCCCCTCCATAGGGTCATAGAAAAGGAGACATCCTGTCTTTACTGAACAGCTTTAAATATCATGTCTATAATTTTTAATTTTAGTACTGCAAGAACAAAGCTACAAGGCAGAGTGGATTCATAGACTTAAGAGTTGGCCTAGGAAAAAGAAAGACATGAGTTCAATTCCTATGTCATTCTGGGCAAGTCATTTAATCTCTCAATGCTGTCTAAAACTCGAGGTTGCAGAAAAGGTACTCATATGCACCGGAAGAGGGAATTCCTCATTAAACCTTAAAGTACTACATAAATGTGAATAGTTGGTGGTCATAAAGTTGAGATTCCAGAGAAGAAAAAAGGTCACAAGTTTTGATCATAATTTACACACATATATTCATTCTCTCCTCTCTCTCTCTCTCCCCCCCTTTTTAATAAAAAAAAAATCCTAATAGAGTCAACATGATTCCAGTCTTTCCCACATTCCAATCCATCTTGTTCTATCTACCAATGTCCAATTAATTTCCTTTAAATTCTTGCTCAAAAAACTTGAATCATTCCCTGATTTTTACCTCATTAAATCTTAAATCTTCTACCTATCTTCCAAAGCCCTTCACATTACTCTCTCACCCTATCTTTCCAACTTTCCATAATTGTCAAACATATTCTCTACTTATGTCAAATTCTTCCCTATCTTATCATCACTGTCCCCAAGGTCCTTGCCGCTTCTGTACGTTCACTTACATTGTTCTTTTTTACTTTCAATGCAGAACTGCCTTATTAATTCCTTGTGACCCACTCCAATTCCATTATGTCCATAGAGATGTGCCTGACTGCTCTAACAATCACTGCTCTTCCTCCCACTGAACTCAGATCCTGAAGCATTGGCCACAAAAATTTACCACTGGGCACTTTCTTTTGTATTTCTCTAATTCGTAAGCACTAAGCTCATATCCCCTAATAGCAACTCTGGGGAAGAGATCTCATCTTGTACAAAATTTGTCATTTTAGGTATCTTGCAAATCGCTAAAGGGTATCTTGCATAGTACTGAATCCAAATACTAGATAATATTTATTAATAGAATCAACTTAGGCATTATCTAATTCAGTCTTCTAACTGAAGGGAATTAAAATCTAAAGAGGCTCAAAGGTCCAACAAGAATCAGTGAGAAGCATTAAACACCTGACTTCTGGCCCAGTAGACTTTTCTTTTCTTTCTTTTTTTTTGTTGGAAGGCAACTGAGGTTAAGTGACTTGCCCATGGCTAGTTTTGGGTTTAATGTCTGAAAGCCAAATTTAGACTCAGGTTCTCCTGACTCCAGGGCCGGTGCTCTATTTCCTGTGCCACCTAGCTGCCCCTTCCACTACTCTTTTCCCACATACCACATGGCTTCTCATTTAAGTTGAATACTGTAGAAATCACTGCAACAAATACTGTATATAAGGCAAAATTATTTCCATCATTATTTAGAATCTACTGAAAAAATTATTTTGTTACCTCAAATCCATTACGACTTTTTCTCTAAATATTTTCACAGGAAAATTTAAGAAACAGTTTATTAAATTACATATTTAAAACTGACAACTCAAAACAGAAAATATTTAAATATGAAAGAAAACAGGGTAAGACTATAATCATAGTTCTATGATTTTTAAAAGTCTTCATATACATTATTTTGTATATTAAAATACTCTAATGAGATAACTGAAGAATTGTTACTTCCATTTTAAAGATGGAGTCTTTTTTTTTTTAAAGCAATCGGCGTTAAGAAACTTGCTCAAGGTTACGCGGCCAGTTATTTCTGGGTGTGGTGCTGAGTATCTGAGCCCAGATTTGATCCAGGTCATCCCGACACTGGAGCCGGTGCTCTTACTTGCTGTGCTACCTGGCCGCCCCTTAAAGATGGAGTCTTAATTTACTTGTCACTGGTCACAAAGAAAGTAGCTGTCAGAGACAGAACTAGAAAAAAAAGTGTCTGCTATTCTTGACACACTAAACACCTAGGGAGATAATGCTGAAAGCTACATAAGAAAAACAAGGAAGAATTGGGCATATTTGTGGATGTAGAAGAAAAGACAAGTTAACAGTGGATACAAGGCTACTAGTTCTTTTAACCTTTAATAAGTTTTGCAATTTCTCCACGCAGCAACTTTCTACCTTTCAAAGACAGCTGTCTTGTCTACAGCAATCCAAAATGACTATAATATAGTTAATATTATAATAAAGATTAATTAGGAAGTACTTTGAGGCAGCCGAACTCTGATGAAATACATCTTTCCTTTCAGTAAGAGGGCAGAATGTTGCATATGCTGTCTTAGATGGTAGCTGTATTGGTTGAGTCTGAGTATTGTTGTTTTTTAAACAAATGCTCAATAAAGGGAAGAGGAGCATGTATTTGGGGGAAATGATTATGGTCATTTTAGGTATCAAAACTCTTAAAAACTGCTTTTAAATTAAAAGAAGGAAAGAAATGCCAGCAATGTGCTTATCCTATTTTCCACTGGGAAAATAAACTGTTAAGATATTTTTACTCACAAAAATTAATATATTATTAAAACATAAGGGATTCAGGGAAGAAATATATTCAATCAGGTTTTGGTTTGCATTCAGTCCCAATAAATAGTTCCATGTTCACAAAACTGTTTTTTTTTTTACCCTTCCCAAATCCTAGACGATGGCAAGCAGAGATGCTTCCTGTTGGGTTTTAAGTTAATCATTTACCTGACCTGTGGAAAACAAAATCTAGTCCTTCATGGGCCTCTGTGAAACAGACATCTATGTATTTACTAAGACGTGTCATGAGCACAGGGTTCTTCTTGAAGGTTGCCATTAAAATAAATGGGTAATAAAAGATAAAGTGGTATCTTTTCACAACTATGGAAAGGGGGAAAAATTCCCAAGCAAACAAGGAACAGAGGTGATCATAAAAAGTATGACAATTTTAATCAGATAAAATAAAAAAGCATAAACAAGGCAAGAGTTAGAAGAAAAACAAGTAACTGAAAAATCTTTGCAGGGAATCTTTCTGATGAAGGTATAATGCTTAAGATATATAGAGAACTCACCAATAGGCAAATGCAAAAAACAGACATAAGCAGGCAGTTTTTAAAAGAATAAATGCAAACTATCAACCAAAAAAATGCTACAAATCACAAGAGCAATGCAAATTAAAACAACTCTAAGGTTCCACACTCATCAAACTGATAAGATGAAAAAGGAAAATGACAGGAAAATTAATATACTCTTGGTGGAACTGTGAAGTGGTCTAACTACTGTAGAAAGTTATTTGGAACTATACCAAGCCCTCCCCAAAAGCTGATAAACTGTGCATATCCTTTGAGCCAGTGATACCACTATGAGAGACACATTACATTCCCTAAAAGGTCAGAAAGGGAAAAGGATCCGTATGTACAAACACTTTTACAGAAGCACTTTTTGTTGCAGCAAAGAATTGGAAACAAAGTGAGTACTCATCAGCTGGGGAATGACTGAACAAGTATGTGTACATTTTTGAGTGTGTGTGTATGTGTATAACAAAAATATTAATATACCATAAGAAATGATGAACTAGAAAGATTCAGAGAATCATGGGAAGACAAGAACAATTTGTATAAGGTGTCCCAAACTGTTAATGCAGTTTTAACCTGCAAAAATTTAAAACTGAACTATAATTTTTGGGACACTAGGTATGACTACAGTAACATAAAAGTAAACAACTACGAAAGACTTAAGAACACTAATCAATACAAATCATGCTTCCTGTCACCTGGAACAAAAATGGACTTTTTGTTAAGGCATTTAGTCATTTCCAATCTTCATGACTCCATGGACCATGGGGTTTTCTTGGCAAAGATAATGGAGTGGTTTACCATTTCCTTTTCCAGGGGATTAAGGCAAACAAGAGGTTAAGTGACTTATCCAAGGTCACATAACTAGTAAGAGTTCAAGGCCAAATTTGAATTCAGGTCTTCCTGTCTCCAGGCCCAGGGCTTTATCTACTGAGCCACCTAGCTATCTCAAGCCTACAGTACATGGTATTCCTAGGTCTTCTATCCAAATACCAACCTGACCCTGTTTAGGTTCTGAAATCAGATGAGACTGGGCATGTGCAGGGTGGTATGGATGCAGAGGTACAAAATAATACATATACTTTTTCAGACAAAATAAGTGAATTTGTTTTGCTTGACTGTACTTATTTGTTACAAGGGAGGGCTTTTGGAGGGCATGGCAGTAAAAAATTAAGGGAAGTCTTGGTAGACAGTGATAGTGATATTAAAAAAAAGTCAATGAAATGGGCAGCTAGGTGGCACAGCAAATAGAGTATTGGCCCTAGAGTTAGGAGGACCTGAGTTCAAATCTGGCCTCAAACACTTAACACTTACTAGCCGTGTGACCTTAGGCAAGTCACTTAACCCCAATTGCCCTGCCCTCCCCCCTCCAAAAAGAAAAAAAAGAAGTCAATGAAATATTTTAAAAATACAAACAAGAGGGTAGAAAGAAGTATAGTATGGGATACACAAACAAGGTAGGTTTAGTGCTACCTATTTTATTTAATATACTACACTTCTCTCATACTACCACCACCCTAGTTCAGGCCCTTATTACCTCTTGCCTGGACTACTGCAACAGACTTCTAACTGGTCTTCCTGCCTCCAGTCTCTCCCTTCTCCAATCCATCCTTCACACAGATGCCATAATAATCTTCCTAATGCACAGGATCTGAACATGTTACTCCCCAGATCAAAAACCTGCAGTCTCTCCCCAATGCCTATAGGATAAAATACAAACTCCTTAGCCTGAAATTTTAGGCCCTTCACGATCAGGCTCCAACCTACCTTTTCATCCTCATTTTATTCTGAAATCCTTTATGTCAGACATTCCAGGCAAATACTGGTCCTCAACTTAATACTATAATCTCTGACCTCTGCATGCGCACGCGCGCACACACAAACACACACACAAACACACACACACACACACACACACACACACACACACACACGAATATTATATGCGCAGTCCAGTATGCCTAAAATTCCATAGCTCTACTTCTTAAAATCTTCTTGGACCAACCTTGTAAAAAAGGAATAAAAAAAAGTTTTAAAAATTGCCTTTATCTTTCCTCTTTGTATTAATACTGATATATATACTCCTCATCAGTCCACCCCAATTAACTATAAACCTTGAGTTCATGGACTTTTATCTTCATTTCTCTATTCCTAGCAGCTAGAACAGTGTCTGATGGATAGTAGGTGCTTAATACCTATTGAAAATGTAGACATGAAAGGTAAAGAATGTAGTATGCAATAAATACTTGTCACTAAAAGGAATAAAGGCAAATCTTTAAGATCCTAAGCAAATTGAGTAAAAAAAGAATTAACTTTTCTATCTCTATAAACAATTATGCGTAAACTTTTATCTACTGTAAATCACACAAGCATGAATTTTAAGAACAGTATTATTATTATAATTGTTTGGTGTAAGAATTCTTTTATGAACTTATAAAAATAAGCATTTCAAAACTTATCAAAGAAAAGGAAATAGCTAACCTGAAAGTGAGTTTAAAAAGAACAGAATTATCATATAGAAATCTTTGTGAACTTGTAAACAACAGAAAGAAACTTAATTGCTCAGTTAGCAGCACCTTGAAAAACAAGTATTTTTGCTCAATACCAGACACAAAGGAATCAGGAGTCCTCTATATGGAAACAGAGCTTACTATAATAAGGACACGCAAGAGTAGCTTAAGAGAATAAAAATTTCTAGCTTCTTCACCATGAAAAGCAAATTTTAAGGGACTTCTCCTTAAGCAATAAAGAATATCAAATGGTGGGGCAGCTAGGTGGTGCAGTGAATAGAGCACCCACCCTGGAGTCAGGAGGACCTGAGTTCAAATCCAGCCTCAGACACTTGATACTTACTCGTCGTGTCACTTAACCCCAATTGCCCTGCTTTTCCCCCCTCCAAAAAGAGAGAAAAAAAAACTCCAAATGGCTTAAAGGATGAATCTCTTAGCAAGGTGTCCTTTCCACTATGAGAATAAAAAGGTTCTGACACTGGGCAGGGACATAAACTCAGTAGGCCTGTGCCAGAATTTGCGAAATATCAACCTATATTCTGATACTTGATGGTTCTAATCCAGCAGGTTTAAGCTCTCATCATACTATGATCTAGATCATCTTCTATATGAAATGATAACAAGAAATACAACAATATACTTTTAAGCATTATTAAATGATGGAAACAGAATAGGTTTCATTATCTCAGAGAATTTTAACATGCCAGGGCCTATATTTAATTTCTCTTTATCCAAACAAGTAATATAAATCCATTTTACTAGTTCTAGATGAGCCATTCTTGTAGAGTTGAGAAACAAATCATTCAGCTACAATACTACAAAACAGATCTAATAAATACACGACAAAACAAAATTAGTTCATTTCTCCTACATTCCTGTTGATAATGCAAAAAGTCCACAATAAATCGATAGCAAGGAGCACTCTGCCAAAATAAGTATATGAACTTTTCAAAAGAGCACTTAGCTCTCCTGGCAATGATACTAATAACATTTATAATGTTAGGGAACATCCGAGAAGAAGTAAACAGTATAGAATCTGTGCTGTTACTGAGAAGATGAAGAACAAATTCTCTACCAATGTTGAGTGGCAGATACTTTTCAACTTGCATTCTTAAAAGGCTACGTGGACGGGCGGCTAGGTGGGTGCAGTGAGTAAAGCACCGGCCTCGGAGTCAGGAAGACCCGAGTTCGGTTCCAGCCTCAGACACTTAACACCCACACAAAAAAACTAGCCGTGTAACCTTGGGCAAGTTACTTAACTCCAACTGCCCTCCAAAAGGCAAAAATAAATAAATAAATAATAAAAGGGTGCATGGAGCACTGACAAATTAAGTTATTTGCCCACGGTAACAACTGCTAAGTCTTAGAGGTAGAATATAAACCCAGGTTACCCTGATGATCACAAGGTCAGCTCTCTATCTAATATGATACAGTGTGTCTAATAAACAAAATCTTAAGAATTTTAAAAAGTAAAGACAAACTACTACTAAAATTTAAGATGACTGCAAATAAAATTAAAGAACATACATATATATCTGAAATACAAAGAAAAGTCTTAAATCTTAAATTAGCAACCAAAAATATGCAATGTTTACAATTTTTAAATGTATTTTTCCTTTACCAACATTTTCTATGAATCCCTCAAAGCTATGTTCTTCTAAATTGGTATTAACTGAAATTAGTGGTATACCAAGAAGGTATACCTAATACTATTATATAAGTCAGAACCAGGTATATAAAACACAATGAATATAAAATTATAACTGATGATACTATTAAAAGAAATAGGCAACTGCCAAGAATCACTTTTATTTCCCTCTCCGCGCCCCCCACCCCGGTTTGCTTACCTAGTTTTATTAAGAATTCTCGTTCCAAGTCTTGTACTTGCCTGATGGACTCTTCCAGAGAATTACAAAGTTTGATCTTTGGTCTTAACAGTTCTAATGTATCACTGATCATATAATCTATGTCAATAGGAAAAGGATGGTCTTTTGTCCAAACTTCCAAATTTTTCTTCCACCAAACATATCGCTGATAATAAATAAGAATATTTGACTCTAAGAAATTGGTAGTAGAATTTAATTATAAATACAACATATAACAACTAAAAGTAAAGAAACAAAATGTATACCATGAGTCTCTAGTCTGTTTTTCATCACTATGAAACAAAAAGAATAATTCCAGTTTAAAGTATTTTTAAAATTTTAGTATAGTGAACAAATTAAAAATTACAGCCTATTTGATAAAAGCCTTTTTTTTTTTGCCTATGATGTTCTGGTTTTGAAAAAGTCAATTAAAAAAACAAAAGGTATAACATTTGAAATGTGGGTGAGAATCAACATTTTTAAATATTCAAACATTCAAAAAAAAAAAAACAAAGAAAAGTCTACTCTGAGCACAGTAATATAATAGGCACTCAAAAGTTCAAATTTCTCTGAGATGTCCACTCCCTTTCACGAACCAGATCATAACCCTACCGCCTCCTTTTCAGGGAATGCACAAAGAGCCCAAATTCATTCATTTATTTAACTTCTCCTAGATCCTTCTCTCTGCTACTGTTTTTGTCTTTAATTTCATCAACTTTTAAAGATGTATCTATCTTTCCTTACTCAGGGACAGATTTTTTTTGTCTCTTCTCTGTCCTGGGCCTGAGGTATCAATTTCTGAGTACAAATGGCAATTAGACTGCCAAAAGATTTTTTTCTCCATTATTCTACTAGTTGAAATAGTTTATTATTCATGACATCTTATAGCAGAACTGAAACCTACATTGTGACACAGAGGTGTTTTCACTTTCTAATAATACAATTGGTCCTGACATACAAATAAAAGTATTGAAAAAGTTCCCAGGATGCCTATCAAATGTAGAATCCTAACCAAGTTGTGTTATATGACTGATGGAAAATTACTGTGCTATAAATAATGACAAGTAGGATGATTTTAGAAAGTCCTGGGAAGACATATATAAAAATTGATACAAAGAGAAGTGAGCAGAACCAAGAGATACACTGTATACAGTAATAGCAATACTGTAACAATGATGAACTGTGAAAAACTTGGCTGCTCTAATCAAGACAAAGGACCCAAGGAAAAAAATACTAACTATGTCCAGAGAGAACTTTTGAACTCTGAGTGCAAAATGAAAGCATATTTTTTGCAAAATTATTAGCAACATAACTAACAGAGAAATAAGTTTTGCATGACTTTGCACGTATAAGTGTTATTATATTACTTGCCTTCTCTATGAATGAGGGAGGGAAAAGAGGGATGGGAATAATTTGGAACTCAAAACTTTTAAAAATGAATTCTGAAAATAAATAAGTAAAAAAGAGAAAGATCCATTCCCAAAAGGAACTGAGCTTTGTTCATAAAACCTCTGTAGTGAATGACCTAGAAGCACCTTCTTTTTATGCAATTAAGAAGAGTAAATTAATTACCAGTGCTAAAAAATATCTTTATGTTCTTGCTTTGGGACTAGAAATACATATTCCTGCCATTCTCAACTGGAATATACTCAAGTGAATGAATGGAATGGTAGGCAGATATAGTTCTAAACATTAGTTACATATTATAGGTTAAATGGATTTATGGACTGGCATGGGACCCTAACACATACAACATTCATCTCTACGTAACTGTTATAAAATCTAAAGCAATCTTTGAAATACCAACTGTTTCTAAGTTGGGGACTATGTACATACAAATATAAAAATTCATTCTATTTAATCTTTCTGCCTGCTCATTTACAGTATATTTATTCTAGTCCACAAACTTATATTGTAAAGAAAAAATTTTGAGTTACACACAATTACTTTTAAAAATGTTTAAATTTTTTAAAATTTACTTTAAAAATTTTTTAAATACTATTTTAAATATAAATTAATTTTAAAATACTTTTAAAAATTTACTTTTAAAATTACTTTTAAAAAAACATTTATATTTTTAGAATTATTATCTTGTCAAAGAGAATTCTAGATTCTATTCTAAAATAACACTGTAATTACAGCAACTATCAACACCCACCTTAAAAAAGGTCTGTAGAAACCAAATGAAATTGGCAGCTAGGTGGTACAGTGAATAGAGCACTGGCCCTGGAGTCAGGAGGACCTGAGTTCAAAACCAGCTTCAGGCAAAGAACACTTACTAGCTGTGTGACCTTGGCCAAGTCACTTAACCCCAATTGCCCTGACTTCCCCCCTCAAAAAAAAAAAAAGACAAGAAACCAAAGGAAAAATTTCATCACTTTAAGTGATATTATAATGGAAATTCTAATAAATTACAGATAAAGCTACAAATAAACTATCCACATATTTTTGTATGTCCATACAGATGTGTGAAGATAATAGTAAAAATTAAGGAAAAATCAAGACGCTTTTTTGCACTGGACAATATAACTGAGTTTAAAATAACAGTTTATATAATATACTAAATTTATTTGTGAATACTAAAAATACTATGTGAATACTAAAAATACTAAATAATAATACTAAATACGAAACGTGTAAATACTAAATACTAAAAAGTCAACTATTTAGTACAAGTTGAAGACTAACAATACAATGAATGATATATAAATTAGCATTTTATTTTATATCTACCTGAAAATAAACGAGGAAACAATCAAGCTTTCGTTTGCTGGAGCCTCTGTCAAAGTACTGACCACAGGTATCCAGAATAGTGCATACTAGCCTAATTCTGAAGAGATGTTCAGGAGGGTCCAGTGGACTTGGAGTACCATCAGGATTAACACCAAATGATGTAAAAGAATAGAGAGTTCTAAAAATAACTGCTGATTCCACCATTCGGTAATTATAAAGTTCCCCCAAGAACTTGGCACTGCTGATCCGTCGCTGGTTAAACTTAGGCTGGTTAACCTTAAAAAAACAAAAGCAGAAAACTTTTAATATCTAAGATATATAGTATATATTTGTAAACAGGTGGAATCTCACATATCATTCAAAAAGCTGAATTATTGGCAGAGACCAAAAAGGGGAAAAGATTTTCTTATTCCGCCCACCCACAAATTTGTTCACTTTAGGACATAGATAATTATTTCCTAGGAAACTACAATTACTGTGGTCTAGCACTGTTTAAATTAGTACAAGTCTAAGAGAACAAAATAGGTTTCAAGATCCAGGCACCATTAAATTTATTCATAATTTCTAGAAATTTTAAAATGCATCCTTCCTCCTAATTACTCTATACAGTTTCTCTGTAATCCAAAGGAACTTAAATTGTAAGGAAAATGTTAAACAAAGTTCCTGAAAACATTTACCAATTGTAAGCCTTTGAGTGGAAAACCTAAAAGTTATTACAATGTTTTTTATAACATACTAACCTCTTTATAAAATATAATTTTTTTATATTTTATTATATATATATTTTATAAAATATAATTTTTTTAAAGCAATCAGGGTTAAGTAACTTGCTCAAGGTTACACGGCCAGTTATTTTTGTGTGGGTGCCGAGTATCTAAGACCAGAACCGATCCCAGGTCTCCCGACGCTGGGGCCAGCACTCTTACTCACTGAGCCACCTGGCCACCCCTAGGCAATTGGAGTTAAGTAACTTGCTCAAGGTTACATGGCTTATTTTGTGTGGGTGTTAAGTATCTGAGCCCGGAACCAATCCCAGGTCTCCCGACTCTGGGGCCGGCGCTCTTACTCACTGCGCCACCTGGCTGTCCCAAAATATTATTATCTTAAAAGAATGACCTGAGATTCAGAGCAGGTAAGTGACTTTGTGAACACAAAGCTGTAGTGTCAAAGTTTGGGTATGACCCAAGTCTTCCTCATTTCAAGTCTATTACATTGTGTTGACTTGCTATGGTATTAATATGCTTAAAATGATAAAAGACATAAACACTGGACATAGAAAAAAAGAATAATTCTAAATCAGAGAACAGACTAAGAAATCCATACAGCAGAAACATGCTAATAAAAACAGCAATTACAAAGAGAAAAGCATTTGATAAAAAGTTCACCTATTAAAAACATGCCAAAATTATATTTTTAAATTATGCAATTAAAGGAATTTTATTTTAATTTTTCCATTTGAACAAATTTTGGAGGCTTTCAAAAAAAGGAAAAAACACTTTTACCTCCATTCCTAGTCGAATATCTTCTAATACTCCATCCACAACGTGAATTCCAACATCCTCCTGGTAAAGTACTAATCCTGCTAAGAGGTTGGCTACACAATGAATACTATTATATTTCACATTCCAGATGTTTATCATACAACAAATAACATAGTCCTTCACTTCTGGATCCTGCCAGGGCAGCTTTCGCATCTGTCTTAGTACCTAAATAAAAAATACTTGTTTCAAGTTAACTGTAAAATTTAATAGGCAATACTATTTATTAGGAAATCAAGTAGGATAATTATCTAATTTTGATTAATGTGAAATAATTTTAATTTTGCATTATGTATCAATGTCATTCTGAAGAAATACTATACTTCTAAAAGCACTGTTTCTTCTATTCAATTATTCTTCTTTCTGGCAAACACACAGATATCAGCTTAAAAAATGGAAGTATTGAGAGCAAGGGGTGGGAGAACTCCAAAGAGACTGTACAGTAAGCAGAATGAGTTTCTTCAGCATCTCCAGGATTATCTGTTCAAGAGATGACTTAGAACAAAGTAATGACTACTTCCAGACTACAATTACATATCACCTTTTAAAAATAATTCTACCATTAAAAACTCCACAGGCAACAGAGTTAGCTGGTGCTTACTATGTTCCAGGCAATAGGCTAAGTGCTTTACAAATATTATCTCACAGGATCCAACAACTGGGGAAGGTAGGTATTATTAGCATTCCCATTTTGCAGATGAGGAAACTGAGGCAAAAGTTAAGTGACTTGCCCAGGGTCACAAAACTAGTAAGTATCTGAGGTCATATTTGAACTTGGGGCTTCCTGACTCTGAGCCAACTCTCTATCCAATGTGCCTGCCACCTAGCTGGCTTAAACTGCATCTAAACTGTTAAGTTCCTCTCTTCAATTATAATATTTACTTATTCAATGATCTTTCAACAAGAACATTTATTTACTTGCAATTTTCTTTAACCTTTAATGTCTTAACAATATGAATTCTAAAACAGCTTGCAATATCCTAGAGGTTAAGTACTACCACGGCTCCAATCATTCATATTCTTTCTTTTTTGCTTTGAACTTTAAGAAGACTAACTTTCAAAAACTTCACAACATTCCCACACCATTATTTTCCCAAATAGTTTAAATATTACTGCTTCACCTCCTTTCCTTTCATAAGATGGCTAAGGAACTACTATTATACATATTAATCCATATCCATATGTAATTTGATATAGATGATGTGTTAGTTTTATCAAACTGCTATTTTTTTCCTTTAAAAAAAATCTTATTACAAGGCATGGGTTACTGAGAAGTGATGTGAAGAGGGGTATATTCTGAAATGAATGATGCGAAAACAAAAGCCATATAAACACTACCTGATTTCTGTCAAAGGCAATGCCATCCTTCAAGTGTTTCAGGTTTATAACCTGACTCCAGTCTATCTTTCCAGCCTCACTGGATGTTAACAGTCTCCTCCACTCTGCAATCCAGCTAAACTGGCTTTCTCTGTGTCCCCACATATAATGGCTCCTTCTCCTATCTTTGTTCCTTTGTACTGCTGTCCCACATACCTGGAATGCACTCCCCACTGATACTGACATGTGTCTTGGAGAGTCTGTATCTTCCTCTAAAACGTAGCTCAAGTATCATCTTCTACATGAAGCCTTTGTTTATCCCGAAGTGTCCACCCTCCCAAACTACCTTGGACTTAACTACTTTGTATGCATTTATATTTATTCTTTCATATTTACTGTATATATTTATAGATCTATTTATTTCCCCCACTAGAACATAAGCTCCTTGAGAGTAGGAATTATTTCTGTCTTTGTCTGGCCAACACGGTGACTAGCCATTGGGAATTTAATAAATGGTGACTGATTTTTTTAGTTATCATTTATTATCTTAGTTTCCTTTTATACCCCCAAATTAATTTCCTTTTTTCCTGACATATTCCAAACTTCCTAAAAGTTTTCAAAAATCTTTTTTTAAAAATAGTATTGGCAAGCACTTTTCCAAAAAATAAAAAACTACTAGAAAACAAGAAAAGTTTAGAAAAGTTTTAATTTTTAAGTATAACTGAGACAAGGTTTTTATAGATGTCTGCATATCAGTAACAATTATAGCCTCAAGACAAGAAGAATCACCAGAAAATATCTTAAAATAACAGCAAAGTAGAAGTTAAATTTTAAAAAATCAATTTCTTGATTAGGACAAGAAGCTATTATCCTAGAAACAAAATAATATTCTTTTTTTTTTTTTAAAGCAATTGGGGTTAAGTAGCTTGCTCAAGGTTACACTGCCAGTTATTTCTGGGTGTGGTGCTAAGTGTCTGAGCCCGGATTCGATCCCCCAGGTCATCCCAACACTGGGGCCAGTGCTCTTACTCGCTGTGCTACCTGGCCGTCCCACAACATAATATTCTAAAGCATAAAAATATATCCTCAATTTTTAGTACTATTGTAAATGTTCTTCATGTTCACCAGAAGACACATGGTACAGCAGAAAGAACAATGAATGAATGGACTAGGAGTTAAGAGACCAGCTAAAGTGTTTTAGTTCTAACTTTACCCCTACTAGTTTAAGTCAGCTTAAACTTAGCAGGCCAATCTCCTCATTGGTATAGCTAAAGGATTTGGGCCAGAAAGTCTTTAAAAGCCATTTAACATTTGAACTTCTATAGACTCTTAATACAAATCATAAAAGAAACAAAGGATTTAGTCCTAGATCTCACCAATCTTAGTTTGAATAGACTTCAAACTACACCCTTTATCTCATGCTCTCAATTTAAATAATGGATACAATATCAACTGCAAAGAATTTACATTTCTGCTGCATGGGCTATGAATGCAATAATCCCAAATGCTCTATGAAATCACATGCTACTCTGCTCATTGTGTCAATTTAAAGAAAATCATAAAAAACACTGAATTGACCCAAAGATAAACATTATACTGTCACAGAGAAGGAAGAAGGACCTCTAGCAATGAATAATATCACTAAGATTTACCTTCTCAGTAGTAACCTTGGAGAGGTCCTTGTAAAGGAGCTTACGGATGTATTCCTGCAGAGGAGGACGCTTCTTCTTCACAGTTTTTTCTGCTGGAGGGGGGTTGCAGTAATAATATGCATTCTCAACCATTGTGACATATCTTGCATCAAGATGCATTGCTTGTTTCTTTCTCATCATTTGTTCCTTTAAAAACAAAGTCCAACTTAATCTCAAAATCTTTCACTCCAACATTTTATAGAAACAGATCATATGATCTCCGAATGGGAACCAGAAATCATCCAATTCATAACTGAACCCATAACTGAACAAGAACTTCCTCTGTAGTCACCTAGACTCTGCTTAAAGACCTCAAGTGATTAGGAATTCAAAACCTTCTGTTTAGAAGCCTATTCTAATTTTCTACATACCTTTCTGAGTATTAAGGGGATCCTTATAGAGAACTGACAGTTTTTTTTAAAGAATTCACTTCCCTGCAACTATTCTGCCTTCTAATGTCAAGAAAAATAACTGTATCCTTTCAAATGACAGTTCTTCAAATACCTGAAGTCAGCTATCATCTTCTACCCATTCCCAATGTTCTTTTCTCCAGGCCAAACAATCCCAATTCCTTCCACAGACCTTCATGTGGCATAATGCTTATTCCTTTTGCCTTTATCTTGGATAAGGACATGTGGATATCTGTGTCCTCCATCTGTGTGACATTCCTAAAATATGGGACCTAGAAACGAATGCAGTCTCAACAGGGCAGCACTCCCTAGAACTACCATATATCAATGCATAATCATCGCAGATTTCATGACAACCTTTTCTGGCAAAAAAGGAGGTGGGGTGCAACAATTATGTGAAGCTTTTTAAAAAAATTTATGCTGGTATTACTTGTCTTCGTTTTTGTCAGTCTTGCACCAACTTTTTTACTTACTGAAAACTGTCTTTCCATGGCTCTGTTTCACGCTGTTCAGAGAACACAATCACTTTCAGCTTGAATTCCATAGAATAGATTTTATATTTACCCATAATAAGAAAGAAATGCTTCACCTGTTAATGTATTGCTGGAGATGAACTGTACAGTGTAGCCAGTGAGGGAAGATGCAAGTCTTACCATATCACATGACTTACTCATGACAGTTTTGCCTGTCTTCCTTCTCCCCTTGCACCTACAGCTCTTTCAGTGGGTTGAGTGACAATACTGTTAGTACTACAGCACTCTAAACAAACCACACAAGACAGCTTTCAGAAATATACTGACAATGCATGTGTTAGAATTCTAGACTCACTGCTCACGATGCACCTGCACAAGATAAATGTGTATCCATGTGCCACTGGTGACTACACTGCTGCTCTTCTTACCTTTTAAGTGGTGTGATGAAAAGAATTATGCGGTGCAACAATCATGTGATGAAAGGTTACAAACCAATTGTGGACTGGAAAAAACCATGGTGTGATGATTATGCAGTATCACCTCTATCATTCTATAGATTTATATTAATGCCATTCAGTATCACATTAGGTCTTTTATTTCCATATCATAACACTGATTTATAAATATCACAGGCCACTAAAACTCCATGTCTTTATCATAAGAGTTTGTATCATAAGGACTTATTCTTTACTTTTTTTTTTCTTTTTGGAGGGATGAAGGTAGGGCAATCAGGGTTAAGTGACTTGCCCAAGGTCACATGGCTAGTGTTTTTTTTTTTTTTGTATGTTAAGTATCTGAGGCCAGATTTGAACTCAGGTCCTCCTGATTCCAGGGCTGGTACTCTATTCACTACACCACCCAGCTGCGCCTATTGTTTTACTTCTGCAGTTCAATCTTTAAAGGTAGTACTTTATATTAATCCTGATTAAGTCCACTGTTCTAATCTGCTGATTATCTTTTTTTGCAGGATCACAAATGCTCTAAAGTAAATAACCCATTCTTCAACATTGTACTAATAGAAAAAAAGAACTTAAGTTGTGTCCCAATATAACATGTCTTTTATGAAATCAGGTTAATGTCCTGGTGATTAAAACTGGCAGGAGCAGTATTTTAAAATACTACCACAAAAATCTAAAATAAGAAAAACCTAATGTTCTCTAATAAAAAAAAGAGAGAGAAATGTGGCCTGAGATGGATTCAAATATTTGCATGTAAAGGTAGAAAAAACTAATTTTAATCGTACTGGATTACCTTAACTAAGACAGAGTGAAAGGTAAAATACTTTCCAATCGCAAAGGCAAGCATTTCTCAAATAGAAATAAGGATAAAGTATAGCCATTTCTTGGTCCAAGGAATGGCTATGCTTAATAATAAAAGAACAAGATATCTTGGACTAACCCTGGTAATTATTTTGACTTTTTAAAAACAAAGACTTTTCCTCTTACCAAAAGAACACTGGTTCTCAGGTGAGACTCAGGAGATCTGAAAAGAAACCTTCCACAAGTTTCCAACAGGGTACATGCCATTTCAATATGGTGATGGGAAAAGTCTGACAGAAGCATCTGTGAAAATACATCCATATTTTTAACCTTTTCCAATAAATTGAGTAACTTTAGAATTCTATACATTCTTTAAAAAAAAAAGACCTATTTCAGTGTTTAAGAAATTTCAAAATTTGACTTTTTGTCTTTAAACTTAAAAATTTAACCTTTCTTAGATATCTCCTTGAATAATTCTAATTCTTAAATGGAACAGATAAAAGAAATGTTTCCTTTTTAATGTGTTATAATGAAATATTATCATCCATTGCTATTTTTATTCTAAGATCATGCATAAATGAACATCAGTACCTTATAATATTATTACTAACTTACATTTACATAGCACTTTAAGGTTTTTATTTCCATATAAATCCATTAAATCAAAAGAAATGATCACAACACTAACCTTTAAACAATGTAGTGTATCATTTTTAGTGAACATTTTAAATTTTGTTAGCTCTCCAATAAACCGAACAGTTTTGTTCTTCGTTTCAATATTGATCTGGTCCTTTTTTCGTACCTAATGAGAAAAATGAAAAAGACATGTGTAGGTATATAACAGTTTGAAATATGTTAATTTCTTCTGATGGAAAAAAAAATATCACTAACTGTTGTGCTTACTGCAGTTTAAAAAAAAAGTTACAAATTCATATTTTCCAGCTTATATTGCATATAGCTGATTTGTACAGCTATTTGTTGCATGTTGTTTCCCTCTTTAGACAGTGAGTTCTTGACAGAAAAGATTATCTTTTGCCTTTCTTTGAATCTACAGGCCTAGCACAGTGCCTGCTACATAATGAGTGCAAATCCCCACTCTCAAGCAGCTTACATTCTATCAGGACAAACAAGGTAATTAAGGAGAGGAAGGGACAGTAAAGAATCAGGAGCAGTTTTGTGTAGAACATGGCACTTTAAATTAAAGTGACAGATTCTGAAGCAAAGGTAAGGAGCACATGCATTCCAAGAATAAGGAATAGTCATGAAAGCATAAAGGCATGGAGATAGAAGCCTGAAGACTAGGCATGTAGAACTGAGAGAAGACCAATTTGTCCTGGTCACAGAGTGAGGGTAAATAATGTACAAATGAGTCTAACAAAGCAGAATGGGGCCAGACTGTGAACAGCTCTAAATGCCAAGAGTTAACTTTTTATCCTAGAAAGTAAAAGAAGTCTCTAGTGAGGAAGACAGTGACATGGTCCGTTGAGTAGGGCAGTGACATGGTCAGACCTATTTTTGACAAAACTGTTAAAGATGAATTGGAGTAGAAAGAGATCTGAATCAGGAAGAACAATTATGTGGCCAACTGCAACAGAAGAGCTGAGAAGCAGTAAGGGTCTGAAAGAGAGGCCAGAAGGTGATACAGATAAAGCATTGTATATGGAGTTGGGAAAACCTAAATTCAAATTCAAATTACTAGATGTGTGACCATGGGCAAATCAGTTAACCACTATCTGCCTCACTTTCCTCAACTGTAAAATAAGGATAATGGTGTGCCCCTGTCTCAGAGGGTTCTTGCAAGTCTCAAATGAAATATTTATAAAACTGGAACAATGCCTGACACATAGTAGGTACTTAAACATTTATTCTCCTCTCTTCTTCAACCCCCACCCCCAACTTAGGTGGCAGCTGTGTAAGCAGAGAAAAGGGGGTTAGACATAAGATACTTTGGAGGAAGAAATAGCAAGATCTGGTAACTTGTTTGATATTTAACAGGAAAGGCAACTAAGGACTCAAATATAACTAGGTTATATGAAAAAGATACACTGTAACAAAAACTTTATAAAGACACAAATCAAGGGATCATAGTAGTAGCATTAAACTACATTTTTTAACAATGAAGTTCACTCCTATGAAAGTTTATGTAAATGTTTTCCTATGTAAAAAAAATAAATAAATCAGCCTGTCATTTGCCATTACTCAAACCCTGTCCAAACAAAAATTCTGTTAAATATTTATTCACAAATCCTGCTTCAAACACATAAGAAATGTCTGACATGATAAAATGTTTACCACAATAGAGGAATCTGAATAGTCCTTTATAGAGAACTTAAAAGAATTTAGCCTTTTTAAGAAAAAGTAATCTTACATCTAATTGTGTTGATTAAATGCTTGAGGAATTTGTTTTTCTAGGGTCTGTTATTATCCTGTTCCTATGTCTAATGATTGTTCACTTCATCCCTCTTTATCTGGTCACTATTTTCACTTCTCTCACTATCACCAGGTAGTTTCACCAGGCAGTCACCCTTGTCAGAGATGCATAATTACTGAATCTCAGGGTTTGAAGTTGGAAATGAAAATTAGAAATTTTCTGATACAAGTCCATCATATTATAGATGAGAAAACTGAAGTCCAGTAAGTTTAAATGGTTTGTCCAAGGTCACAAAGGCATTAGAAGGGATGAAAACCAGGTGTTCTTTCTCTTTCTCCTGCAATGGTTCCATCAATTAGCACAGAATTTCATCTGAGAGCACGAAGGAGAGCAAAGAAGAGAGTTCCCAGAAACCACCACAGTATCAGCTCCTGGTTTCCTACTAGTGTATTCAGATATGACTGTTACACTTAGAAACCTTCCCTATAAAAAGAACTGGAAATTTTAAAAGAGAAATATCTTAAATATATGGTAAAAGCATAAATGGAAAATGAGATGGTGACAGACTCATTATAGAGTTTGTGGGTCTATGGAGTTTCTTACGCCTTCAAAAACTGGGTACTGGGATTACTAGGACTCCAATACCTAAGCAACATGTTGACATAAACATATAATGGAGTCAGAGTGAATTCTAGGGATTAAATAATAATAATAACGTCAATGATGATGATTATGATAATGGATTCTGTCTTCAACCAGAAGAGAAACTTGGCAGCCCAAGACCTTGGAGTTGGCAGAGAATTCACTAACTGCCATAACTTCAGAAGATCCCTCCATTATTTCACACACATTAATTTAAGAATTTCTCATTTTCTGAGTTGTCAAGCAAATTTGTACAATCTGAAAGATAACACTATCTCAAAAAGATCATTAGGTATTTTTAAACTAAGCCTGTAGACATTAAGAAATAAGTAGTAAAAATACATACATGAAATCTGAAATCTCCCTTCAGCATCGAACAAAGATCCTCTGCAACATCTGACATGCAAGGATGTAATGTAGCAACCAATCTTGCATAAAATGGTAATAAATCCAATCTGCAAAAAATATATATAGCATGCAATAAAGGAAAGTATATATCAGAGTTCATTCCTTTAAATATAAATTTACATATATGTTTCACATAATTATGAATGTAAAAAAGCATATATTGACCACATATTAGGAGATACCACAATAAAATACAACAAAAGCAATTAATTTATAGAAATTTTTAAAAAGTTAATCCTCTAATGCTTTATGGTATATATTTACAACTTTATTGAAGACATCTGTTCAAAATTATTAATGATCTTAATGTAAAAATATATAAAACCTTGTAACAGTCTAAACCAGGGATGGGGAACCTGCAGCCTCAAGGTCACATGTGGCTCTCTTCATTCTCAAGTGCAGCCCTTTAACTGAATACAAACTTCATGGAACAAATCCCCTTAATAAAAGGATTTTTTCTGTAAAATCTGGACTCAGTCAAAAGGCTGTATCCAAGAACCTAGAAGGCCACATGTGTCCTTGAGGCTACTGGCTCCCCACCCCGGTCTAAACATTTGTCATATAATTACCAAATGACAATACAGCCGCCACCAGTTCAGAGATAATCAAGCACTGCAGTATAGACTAGAAAGTTTATTAATAACAACACTTAGAGTTATCTAAGTTATTTATCTAGAAAGCTCAATTATCTGGAACATGACTGAAAAATAGAAAGAAACAAAAGATCTCTGAGGCATATGTTTTCAAACACAACCAATGCACTGATTTGTTTTGCCTGACTGTACTTACTAATGACAAGGGGGATTATACTGGGGTGATTGAGGGAAGTGAAAGGTCTATCATCGGAAGAGGATAATAATATTAAAAAATAAAAACGTTTCCCTTCTTCCCTCCCCAAAAAGGCATCTGAGCAGACAAAATGTATATGCATTCACTAAAGCTTATTTACTAATTTACAGAGAAACTCTCATTTAGAGTGTATTTTTCTTGCTTTACATATAGTTCTAACAAATTTCCTAGCTGGCTGACTGGTTCACAGCAGACCAGAATAAGCATAGAGCTAAGCTGCACACTAACAGCAAGAAGTAACTGATAACAAGTAAAGAAGAATAAAAATTATAAAAAAGACAATATTTTAAAAAAGCATAACAGTTTGAAGCCATTTAATGTAATAACAAAACTGTAAGCCAATTACTGAAAATTACAGTAAATTATGTTCATAGTGCAAACTCTGAGTCATCAAAATGTTTACTTTTATCTACTCTCTCTCAACTCCATTCTCTTTAGTCAATCCTGACTACTTGTACTCTCTGTTCTCCTCTGACTTCTCTGCACTTTTGTTCCTGATTTGGTTCAATGTCCTCTTTACTTTGGATGTCCTACCTATTGTTACTGCTCTCTCCTAGCTGCTACAGACCCAGCTCAAACACAACTTATTCCAAGAAGACTTTTTGAAGGCATCCAGCACTGTGACTCTCTGACAACACAGTTAAGTGCTTTCATCTTTGGAGAAAGGCTTGGAGAGCTCTCCAGGTTTGGCATTTGAGTTTAGTTCACTCTCTTCAAGGGGCTGTCATGCATTATATACCTCCCACACAGCTGATTCTGAAAGCCAGCATAATGCAGTGATAAGAAGGCTGGTATTAAAAATAAGGAGAGACCTAGATTCGAACCTGTTGCTGTACAGTCGTTTTTCAGTTATTTCTGGCTCTTTGTGACCATTGAGGGGTTTTCGTAGCAAAGATACTGGAGTGATTTGCCATTTCCTTCTCCAGCTCATTTTATAGATTAAGAAACTGAAGCAAACAGGGTTAAGTGATTTGCCTAGGGTCAGCTAGAAAGTGTCTAAGACCAAATATGAACTCAGGAAGATGAGTCTTTCTGACTCCAGTTCCAGTCCCAAATATATACAAAATAAATGAAAGGAGGTTATTAAGGCAGGGTATATGTACAGAGGTTTAAAATGTTAAAATAATGGTGAATGAAGTACAGTGAAATGGGTGCTGGATTTGGAGTAAGGGGCACAGGGTTCAAAACCCAGTCCTGACATTTAATAGCTCTGTAACCTTGAGCAAGCTCATTAATCTGTCTGGGCCTCAGGTTTCTCATTTGTAAAATGAGGAGCATGAAATTAAACAGCTTCTAAGATCTCGCTCTCAGCTACATATCAACTAGCCTAAGATCACCATCCTTCTGTTAGAACACAATATTTCTGGTAAATTCACCAAGTTGTCTCCAAGCAAGTAGTTCCTGTCTAAATCTGAAATTCAGGACCATTTTCACTCAGGAAAAGAAAGTGAGAGAGACAGAGAGAGAGAAAAAGGAGATAGGGAAGGAATAAGGAAGGAAGGAGCACTCCGTAAAAAAAATTAATACTATGTTAATGTACATTTAACGCATTCAGGATCTATACAAATTTCATGCCTATTTTAGCTATGTTTTACACTGTAAGTTTATAGAAAGAAGAAATCTTGTTTGACTCCAATTCATACATAACACGAATTATTATAAATTTATTGTTATTACAAATATAATATAATTAATATAATCTCATGATTTCTTATTCTAAGGAAATCTTTATGATAAACCAGAAATCCGAAGAGGTAAACTCAAAACAACTTTAATAGATTAATGTCAGAATCTTATAGGACAAAGTAACTGGATATTTTATTAGCAAGACATCACTGTCAAATTACTGGAGACTTTCAGTTATTCCAGTTAACCTCCTAATGGATTTTTCCTTAGTTAATTAATAACGAAGCATGTATTTATATTTTCAAGGTCTGAAGGAGTATATGTTCAAAATAAACTAGTTGTAGTTAATGATTATCAAGTTAGTAAACATATACTTATTAACTACAAAAAACACATCAAGCAACAGATTTTAAGATGTTAATAGTTAAGAGTTTAGGAGTTTATAAGAAGAAAAGGGGACATATATTTACAGTTATCTTCCACTCAATCATCTCCCTAAAAGTATGTCAAGTTTCTTTTGGATATGAGATATCTGACTACAGAAAGCTACTAATTTTATCTCCGTTCAAAATATCAAACAAAAATTAAATGTTTGAAGTACTTTGTAATAGTTCAATTAAAGAATACAAAGGAGTTTCCTTCAAGGAAAACAAGCAAAGATGATGCTAAATAAATGAAATATAATAAAGAAAAGGCTGCAATCAATAAATATGAAATTGGCATTCACAAGGCTCTCTTGGTTAACTTTTCATAGAAATGTAAACATTCCTAAAGCACTAGCACCATCAAGTGGCAAGTATCTAGTATAAAATGTCACTTTGGGTATTACTATCAGATGTCCAGGGTTTTTATTGTTGTTTTAAAACTAAGTATTGCTAGGTGTTGCAATGGACAGAGCATTGGGCCTGGAATCAGGAAGACCTGAGCTTAAATGCAGCCTCGGATACTTACCAGCTGTGTGACCCTGGGCAAGCCACTTAACCCTGTTTGCCTCAATTTCCTAATCTATAAAATGAGGTGGAAAGGAAATGGCAAACCATTCCAGCATCTTTGCCAAGAAAAGCCCAAATGAGTTCACAAAGAGTAAAACATGACTAAAATGACTGAACAAAGACAACTTTAATATTTCCAAAATACAGATATTCAAGTAGAATAATTTGCCAACTTGAAAATGCAGAGGACTCCCCTGGAATTTGGCAGGTAAAGTTGTTCAAGTACAAAGAAAGGAAACTTTTGGTTCTACTTTTGAAGGGGACATGATATATACTGGAAAAACTCTTGATACACAGCTGCTAAACTTGAATCTCCTGGCTATAAAGTAACCAAAAACAAATAACAGGCAAAGCCAGATTTGAAACAAAGTTATTTCCCAATTCTGTCATTGTCTGACTTCACAAGGTATAAATTTGTTGTTTAAATGTCTGTAAAATAATTTTTTTTAATCTAAACAAATTTGTTTTTTTTTATTTTTATATATTTTATTAAATATTTTCCAATTACATATAAAAATATTTTTCAACTAAAAAAAAAAACAACTTAAATTTCAAATTCTCTCCCTCACTCCCTGAGAATGTAAAAAATTGGACACTGATGACACATGTGAAGCCAGGCAAAACTTTTCCACATATGTAATGTTGCTAAAAAAAAAAAAAAAGTAAGAAAAATAAAGTTTTAAAAGTATGCTTTAATCTGTATTCAGAGTTCATCAATTCTTTTTGAGTCCTTTGTAAGAGTTTTAGCTCACTGTCTTGAACAGGGTAGTTAAATCTTTTGCAGCTGATCATTCTTTCAATATTGTTGTTACAATGTACAATGTTCTGGTTCTGCTCATTTCACTTTACATCAATTCATATAAGTCTTCCCAGGTTTTTCTGAAACCATCTCTCATCACATACAACGTATTCCATCACAATCATATATCAACCTGTTCAGTCATTCCCCAACTGAAGCGCATCCCCTTGATTTCCAATTCTTTGCCACCACAGAAAGAGCTGCTATAAATATTTTTTGTTCAAATAGGTCCTTTTCCCTTAAAAAAAAAAAAAACCAAACCGCTTTAGGATATAGACCTTGTAGTACTATTGCTCAGTCAATGGATAATTTAAGCACAGTTTTATAGCTCCTTGGCCATACTTTTAAATTGTTCTCCAGGATAGTTGGATTAGTTCACAACTTCACAAAGAATGCATTAGCATCTCAATTTTTCCACATCCCTCCAGCATTCATTTTCCTTTTCTGCCATGTTAGCTGAACTGAGGTAGTGTCTCAGAGTGGTTTTAATTTGCATTTCTCTAATCTGTAGTGATTTGGAGTATTTTTCTGGTAACTACAGATAGCTTTGATTTCTTCTAAAAACTGCCTGTTTATATCCTTTGAACATTTATCAATTGGGGAATGACATTTTTTTAAATTTAGCTCATTCCCTATATATTTGAGAAATTAGGCCTTGTATCAGCAAAATCTGTGTAAAAATTTTCCCCCAGATTCCTGTTCTCCTCCTAATTTTAACTTATAAATTTTGTTTTTGCAATTTCATGTAATCAAAATGACCCATTTTACTTCCTGTGAGCCTTTCTATCTTGTATGGTCATAAACTCTCCCTTATCCATAGAGCTGACAGGTACATTTTCCTCATGCTTCCCTAATTTACTTATGACATCACCCTTTATGTCTAAATCATATATCCATTTTTACCTTATTGTGGTATATGAAGTGAGATCATGGTCCATGCTTACTTTCTGGCTACCTAATTTCCAGTTTTCAGAAAAATGTTTATCAAATGGCCAAGTTCTTGCCTCAAAAGCTTGATCTTTGGGTTTATCAAACACTACTGTGGTCATTTACTATAGTGTACTGTTTACCTAATCTACTCCACAGATCCATTCTATTTCTAAGCCAGTACAGTTGTCCCTTCAACAACAGGGAGGTCAGGGATGCCATGGCCCCATGATTTGGAAAATCTGAGTAAAATTTTTGGCCCTCCCATTGTGCCAGGGAAGTTAATTTTTTTTCCTTTTTCTTTTATGGGGTGTTTGTAACACCTTACTGTAAAATTTGGGTTGATATTATACAACAGCATGTCTATGTGTGAGATGCATTTCTGAGTTTCTAAACTTTTTGTGTGGTGTGAGGCTACTGCAAAACTCCACAAAAATTCCCATTTAATTTCTTATGCCAGTCCACGATCTATCAAAACCATGATAGGGTTGTATTGTTTTAATGATTACTATTTTATAATGTAGTTTGAAATTTGGTACTGCTAGCCCAACTTCATTCATTTTTTAATTGATTCCCTTGATGTTCTTTTTTTTCCTTCAAAATGAATTTCGTTATATATTTTCTAGCTCTATAAAATAATTCTTTGGTCACTGGATAAGTATGGCATTAAATAAGTAAAATAACTTAGGAAGAATTCTCATTTTTGTTATATTGGCTTGGCCTACCCATAAGCAATGAATATTTGCTTAGAACTGTCTGTGTGAAAAGTATTTTGTACTTATGTTCACAGAGTCCTTGGCTTTGTCTTGGCAAGCAGAGTTCTAAGTATTTTATATTGTCTGCAGTTATTTTAAATGGAATTTCTCTATCTCTTCCTATTGGATTTTGTTGATAGCATATAGAAATGCAAGTGATTTATATGGGTTTATTTTATAGTCTACAACTCTGGTATGGCTGGTAATTGTTTCAACTAATTTTTAGATGGTTTTCTAGAACTCTCTAAGAATACCATCATATCGTCTGCAAAGGGTGACAGCTTTTGTTTCCTTGCTGCCTATTTTTATTCCTTCAATTTATCTTGTTGCTGCTGCTGCTTTAGCTAGCATTTCTAGTATAATACTGAATAGTAGTGATAATGGACATTCATCCCTAATCATGTTGGGAAGGCTTCAAGGTTTTCACTGTTAACAGATAATGCTGGCTTTTGGTTTTAGATAGACCTCATTCGTTCCTATGCTTTGTAGTGTTTTTAATAGGAAGGGGTATTGTATATATCAAAGACTTTTTCTGAATCTAAAGATATAATAATGATTTTTGGTTTTGTAATTGTGGTCAATCATATTGATAGGTTTTCCTAATATTGAACTAGCTATGCAATCCTGGTATAAATCTCACCAGACCATAATGTATAATCTTTTTGACACATTGCTGCAAGTACCATGCTAGCATTTTACTTAAAATTTTTACATCAATATTCATTAGGGAAAGTGGTCTATAGTTTTCTTTCTTTGTTTTTACTCTCTCTGGTTCAGATATTAAAACCAAAGAGCGCCAGTCTAGAGCTGGGAAAACTCATTTTCGTGAGCTCAAATCTGGCCTCAGATACTTTCCAGAAAGGCAAAAACATGGTCCCTGCCCTCAAGGAGTTCACATTTTAATGAAGGTAATGACAGGTCAAAATTTACACATGCAAGATATTTATAAAAATAGAAGGTAATCTCAAAGGGAAGGCAGGTAAATGGTGCAGTGAATAGATTGCTGGGTCTGGAGTCTGAAAGACCTGAATTCAAATCTGGCTTCAGATACTTACTAGCTGTGTGACCATGGGAAAGTCACTTAATAACTATTTGCTTCAGTTTTCTCATCTATAAAATGAGCTGGGGAAGGAAATGGCAAACCACTCCCGTATCTTTGCCAAGAAAACCCCAAATGGAGTCAAGAAGAGTGGGACAAAACTGAAAAACAACATTCATTAAGAAAACTGGTCTATAGTTTTCTTTCTGTTTTTACTCTCACTGGTTTAGGGATCAAAATCATATCTGTGTCATAAAAGATATTTGGTAAGATTCCTTCTTTACCTATTTTTAGTGTTCCTTAAATATTTGGTTGAATTTACTTGTAAATTCTTCTGACCCTGGTAATTTTTTCTTATGGAGCTCATTTATGGCTTATTGAATTCCTCTGATAATATTATTTGAGTATTCTAAGTTAGTATTAGTTGAGTATTCTATTTCCTCCTCTGTGAATCTGGCCAGTATAGGTTTTTGTAAATATTCATGCATTTCACTAAGTTTTACTGGAATATAATTGGGCAAAATAACTTCTAATAATTGCTTTAATTTTATCTTCCTTGGCAGTACAAGAACCCTTTTCATTTCTGATACTGTTAATATGATCTTCCTTTTTTAAAATCAAATTAACCTAAAGTTCATCTATTTTCTTGGGTTTTTTCCTCCCTCCCATAAAATCAGCTACTAGTTCTGTTTATTAATTTAATGGTTTTGTTTTTTTAATTTTCAATTTTGTTAAGCTCTCCTTTGATTTTCAGAATTTTCATTTTAGTGTTTAATTGGAGATTTGTCCTTTTTCTAGTTTTTTTTTCAGATGCATCGCCAATTCACTGAACTGCTCTTTCTCTTTTTTTACTGATATAGGTATTTAAAGATATAAATTTTCCCCTAAGTACTGCTGTGGCTGCATCCCATAAACTTGTGGATATTGTCTCATTGTCATTCTCTTTTAATGAAATTGTTTTTATGATTTATTCTTTAACCTACTCATTCTTTAGGATTAGGTTATTGTCTCCAATTTTTCATCTCTACTTCCACAGTCCTTTATTGAATGTAATTTTTATAGCATTATGGTCTCAAAAAGATGCATTTCATATTTTTGCTTTTCTGCCTTTGGTTGTGAGATTTTTATGCCATAATACATGTTCAATTTTTTGTGAAGGTGCCATGTACAGCTAAAAATACATATATGCTTGCTATTTCCATTCAGTTTTCTTCAGAGCTCTAGCTTATCTAACTTTTCAAAGATTCTATTCTATTCCTTAACTTCTTTCTTATTTATTTTATGGATATCTTTACCTAAGTCTGAGAGGAAAAGGTTGGGGTTGTCCACTAGTATAATTTTACTGTCTATTTGCTCCTGTATTTCATTTAATTTTTCCTTTAAGAAGATGTATGCTATACCATTTGGTGCATATGTTTAGTATTGCTCATTTCATTGTCTATGATGCCTTTTAGCAAGAGGTAGTTTCCCCACTTATCCCTCATAATGAGATTAGTTTTTGCTTTTGCTTTATCTGAGATCTTCACTGCTATCCCTGCCTTTTTTACTTCAACTAAAGCATGATTCAGTTCCTTTAACTCTCAAATGTGCTTCCTACAAACACAGTGCTGGACTCTGCTTTCTCATGCATTTAGCTACCTGCTTCCCTTTTGTGGCTCAGTTCATCCCATTCACATTCAAAGTTATGAGCATTTCCCTCCCTCTGTATATCTTCTGTTTATCCTTCTCTTTTTATCTGGCCTGCTTTACTTTTGACCCTGCTTTCACTTATCTGCCCTCTTTTGTATCACTGCCCCCTTTCCGGGCACTTCTCATATTCCCTTCCCCTGGTGGGTAAGATAGATTTCTATTATCAATTGAGAATACTTACAGATAGTTCTTGCTTTACTTAAGTGGACTGTTTCACACACCTCTACATACAGCAATTTTTATGTAATGTGAACTTGCCTGCAGACATGGGGAAAAGAGGGATGGAGCAAATAAAGAGGCTATTTGCCCTTGGAGGTAGGGAGCCAGCACACAATTCAAGGACATGAAAAGGCTGGGGTCAAGGAACAAAAAGCAACACATGGAGGCTAGGGCCAAGCATGTGGGAGCCTGGCTGGAACCAAGAGGAAGAATACGCAGGGGGTAGACATAAACAAGAGAAGAGCCAATACACAGGACCAGATAAAGACACGCAGTAGCCAAGCATGGACAAAAGACAGACATGCCAAGCCTGCCATGCAGAGAGGGTGAAAGGGAACAAAGCTCTTCTCTCTCAGCTACAGAACACTCAAGCCCTTGGATCCAGCAATGGTGGCAGTCTCTTCTCATTTCACATGAATGTTTTTTTGGAGGGAGGAAGGGGGAAAGAGGGGAAGAAAAGCTGGAGGCTGTGGAGTACCAAGCCAAGAGGCAGGAGCAAAGAGAGATCATAATATTGTAAAGTTAATAAAGGAATTTGTTTTGGAAAGCAGATTTTTCATAATTCTTTCTGTAAAGTTGAATTTTCATAATGCTAATTTTCATAAAGCAAGAACTGTCTTTATATATTTTTCCCTCTTTGAACTAATTTAGATTGTGAGATTCAAGCACTGCCTCCCCCCACCATCATTTTCCCTTCTACTGTAAAAGCTTTTCTTTGCATGCCTCTTTTACATGTGAAAATTTCCCTATCCTTCTCCCCCTTTCTTACCCCTTCATTTATTTATTTATTTGCTTTTTGGAGGGCAATTGGGGTTAACTGACTTGCCAAAGTCACATGGCTAGTTTTTGTATTAAGTGTCTGAGGCTGGATTTGAATTCAGGTCCTCCTGACTCCAGGGCCGGTACTCTGTTCACTGCACCATCTAGCCTCACCCCCTTCATGTATTTTTTAAGATCATTTCAACTTAATCAACTCATACCCATATCCTCTGTCTTTTAACTTTTAACTGCCCTAATAATGATAAAGCTCTTGGAAGTTACATGTATCTTCTAATAAACAATTCAACAACTGAGTCCCTTAAGATTTCCCTTTCACATTTATCTTTTTATGCTTCTTTTGTAGCTTGAGTTTGAATGACAAACTTTCTATTTGGCTCTGGTCTTTTCATCAGGAATGCTTGACAATCCTCTATTTCGTTAAATATCCATTTTCCCCCCTCCAAAGGATTATACTCAGTTCTGATGGTTAGGTTGTTTTTTTGGTTATAATCCCAGCTCCTCTGCCTTCCAGAGTATCATATTCCAAGTTGTCTTCTCCTTTAACATGAGGTGATAAATCTTGTATGATCCTTACTCTGACTCTGCTGTCTTTGAATAGTTTCTTTCTGGCTGTTTCAAGTATTTTATCTTTGACTCTGGAGCTCTCAAATTTGGCCACAAAATTCCTGAGTTTTCATTTTGAGATCTTTCAGGCAGTGATCAGTGGATTCTTCCAATTTTTATTTTACTCCCTGGTTCTAGGATATCAAGGTATTTTTCCTCAACAATTTATTAAAATATGATGTCTAGACTCTTTTATCATGGTTTTCAGGTAGTCCAATAATTCTAATCTCTCCTTCATCTATTTTCTAGGGCATTTGGGTTTTTTTTCCCAATAAGATATTTTCATTTTATTCTATTTTTTTAATTCTTTTGACGTTTTATTGTTTCTTGATATTCCATGGAGTCATTAGCTTTCACTTGCCCAATTCTAATTTTTAAGGAGTTATTTTCATCAGCGTGAATTTTTGTACCTCTTTTTCTATTTAGCCAATTATTTTTAAAGTTTTTTTAAGGTATTTAAAAAGTATTTTTCATGCCTCTTTTACCTACCTCTTAATTGTCTTTTTCATGATTTTCTTCCTTTGCTCTAATTTTTTAAATTTATTTTTCCTTTACCACTCTTATATGCTCATTTTTCCATGCTATTTCTTTTGAACTTTAAAGCTGGGCTTTGTTCTTGGCTTTGGGGGGCAGAGGGGAGAGACGGAAGGACGCTGTCTTAAGCTTTAGGCTTTTTCACATTAATTTTACTAGTTCTGAGCGTCTGGAAGTTTTCAGTGCTTCCAAGAACTGTGATTTGGGGAGAGGTGTGGTCACTGCTCTTTTGATCTTCATTTTGGTCCTTACCCAAGAAGGACCCCTAATCCCTGAGGATTGTAATCAATACTGCTCCTCACGGCCTCTACTCCCATGGGACCAAAAATGAACTGGAAAGTGAGGGGATATCCATCAATTTGGAAATGGCTGAACAAGTTGAGGAATATGAATGTAATGGAATACTATTGTGCTATAATAACAGGTGGACTTCAGAAAAACTTGGAAAGGCTGAATTGATGCTGAGTGAAATGAGCAGAACCAGGAGAACAATGAAAGCAGTAACAACCACAGCATGCAATGAACTGATTTTGACAGACTTAGCCTTTCTAAGCAATGCAAGGACCAAAAACAATTCCAAAGGACTCATGATGGAAAATGCCATCCACATCAAGAGAAAGAACTATGGATTCTGAATGCAGTGTGAAGCAGACTATTTTCTTTTTGTTGTTGTTTTGTTTTGTTTTTCTATCTCACGGCTTCTCCCATTTGTTATAATTCTTCTATACAACATGACTAATGTGAAAATATGTTTAATAGGAATTTATATGTAGAGCCTATATCAGATTGGAGGCTCTCTTGGGGGGGGAGGAGGAGGCTGGGGAGAAAAATTTAAATTTATGGAAGTGAATGTTAAAAACTAAAAATAGGGGCAGCTAGGTGGCACAGTGAATACAGCACTGGCCCTGGAGTCAGGAAGACCTGAGTTCAAATCCGGCCTCAGACACAACACAAAACTAGCCGTGTGACCTTGGGCAAGTAACTTAACCCCAATTGCCCTACCTTTCCCTTCCAAAAAGCAAAAAGAAAAATCTAAAAAAAAAACTAAAATAAATTTTAAAAAAAAGAAAATTAGGGTTTCACTCACAATTATGCAAAAGGAAAAAAATTACAACCAAACAAAGAACAGAAGAGGGCAGAAGAAACAATATGGAATACATTAAGATTAAAAAACTTTCCTAAAATCAATGTGGCTAGAGTAAGGGAAAAAAACAAAGATGGGTGGGGAGGAGGAGAAATGAAAACTAATTTTTTTTTGATAGCTCTAATTGCTAAAAAAAAAAAAAAAAAAGTTTTCTCTTATATAACACCTAAATCTCTTTCTCAACTTCCAACCAGTATTCCCAGTTTAGTCTCCTTGAGCCAAGCAGAACAACTCTAATCACTATTATGTTACAATCCAACAGACATTTAAAGACATTTCATTACCCCTGTCTTCTCTTCTCCAAGTTCCTTCAACCAGTTTTCACATAGCATGATCTCAAGGTCCTTCCCCATCCTGGCTACTACAATATTCTAATTATCCTTCATCTTTTATCAATGTCCTACCTAAATGTAGTATCTGAGGGGATTAAAGATACAGACTAAGACATACATTTTCAGACACCATCAATGGGGAAATTGTTTGACTATGCATATTCATTGCAAGGGTTTTGTTTTCCTTTGTCAATGGTGAAGGGAGGGAATAAAGTAAGGATAAAGTAGCAAAAAAAAGGAGGTCATTTTCGACACAACAGAAAATCAAAAAGAATCACATATAATCAGGACATCTGAAAGTTATATGCTGAATTTATTATTGAACCAAAGTGTTGGATTTACAGGAAAAGTAAATTAAACATAAACAGAAATACATAGCCTTACATACAATTCTCTTTTTCTGTTTTACTCTATGTATGAATATGCCCATTTTATTTGGAGTTTATTAAATTCAGAACTTTTACATATAAAATTCTAAAAATAAAGAAATTGTGGCACCTATAATTAAACACAATATTCCAGGTGTGGTCTGAACTGGGAAAAGTAAAATAAGTCTTGGATATTACATGTCTCTACATGGAAAATAAGAGTGCATTAACTTTAGTAACTGCCATATCATACTGTTGATTTGTCTTGAGCTGACAACCTAGAAACTTTCCTCCTTTTCCCCTAAGCTCTCTATGTTTAGGGGTTTAACCAGGGATTCTTAACAAAGGTCCACTAACTTGTTTTCAAAAATATGTTAATAACCATATTTCAATGTAATTGGTTTCCTTTGTAATCCTACATATTTCATGCATTTAAAAACATTCAGAGAAGGAATCCATAGGTTTCACCAGATTTCAAAAGAGGTCTGTGACACAAAAATAAGGTTAATAACTCCTAGCCTAAGCAGCTATTTTGCCTATATCTCTCTGCTATGATTTTGTATTTATATTGTATTACCTGACCTTCTACTTTCTTCTTATGCCTTTTCAGAAATATAAATTTGATTGGTAAGTTCTCTAAATAGCTTTCCTTCTACCTTAGAACTGTTTTACTTTGTGATTCCATAATGCACATATTTTCTTGTATACAAGTTGTGTTCATTATTATAATGAAATAAAAGATTATCTTGAAACATCTTAAATAACTACCTATTTTGTACATAAAATATTCCCTCTCCTCCCAAATCAACAACATCCAATATTTTAACATGTGTATAGTTTTAATAATTTCAAAATTTATCTTTAAATGTCATTCATTATAGTTTTTGGTTATTGGGTTTTTAAAAAAATTCTTAGTGTGGAATGAAGAAGAGTGACTCTTCTAGTAGTAACAATAACAAGTAATACAGTATATATTTTCATCCCTACAGAAAAAACTTCTTTCATTTACACTCTTGGTTGAGTCAAAAGAGGTCCACTCTAATATGAATATCCCAAAAGTAAATGTAAGCACATGTCAAAGAAAAAAGTTATCATACTTCTTTACATTAATACACATTTTTTTTTTAAGCAATTGGGGTTAAGTAACTTGCTCAAGGTTACAAGGCCAGTTATTTTGTGTGGGTGTTAAGTATCTGAGGCCAGAACCGATCCTGGGTCTCCCAAAGCCAGGGCCAGCGCTTTTACTCACTGCGCCACCTGGCCACCCCAATACATATCTTAAGAAGAGATTTTGTTGGGGTTTGCTTTTTTGGGGGGAAAGGTGGGCGGGGGTGAGAGGGGAATCCAATAAGGAATATGACAAAACAACAGTGTCAAGAGGCGACAAAAAAATAGTATCAATTAGACAATAAATCCAAACAGAAACACTGAGCCACCAACAGTCTTCAGTTTGAAAAATGATTTGCATAGTATGTGTATTAGCGATACCTAACTATCTAAAATGTCATGAAGAATTTAGTCTAAGACCCTAGAACAGGACTGCACAACCTGTGGCCTGTGAGTTGCTTATGGCCCGCTGGCCACCCCAAATCCTTCAGTAGGCTGTAGCTTGTGTAGGCCTGCTCTAGATGGAACACGATGCAAAGAGCTTATAAATTTAACTTAACAGAAAGACTCTTTTACATCATGCTATTATCGCTCACTATTGTCCATTAAAAGCACAAAGGCAAAAATATAAGTTAAAGTTTTAATAAGTGTACATTATTGTCCATTAAATACTTTATCTTAAAATTACAGATAAATCTCAACAGAAACTTTACAAATACTTATGTAAAAACCAAATGTAGGTGAAAATTATGAATACTTAAATCAAGCAAATAACAAAAAACGTTTAGGAAGTCAAAAATGGATGCTTGAGGACTTGATAAATCCAGTATACAGGAGTAATACTTCGAGGAAAAAAGAGAATTTGGAGCATAATTAACCCTTAAAATCACTGAGGCAACAAAACTTATCATTATTCTATATTTTTAATGCCTACCTTTGTCTAGGAACTATGAAGAGTGCTCGTACTAGCTTCCTTCTATTTGCTTTTGTGTTCATATTCATGCAAAAATCCATTGCTGCCTACAGAAGAAAAAAAAAATCAAACTTTTTTCTTTTAAAACCTCATTTTAAATACAGAAAGCCAACCTGCTACAATATTTTCAATGATAAATGTTTCACAATACTAATAAAAAGTATTATAAGCACATGAAAAATAACAAGCCCTTATACAGATGGCTCTCTGCGCTGGCTAACAGGGAGGAATATAAGAACTGTAGGTGATAGAAAAAAATAAGGTATCAATAAATATCTAAATAAACCTTAAGAACAGAAAAAAAAAATAAATCCACAGATCCACAGTACTTCCAGAATATAATTCTTCACCATGCAAAGCTAAAAAAATATAATTTAGAAACTTAGTAGTCAACTAAGGTAAAAAGGGGCTTGTTGGGAATCTTAATCCCTTAATTACTGATTACCCTTGTACTAAGTGAAAAAGCAACAAGAAGATAATGTATGTTTAGCAAGTAATTATAAGAAAAATTATAACAGTATTCATTACATGAGAGTTAAGTAGTTATCAGAAATTATTTGGGAAGTTTAGAATATAGCTGGGGAAAATTTATAATGAATCACAAAAAGCACAGAGAATAAACAGTATACCTACTAAAAATAAGGGAGAAATATATTACTCAGAAACTAATCACAGAAACCCAGATTGCTGAAAGGATTCTAGACAACTGAAATTTGGTAGTTCAAGCACAATCCTGCACTGTAGTTTATATGTCATTTAATTTATGTTTCTATGTGTAACACTTCCCCAAATATATGCTATTATTTCTAATATAGCTGAAAAATATTAAAAAACTGGAAAAGGCATATGTAAAAGAGGTCTTTAATAAACTATGGACTAAGGGGCGGCCAGGTGGCATAGTGAGTAAAAGAGCCGGCCCCAGAGTCGGAAGACCTGGGTTCGGTTCTGGGCTCAGATAGTTAACATCCACACAAAATAACTGACCATGTAACCTTGAGCAAGTTACTTAACCCCCATTGCTTAGGAGCGGCCAGGTGGAGCAGTGAGTAAGAGTGCCGGCCCCAGCGTCGGGAGACCTGGGATCGGTTCCGGCCTCAGATACTCGGCACCCACACAAAAATAATAATAACTGGCAATAACTTGAGCAAGTTACTTAACCCCGATTGCTTTTAAAAAATAAATAAATAAAACAAACTATGGACTAACTTTTTAAAAGTAATTATAGCCACATATTACATTAAAATAAAATTAATATTAAATGTTTTGGGTATGTTTACAAAGCACTTTCCTTACAATAATGCATAAGGTATGTTGTTCAAAGATTGTTTACAAAGAAGACAGAAGCCCAAAAAGATTAACTTATTTGCCCAAGATCACATTTAGTTCAGTAAAGAGGAGAAATAAGACTAGAATTCAAGTATTCTCACTCCTTCCTAGTCCAGTAACTGTTTCAGTACACCATGATGCCTTTGATATATTTAACAGTCAAATTCACCATGGTCTTCAAAGTTCTCATGATTAATTCATTAATATCATCAGACATGGAAAGCTTAGTATTTCAGACTGAGGGAGGGCTCTCAAATTTCCATGGTGTATGAAAAATCTCTATTCTCTTCACTGGTTCAGTATAAACTTAAAACTTCAAAAAGTAGGTCTCTGCTAAAATGGTATAACTTGTCATACTTTACTGGAAACTCTTAATTTCTAATCAGAGTTAAACCACTGTACTCATAAAACTATTATCTACAAGTGTCAATCTATCAGTAAGTATTTAAGTACCTACACTAAGCACTGTGGTAGCCACTGGGAATAGAAAGATAAAAATGAAATCGTCTTTCAAGAGAGTGAATCTGCATTTACAAAAATTCTTAAATTGACATCAAAGAAGTTAACCATTAAGTTTACAGAGCATTTTACTAGGTTTATTAGTTAGAATAACAAAGAATAAAGTTGGAAATACTCCAAAGCTATTATAAGTCATTTGCCTATACATCTGAATTATTCTAGACTATCTGAACTTTAAATAATTGGTTATTCCTTTGTTTTGTTTGGTTTGGTTTTTGGAGACAGTGACTTGCCCAGAGTCACATAGCTAGTAAGTATCTGAGGCTTGATTTGAACTCAGGTCCTTCTAAAGGACTGGTGCTCTATTCCACTGTGCCACTTAGCTGCTCCTAATAACTGATTATTCTTACCACAGATGTAGACACAAAAATCCCATCTTTTTGATAATACAGTAAAGTTCTAACAACCTACTTAGAAAGGAAATTTTGTTAACATGCAGAAAACATATAATGCTAGAGGTCTCCATGCAACTTTTAAAAAAAAATATACTATCAGTGAAATAGTCAGGAAAAAACATGGTATGTATATTTCTCTATAAACAAGGAATAAAACGATCTTTGATCATGAGTTCTGTGCTTCAAAAATAATACTTTCTTTACTTGCTTACTGCAGAACCCAAGAAAGCTAATTTGAGTCAATTAAAAAGTCTTAAAACATCTTCAAAGACAGCTAAAAGCCAACTGGCTATGAAAAAAGATAGAAAAAAACAAATATATAAATAACTTTGTTATACTTTAGGGAATTATAAAGGAAAGTAAAGCTAATAACTAGATAGAATCCCTGAAGAAGTCGTCTAAAAGACTATTCATGTAGGATATCATCTAATTCATCTGCATTTACCTTGGGGAAGGGGAAAAATGGCTGCCTTCTTACAGACTCAATCATACACAAGACATGGAGAACATGAAGGTTGCTAATAGCAGGGGCTATGCAGGAGGAACTTTATATCTCCAACCCTATTCCTCATATCATATTTTAAAATTTCATTTGGCTTTTTAAAGATATAATTCCTATTCCCTCCTTTAGACAGCTGATGTAAAAGAAAAAGTGAATCCTCACCCTAATTGTGCTATAATTAAATATATGAACACAACATTGTAATAAAGCAAATATTGCAATCTTAGAGAAGACAGTTTTTGGAGGTTAAAATAGTCACAATTTGAAAGTCTCTCTCACACACTCACACACAGAGGAAAGGGGCACTGGACTGAGAAGTTGGGTGATCTAGGTTCTAGTCTCAGTTCTGATATTAACTGTGTGACCTTGGGCAAGTAGCCTAACCTCTCTGGACTTTAGCTTCTTCATCCAAAGAATTAATACAAAGGTTGGCCTAGATAATATCTGAAATCCCTCACAACTCTAATGTTTTAACAATCTGTGAAATGTTAGCTTTCAATTACCATTTTCTGTCTCCCTCTCCCTACACGTCATTTCTAGGTTATAGGAGATAACCCACTGCCATGGGGGGCTGGAGAAATAGAACATGCTAACAATGATTCACTCTCCATAAAGCCACTGAAAACTTACTGGTGGCCAATAGTGGCAAGAGCTTTTAATATCTGAGTCCAAATGTCACATTACTATAATAGTATGATTCTGTAAATCATCTGAAGTCCTGTTTCCATCATAATAAAAAGATGACAACTCCCCTTTGATGATTGAATATAAGAACTTAATGAAAAAGAAAATAGTTCCAAATACAAAAGATTAATTCCTAATAGAAATGTAGTTTGCTAAAATCATTGTCTGTTAAGAGAAAAATACTGATACATAATCAAATCATTTTTTCAATGGTCTTTATAACCATATTATATATGGGAAAAAGAGAATAGTTTCTCAAGAAATCAAACTGTACAGATGCTGACTTTTAGACTAAATAGCTCCAAAAGTAGGCAGTTATAATCTCTATGGAGTTCCAAAATCCATTAGATGATATAAAGTCACTCAAATGTTTTCAGATTCGGTCAGAAAAGTCAGTTATTTGAAGATAAAATGACAAAGATAAAAACTGAAAAATACACAATTCTACAAATGGATTCTATGGATAAATTCACTACTTAGACCAGTTAGTGCATCATAGGAAAGGCTAAAAAATGTAACATATTCCAAAAAGAGCAAAAAAACCAAAAATTTAACATATACAGACTCATATTAAGTACACCACAAATCATAGGTCATGATACGAGACTGGGGGCTTATATTTGTGGGTAGAGAGATACATAAAATTAATCATACCTTGTCTATGAGATCTCGATTGACACAGTTCGGCAACTGCTGCAGGAAAGCATCTACTATAAGCTTTAGATGAGACCCAGTATTGGCTTCCTCATCTTCTTGTTCTAATTAAAAATTATTATTATAAAACATGCTTTAAAAAACACAAATATGAAAAAATACATACAAATATATTTTGTGTGAGAAATACCAACTCTTGGGGTTATTTTCTTAATCACTGAAAAGATTAATTAAGCATTTTCTGAAGTGTGACCATAGAAGGTTCTGAGTATCCCAAAGATTCTAGAAATACTTCATATTTCAGGTTTCAAATTCTAACCTGTCCCATCCCATATATATGTACACCCACACACATATACACACTCACACACACCTATATACATACAAGATATTAGAAAAAAAAATTTTAATTAAAAAGTAAAAACAGACTGATAAAATGCAGTGGGGTGCCAACTTATCTGATGAAGAAAAATTTAGAAATTACAGGATATATTAATGTTTGTTATCATTAAACATAAAGTATCCAACTACAAAAATATTTTGTAAATAATCACTGAACCATATATTTTCATGTTATGGGAGTATTATTTTTATTAAATGAAATTTCTCCAAACTTATCACACTTAAAATTAAATCTCCAATTTAAGATTCATGCTTTCCACTACCAATCCTTAAATTTTCCGAAACTTTTATGATGTGCAATTAATTTTTGTGCTTTCTGAATGTTAGCTGATTTTGACTACAATTCAAGTGAAAATAATGAAAATTCTTCAAGAACATCATCAACCATTAAAAAGCAAGGTCTTGCAAGAAATTAATGTGAGTTAATCTCTTTGCCAAGTCAGAATAAGAAATAGATAAGGAAGGATATGCCTTCTACAGAACAGCAGCAGCTTTGAAACATGCTACCCATCTTGGTTCTAGTACTCAATTTTAAGAATTTCAAATTTAAGTTTTTAGCTAAGGTTTATAGCTCAGTTCGATTTTTATTAGATTTGTAATAAGCAGAATAAATTTTATCCAGAAATATTTTCAAATAATCAATTTGTTTTATTTCGAATACTGAATCAAAGTCATTGCAACTGGTAGTTTTAACAGGGCCAAATAATGATTATAAAAGAAAATGTTTATCAACTTCAGTTACTCAACTTCATTCCCAACATTATGTTAATACCATCAGAAAAAGAAGCAATTAAATTCACTTTCAAATATTAATTAATTAGTAAAGCTGCACTAATTAAATTAGTCTAATTAAAGTAGACAATAACATATTGAAAATAAGTACACTCTGTTGTGGTTGATGCCAATTCTTTTAAAGTAACAAGCAACTTTACCTATGGAGGAGTCAACTGAATTACACAGGCTGTGTTTAACAACCAACTTTCAAAGTTCCTGAAAATTTAATAATGAGCTCTCTCAAGCCAGCTCCAACATACCAATGGCTATAAAATTAAGGACAGACTTGAAAAAATGGAACTTCTTGTATGAAGTTAATCATTTGAAATGGATATGGTTTCATGATAAAGAATAAAGAATGTGTCAATTTATGAATTCTATACCAAGTCTTGTAATTGCAGCAAAAGGAAAATATTGCACATTGGGTTTTTTTAATGTAAAATAAATCATTAAAAGTCAATAAATGTAATGATTTCTTTTTGTCCCAGTTAATTTGAATACCATTGTTGTCACTTAACAACAGATGTTTTTGGAAGAGCATGTAATTACAAAATCCCAAGAAAACTAAAATATTTCACAATACAGGTATAGAGTCTTTGGTCAAGGTCAAGTCATCAAACCACAGATGTTAACAACCTTTCATAGGTGGCATGCTGTCTTCATTTATTAATTCATTCATAAGAGCTGAGAGTTAACGTTCTACCCTTTGTACTAGGAGAATTATTTATGGGAACACTCCCCCAAACCTTTTAATGGAGCAAGTGAAGAGTGAGAATTGAGGATCTTCTGTACTATTCAATCTCAACAATCCAATCTCAGAAAAAGGCTAGTTCTAAGGACTTTCTTTTACATGTATACATAAAGTTATCAGTTAATACCTTAGCATTTGACAAACATGGCTGCTGGGATCAAATGACAACCTATTGAGAAGACAAACGGGTCATAATTCTACCCAAAAGGTAGGACATACCTGGGGAAGATGAGAGTATTAGGAAAGATGAAGAGAGGTTATACCAAAAAAAGGTAAGGGCACCAAAGACAAACTTTGCCTAGTAAACAATTCTGTGATTATTCAATCATCTTAAAAGTCTTAGGTTGCTGATCCCTGCCATGTACTGACAGTTATGAAGACAGACATACCATGAAAACTTGATTTATTGAAATAAAAGCTAAAGGATTCACCTATATTCTTCAAGCTTTCAAAAACAAAGTCAAGAATATTCAAAGTGGTCAAATTAATAAGTTCAAAAGTAAATATAATTCAGTAGAACACTATTATGATTCTGTTATCTTTGAGTGAACAGTAAAATAACCTAAATCCAGTTTTTAAAAAATTCATGAAGTTACAATCAATTCTATTAAACAGTCTCATGTTATAACCATTCATACATTTACATCAAACAGAATTTAAAGGATTCTTATCAAAAATAATTTATCACCAGCTAATATATTATCAATGAAAAATGTATCATGTTATATTAGTGAGATACATGTGACAGTCAGAGAAGCACTATATTCCTTATCTCTTCTCAAGAACAGAAAATACTATTGCCAAGCATTTTTAAATGAAATAATAACATTAATAATAATAGTTAACATTTACATAGTGCTTTGAGGTTTACAAAGTGATCTGTGCATGTTACTTGATTTTTACAACTCCATGAAGCAGATGGTATTATTATTGCCATATTACAAATGAGGAAATTTGGGCCAGGATAGATCAAGTGACTTAAAACCAAGGTCACATAGTAATACTTAAGTGTCTGAGGCCAGATGTGAATTCAGGTCTTCTTAACTCCACATCCAAAAGTTAAATCCATTGTACCACCTTGCATCTCCCATAATGTAGAAAATAAAAAATTAAGCTCTCCACATCTCACTATACAGTATAAACACTGTCCTATTCCCAATTAAGCAGACTGGAGTTCTAAAATAATTATTTCTTTTATCCTCTTCTCCAGTCCTCTGAGTATGCTTGCTTATTTTATGGGCACACATTCAACACTCCATTCTTACCAATTTATTCTTGCCAAGGCAGCATACAACTAGGTTATTACTGTGAATAATGAATCCCCTCAAATATTGACATTTTTTTAAACCTGTACAATATATTTCCATTGAACTGGAACTAATTACCATATTTCACAGAATTATAACTTCAAATAGTACAAATTCAAATACATGTGACTATGTCAGGGGATTTATTATTCCCACAATTAGGACCTTCTTTATATTAGTTGATAACATTAGGTGGGACATTTTTTAAAGTTAGTCAGTTGTGGGGTTACAGCATCACGGATCTCACAGTGAACAAAAAGACTTACTTACAATCTTAAATTACACAGTTGCATTAAAAGTATTCCAGAAAAAAACATATCATAAAACATATGTTAGGAAACACAGAAATTGAAGTGGAGATCACAAAGAGCCAGTGTAGCTTTATCATTCAGAACAGGTCAGCACAGACAAACCTGATTTCCATAACTGACAAAGTTACTGGACTAACAGAGAATACAGAAGTCATAGTTGACTTAGATTTTAGTGAAGCATTTGACAAAATTTTTCATGCTATTTTTATGGAAAAGACAGAGGTATTGGCTAGAGTATAGAGATCCACATAGCCACAGAGCAATAGGAAAGATATCCAGGCAGATGAATGTGAAGCATAGTTTGGTAGAATTTATAAACAGGAAAGCTCAACCCTTGAGTGAAGTTTCAAAGCAGAATAGCAGTTTGGGATTCTTCCCTATGACACCCAATGTTATTTGCTTTGTTCCAACTGAAAAATCACATATGGATTAGAGACTGCAAGCCCCAGGTAAAACAGGTACCTAAAGTTCTCCAATATCACATCACTGAACACCTTTTGAGTCTTAAAGATCAACTTTCCAAGTACAAAGTAAGGGAGACAAAGCAGTAAATTACTCTGAAAAGGAACTGGGAATCTTAGTGGAATCCAAGGCCAAGGAGTCAATTAAGCTATCTAGGTGACGCTAAGAGGTAATCGGCCTAGGTCAGGGAGGTGATGGTCTTGCTGTACTCTGCTTGGTCAGACCACATCTGAAGTTCTGTGGTCAGTTCTTGGTACTGATATAAGAAGAACATTGCTCTCCCCACAAGCTCTGCAGCTTATGAAAAAGGATGATGAAGGACATTAACTTCATGCCACATATGAGGATCAGTGAAGGAACTAGGGATGTTCACCCTGGAGAAGAGAAGACTGCAGGTATAGGGTGGGTGGTGACAGCCAAGCAAATAAGGTAATGACAGCTGTCTTGAAGCAACTGATGAGCTACCAAAGAAGAGGAATTAGACTTGTTCAGTTTGGTTCCAAAGGGAAAAAGGTAGAGCAATGGATTTAAGTTGCAAAGAGGAAAATTTAGTCTTGATACTTCCTAAGAAGTAGAGCTACACAAAGGTGAAATGGCCTGCCTAGGGAGATGGTGGGCTGCCTTTCCCTATAACTCTTCATCAAAGGTTAGATGACCACTTATCTCCAGCCTTCACTTGGCTGCCAAGGTGATTTTTCTAAAAAGTACAAGCCTGCCCATGTCAGACCCCTGCTCAATGAACTCCAATGGTTCCTGATAATCTTCAGGATCAAAGGTAAAAACCCTCTGTTTGGGATTTAAACCTCTTTACAACCTTGCCCCTTCAATCCCTTCGAGTCTTTTGACATTTTAATTGCCTCCATGTATCCTGTGATGAACCTAAACTATGCTACTTGGAAAAAAAACAAAACTTTGCAAGGGCTACTGCCTCCCCACCCCAGTGCCAGGAATGCTCTGCTCTCTCACCTCCAAATCTCAATTTCCCTGAGTTTCATCAAGATTTGGCTTATATCTTACCTTCCGTAGGAGACATTTCCCAGTGCTTGCAGCTGCTAACATCTTCTGCTCTCAAAAAGTGAGACATGATCCCCTTATCTATTCTATGTATCTCTTATATGTACCTAGTTATTTACATGATGTCTCCCCCAGATCCTTGAAGGCAGGATCTTTTTGCCTTTTTTTGCCTTTCCTTTTATACCTAGCACTTAGCAAATACCTGGTACAAAGCAAGCACTTAATAAATACTCGTTGAATGATTCCTATTCAGGTATAAATTGTATTCAGTGGCCTCTAGGGTTCCTTCAAATTCAGATTCTCTAAGCTAAGTTGACAACACTAACATAATAATGTATATCTTTACTATATATCTATCCAACTTAAGAATCATGTTCAAATAAATTTATGGTTAATTTGTAAATATTGGAAGCATGCAATTAAATTCAGTATTTGGGGGATGCTGTCAAGCAATGAAAAAGTAAAATGTCAATTAAAGTCTTCATTTTCCCATGTACTTCAATGATCAATATCAATAATTTGCATTCATGCAGACATATACAGAATTTTCATTATAAAGATCAGTTCCCTCAAAGTAATCACCTAATAACTTTAGAACACAGGGTCAATAGCTATAAGTTTCTAGTATCTCATATTCTAATAAAAGGGGTTTATGTACAAAATTATCCAAAGATTAAATCTAAATGTTTTACAAAAATTATGCTTTACCTTGTTCATCAAGAAGTTTCTTTGTAAGGTCTTCTGCTTCATCACCACCCTCTAATTCCAAAGTATCATCATTAATTTCCAGGTTCTCCAACTCAAGTTCCAAATCATCTGTATTTGACACATCTTTATTATCCTTAGGTTCCTTTGACTCTATTTCAAGAGACAGCAAAAGGATCTTTGAATTGTGTGTTACTAATTTCAGGTGTGCTGTGTAAAATAGGGACAGGGATCAGGACTGGACCTGTGATTTCATTGGTATAGGAAATTCCCTTTTCAGAAAACTCCCTCTACCAATGCAGGTACAATGCATTCTCTGCAACTCAAAGTCTTAGAGAGTTGCCTAGAAAAAGGAGGGATTAAGTGATGTGCTCAGGATCACAGAATCACTAGGTATCAGAGGTTGGACTTGAGAGGTCTTCCTGGCTCAAAAATCAGCTGTCTACCTACTATATTACACTGCCTCTCATGTAAGTAGACAAGTATTTGATTAAATTATTTCATTTTACTTCTAACACTTAAAAGTAACCATGTTCTATAAACCTTAGCTAGCAACAAATCTGAAAGAAAATTTAACATGATGATATCATAGTTAGACCATCATAGCACTTCACAAGTATATTTCACATTCCAGAAAAAGGGGGAGGGAGGTGGTAATTAAAAAGCTAGTTCTATCTGAAAAGCAAACCAACCAATCAACAAGTATTTTAAGTGCCTATCACATTCCAGGCACTGAACTAGGCACTAGGGGATAAAAGTGCAAGGAAAAAATCAGATTGTTATACTGCCTTCCATTATAATTACAGAAATATTATTAAGAGTGTGTGTGTGTGTGTGTGTGTGTGTGTAAAATCTATATTAGGTTATCTACTATGTATTCTGTGTGCTATTAGATAATATCAGAGATAAAAAAATAAATAACTGAACTGAAGGGAGGTTTTGCAGGAAAACATTAAATTCAGTTTTGGACATATTGAGTTTGGACATCTTAATGTCACCAGGACAACTAGTTCTAGATGTTCCTTAGGCAACTGGACATGTTGGACTGGAGGTGAGAAGTATAGACTGGATAAATAGAAAAGAGAATCTTTTGCATGGAAATGATTAATTAAATCCATGGAAGGTGATAAGACCTTGTGAAATAGTAAAGAAGGATAAGAGTAGAGGGTCTCAGACACCCCTGGTTAGCAGTTAGCAGACTTGGATATGGATCTAGCAAAGAAGTCTGAGGAGAGTCAGAGAGGTAGGAGATGAAACTAAAGGATAAGAGCAGTGTCATAAAAATTTAGACGAGAGTACCAAAGATAAGACAGTGATGGGCAGTGTAAAAGCCTGAAGAAAGATCAAGAAGGATGAGAAAATGCCATTTGGAAATTAAGAGGCCCAGCTTCATTCAAAAGTTGAAACTGGAAGCTAGCCCACAGATTGTTTAGAAAAAAAAACACTACTCCACACTACTGCATTTTTGGTAGACCTATGATTTGGAAAGCAATTTGGAATTATGCAAATAGTGATCAAAAGTTACATCTCTAATGCAGAGATATAACTTGGTTTATACCACAAAGGGACTACTGATAAAAAGTAGCCATATAACTCAGAGTGCATAGTGAGAGATTTTTTTTTTGGACACAGCCAATTTGAAAATTTACTTTGACTACACATATTTGTAACAGCAGCTTTGTTTTTCTTGCTTTCTCACCGCGGGGGTGGAATGGGAAGTGGAGGAAGTAGAGAGGTGGCTCTTCATTTGAAAAGAAAATCTAATTAATTAGTTTTTTTTTAAATATTACTATGTACACTTAAATGTTTATAGCATAAATTTATATTTATTTGCAGCACTTCTTATGGTAGTAAACAATGGAAAAAAGCAAATACTCATCAACTGGGGAGTAACTAAAGCTGTGGTACATAAATGAAATGCAATATTACTGTACTCCAAAAAATGACAAATATGAATTTACAGATGCAGAGACAGATTTGCTTGATCAGAGGAAGAGTACAGTAGAGTCAAAAAAAATAACATACACAGTAACTACCACAATGGAATGGAATGGAAAGAACAACCACGCAAAGACAAAAGTGAATGCTACAAATTACAAAGGAATAAGAATGGTCCCAAAGAAGAGAACTCTGAGAAGATACTCCCACCCTACTCTTTAGAAGAAGTAAGAGGTCAACAGAGGTGGAAGACCATATATATTTTCAGACCTTTTTCTTTTGACATTTATTGATTGGTTTTGTCAATATGTTCCCCCTTCTCCTTCCTCTTTAAGAAATATCCTTTGTAATATATGGGATGGCTCTCTGGGAAGGGGAAAGAGAGGGATACCATGAGAAATTCTGACACTGTAAAAAAAAAATATTAATAAAAATGTAATTTTTAACTTAAAAAGAGAGAGAGAAGAAAGCAAGTAAAGGCATCTAGTACCAATGGCTTTCTCAAGATTAGCCACAAAGTAGAGGAGAAATAAGACTATGCTGGTAGAAATGGACAGAAAGGGAGAGGGGTTTTTTTTTTGTTTTTAATTTTAAATAGTATTTTTTTCCCAATTACATGTAAAGACAATTTTAATTTTTTTATATAAAATCTTGAGTCCAAATTTTCTCCCTCCCTCCTCTCTCCCTTTTCCTTAAAATGGTAATTTGATATAAGTTATATATGTGCAATCATATAAAACATGTTTCCATATTAGTCAGATTGTGAAAGAAAAACTAGAAAAAGAAAAACACCACAAAAAAAATTTTTTAAGTGAAAATAGTATGTTTCAATCTGCATTCAGACTCCATCAGTTCTTTCTCTGCATGTAGATAGATAGCATTTTCCATCATGAGTCTTTTGGCATTGTCTTAGATCACTGAGGAAAGCTAAGTCAATCACAGTTGATCATCATAACAATGTTGCTGTTATTGTGTACAATGGTCTCCTGGTTGCGGTCACTTAACTATGCATCAGTTCATGTGTTTTTCTGAAATCTGCCAGCTCATCATCTCTCATAGCACAATAGGATTCCATACACTCATATACCAGAATGTGTTCAGTCATTCCCCAATTGATGAGAATCCCTTCAATTACCAATTCTTTGCCAAAGAGTTGTGGTTGTTTTTTTAAAATGGATGGAGGAGACGTGATTGTGTTTATAGGCAGCAAAGAAACTGCCAGTAGAAAGAAAGAGACTGAAGACTATTAGTAAAAGTGTGGATGACAGAGGGGGCAATTTGCTGAAGAAAATGAGATGGAATGGCAACAAAGTTGCATGCAGAGGGACATCTTTTGCCAGATGCCACTTCTTGATATGAGGCAGGGATAAAGGAGCAGATAACAAGTGAAGGACATCTTAGTGCTATGAGATGAAGAGGAGGAGGAGTAAAAAGGAGCTCTCAGTCAATGGCCCCAATTTTTATTTTTAGTATGAAGTTCTCAACTGACAGGGTAAGGGGGAGAGAGGGTTTCTTGGGAAGTCTGAAGGGGGATGGAAAAGTCTGGAAAAGTCATTGCAACAAGTGAGATAGTGAATCAATTAGGAAGGCATAAAAAGATTGTCTTGCTGTAATGAAGGTCCACTGAAGGTTATATTACACAAATATCAACAAAGACAGCAGATGGAGGAAATAATCCAAAGTTAGGGTTTACTCAAAGGCACTATTGATAAGATAAGGAGGCAAGGCATTTAACAGAACAGGATAGTGTACAGCTGAATTGGTTCACCAAGGGGTCAAGATAAGGAAGGGAGAATATACACAGTGTAGGGATAATGGTCAGGAGAGAACTGAGGTTGGAAGGAATGGCAATCACAGTGAGAAAGAACAAGGCTAGGGGTAATAAGATAGAGGGAAACATAGATCAATAAAAGATTATGATCTGAGAAAGGAATATCAGAGTTCATGAACACTTGTGGGTGATAGTAAGACTGAGCATATCACTGTGTGTAGGCTAAAGTGGAGTTGGAAAGTAGGTCGTGGGAAATGAGTAAATTGAGAAACTGGGAAATCATGGTTCTTGAGGTACTATTAATATGTATACTGAAAGGTTACGTGGGTAGGAGTTGAGAAGGAAAAGACCTTGACGCAGATGCCAAACTCAGAGTAAAGGAGAGTGGTAGGAGGGCAAAATGTAACACCTACCTAGAATGTAACAAAATGTAACACTACCTAGAATCTTGATGGGGTGATAAATATGGACTGAGTGAAACTCATAGGAAGAAAGGTTACCTGGTGGTAAAGAAAATGGACTGAATAGACAATGGGAAGCAAGAAGCTTTCCAGTTCCCTCATCAATCTGGAGAAATGGTTAAAGTGTACCCCATACTAGGAGTATAGGTAGGGACTCCTTTCATCAAGTGTTAGTTAGGGATTCCACGTCATCAAAAGCAAACTAGGTTTCAGTGACTGCCAGAAGCGAGAAAGAAAAATGAAAGCAAATTTGTTAACGACTAAACAGGCCAAGTAGAAAGGAAGGTTTCTACAATAAAAGCCATGGGTTTAGAATCACTGGAATAAAGCATGACAGGGAGAAAGTATGCTAGTCATTGAGGAGTGAACACGGGCAGATTATCAGTGACTGCCAAATTTGTGGCAGGAGATGGCACTGAGTCCTGCGAGCCCAAGGAGGCCTGACTCCCAAATGGGCAGGAACTCCCCACAAGAGAAAGTACAATCTGAGGGAGTTTGGTCCAAAAAGGCAGAAGCTAGCAACCGGTCAATCCAATTTGTAAGCTGCTTCAGAGCACTGGGTCAGATCCTAGAAGTAAGACAGAGGCAAGAAGTTAGACCCAGGGCTGAAGCATGCCTTGACAAGAAGACTTGGAAGGGAGGAGGCCCTAAGAAAGTTGGACAGCTAAATTTAGGGTGATGCAGTATTCCCTGGAAAATCTTAGGGAGAAAAAACAAAGGTCCCAGGCAGGCTGAAGAGCCATAAAGCACTGCCTGAGAATTCACAGGGGAAATAAAAAGGGCATGGGTGAGTTGGCTAGATCCTGGGTAACACAGCGCTCCCCAAGAAGTAGTGGAATGAGAAGAGAAGTATTAAAAACACCATCACTGGAACTGAGGAAGGCATTTGTAAGGGCCAGAAAGGAGACTGGAATTACCTGGATAGAAGAGTGAGTTGTGTATGTATGTGTGCATGTATGTGTACATACACACACACACACACACACACACATAATGGAGGAGTAGGGAAAATTAAACTGATTAAACATGAAGCCTGATAATAGAGACCTTGATCCTCTTTTTTCATTGATGTTATACTACCGTGTTTCCCCAATAATAAGACCTATCCCGAAAATAAGCCCTCCCCTTACTGTGTAAAATTCCTCTAAAATAAGCCCTCCCCCGAAAGTAAGCCCTATTGAGATTGCTACTGTAGTGAAGGTGATCCCCTGCGCTACACGCTACATTACGGTACCCTCTGTATGCACCGTACCCCCCCCCCGGGTGAAACGCACGCCGCGCTCCGAGCTGCATCCAATCAGAGCTGCAGCAGTGAACACGTCATCCTGTTCTTCCCCAGTGATTTGCTTATTGAATAAAGGTACATTTTTTTGTTCACATTTACCTGTTTATTAAAATTGCTGTCAATGTTCATTAAAATAAGCCCTCCCCTGAAAATAAGTCCTCTGGTGTTTTTCTGTCCAAAAAAATTAATAAGACAGTGTCTTATTATCGGGGAAACACGGTATAGCAATGTAAATATAAAGAACCACCACCACAAAATAATTAAAAATTCATGTTAAGCCATCTCCCTCCACTCCTTTCAGGGTGGAGGAATCCCATGGATATGGAATACTGCATATAGTGTCAGTTTTTTTCAATATATCGATCACTTTAGTCAAATTTTTTTCTCTTTTGTAAAAAGAAATTTTTGTTATAATGGAGAAAAGGATGCAGGGAGAGATATAGCCCATGTAACAATAAGAGATAACAATTAAAATCTATTTTTAAAAATACATTCATAGAATCTTACATAAGTTACATTTTAGGAGCTATTATAGGGGAAAAAAATAGTAACAGTGTATAAGATACAGGGAGTCCAAATCACAGGGCACTTCAGTAATATAAGGTGATGATACCTGCATTACCTAAATGGAGGTGAAGAAAGAATACATTCCAAGAAAAGGGGCACACACAGCCTGCCCAAAGGCAAGGAAACAGGAGATGAAATACCATGTACAGGAAACAGCAAGAAGGCCAGTTTGACTAAAATATGGAAGGCATGAAGGATAATAATATGAAATAAGCTGGCGCCAAGACTACAAAGGACTTTAAAAGCTTAATAGAGTACTTTACATTTTATCCTGGAGACAACAAGGAGCCCCTAAAACTTCTTGAACAGGTAACAAAGTCAGACCACTGCTTAAGGAATTTCAATTTGTCAGCTGTCAATCAGGTCAGTGACGACATCAATATGAACCCTCTCTGCTTCAGAAAAGCTGGGGAGCAATGGGAATAAGAATAGAAAGGTTGCTTGAACCAGAAAATGAATGACCTTGTAAACCAAGAAAATTTAGATGGGAAAAAATAACTACAAGTTACTAATAGGCTTCTATAAGTTCTGATCTTCCCTCTTCTACCTGTCACCAATTCAAGGAATGATGCTTTTGCCTATCACTGAAGACACATTTTGGGTAATGTCCCTAAGAGAAGGCAAGAAGGAGAAATATCTATTAAGTTCAAATCAAGAATGCAATTATCACTAAAATGAAAGTGATTGAAAGAGCTAAGATAATGTTTTTCAATTACATAACACTTTAGCGAAAGGTAATTTTTCAATATGTCCTAATTCATTGCCACATATTTCTCCAACCCCATTGGCCTCAGGAAAAAGAGACAAACAAAATTCAATAAATAAAACTCACAGTTATACTATTATAGCATAAAAGAATTTAAGTATGGTTGTGGCAACCCAGTTTAAAACACAAAAAATTTTTCTTAAAGTCTTAAAAATCCAAAAAATTGTTTAGTTAACAAATATTTTAGAAATTAATCTCAAGCAAAGAAAATACTTTAGAACTACAAACACCAGAAACAGAAAAAAAAAATTTTAACTTTGCTACCCTACTCTTCACTGAACTTTAGTATATGATGGGTCTATCTTAAAATTGACAACTTAAAGGAGTCTCATACTGACATACCACAAAGATGGTATTAGTTCAAAGTTTAATACAATCTAATTTTTGTACTTAAGAATTTACAAAAGTATAGTGGTAATTTTCATCCACTATGATCCCTTTGATTAGTTCATATTCCAATGGATGAAACAACATGCAATGTTTTCTATATTATTCAAGGATAAGCAGCACCCCCCCCACACAAAAAAAACAAATAACAAACTAAACTTAAAAAAATCTAAAATTCTAAGGTTTGCTAATAAAATGATAAGAATGAAAAACATTCCATGACACATTCCTCCTAGAAAAGAAATGTAAACAATGATATATTGACAACATAGTACTAAGTACTTTAAAGTTATCTGAAAAATCACAAAGCAAATTTCCAAACATCACACTTCACTGAATCATAAATTTTTTAACAACAATTTTTTAAATGTTGCTGAAAGGTCTACCAAGGAAGTTCAAGCAATATATCACAATCTACTGGCAGATTTCAAAATCTTTACATAGAAATATACACATTGTACATCCATCACTTTGCAGTTTGCTACAAGTTCCAAAGGAATCACAGGATTCCTTGAGCTCCCAGAAACAGTAATCCATACATCCAGACAAATCAAGGATTGTACAAGTCCATAATCACCCTTCTAAGCTTTGAGGAATCAAGTAGTTCCTCACAAAAAAGATTGGGGACTCCTTGTACAGAAGTATGAAACTAAAGAAAGCCTCTGAATTTGATTTATAACAATATCAGTTTACACACCATCTGTCACATTTGTGGAAACATATTATCAGAATCTTATATGCATTTATTAAATGTTAATAAATACAATCACCAACTTGCGTATGTTGAAACCAGTATGTTATCAGCACAAATCATAGTACATTATAATCACCTCAACTAAATGATCTACCTAGCAAAATTTATCCCACACTATCATCTCAAAAATCTTAAAACAAACTGATCTTAAAAAATAATAACTTCAGGAAATATATTTTTTGAAACAAATTTCCGCATATTTTAAATCTATTTGTAATATTACCTTTGGAATCTTCTTTATTAGAGTCTTTGCTCTGATATGTTCTTTCATTGTCTTTAAATAAAATGGCTGGAACAAAAGCCTTCAAATCAATAAGGTTCTCATAAAAATTTCGAGCATCTTCATCCTCCCATATACCACCTTCTAAGTCATATTCTCCAGGTTTACCAGGTGTAAAGATATCAATTCCAGGGCCATGCTCTACAAATAAAGCACACATAATTAGTACCATTGTATACATACTGAACATAATAAAATTAAGAATTTATATTCTACTCAATAGGCATTATCATTTTAAAGCTATCATAGTACAAATCATACCCAGAATATGGTAAGAAATATCCAAATTTAACATCTGTTTAGTTAAAAAAAAAATGAACTGAACTTTGATAAGGTCATCTTCAATTTTAAATCACAAAATCTGAGTTTTTTAAAAGTTCAAAAACTTGTTTAAAACACTGGAAAGAAAAGCATGGTATAAAAATGAAATGGGAGACACAAGTAGGACACTTTAACCAATATTTACTGAGCTCTAAACTTAGAAAAAATTTAGTAGCTATGTGATATATTGGATCTATCTTTATGAATGATAAAGCTAAAATGCCTAATGGAGTATCCATGTACTTTAAAGGCCCAGCTTAAGCCCCATCTCCTTTAGGAAGAACCTTTTAACATCTTAAGCAATGGTTTTCTTTTCTTCTGCATTCCTACAGTATTTAATATCTATAGAACTAATCTAATATATTGAATAGCCTTTACATGGCTATGTACTTAGTATTGTCACCTCAATAAAACTGGAGACTTTTTTTTTTTTTTTGGAAAGAGAAAAATTCTCTTTCCAAAGAGAACACTGATAATACCACTAACATCCACAATAAATACAAAATGGATACATGAGTTGAATCTTAAATATACTAGTAAAAAATTAGAAGTAATTTATATGCCTTTCACAGTTGTAGGTAGCAGATATATTTTTAATCTAACAACTGATAGAGGTAATTATAACTAACAAAAAAAGAGACCTCTACATTCAACTGAAGAGCTTCTGAACAAATAAAATTAATGCATCTAAGTTAAGAAAGGAAGCAGTCAAATGGGAAGCAGTCTTTATATCAAATTTCTTGGAAAAGAGTTAACTACCCAAGTTATAAGCAGTTCATTTATGCTCTTCTTTTCTTTCTTGTCTTAGGGACAAAATTTTTATTTTAAGGACTTCTTTAGCTACATCCTAGAAAGCTGGCATTTTGTCACTACTGGTACCGGTTTCTTTTACATAATTATTTTTATATGATTTCTTCTTTTGCTCACTCATTATTTAGGATCTTATTTTTAAGTCTCAATTTCGGTCTGTACCTTGAACAGAATACTATCTTTACTGAATTAAAATCTATATTCATGTGTTTTAATAGATGTGTTTACTATTCCTGACTTTTTATACTTATTTGGAGCTATCTCTATGCCCTAATTCATCACCTGTTTTTTTAAAACTTAGATCTGGTGCTAAGAAATATGTAGTCTTTAGGAAACCCTGTTTAAAATTCTTTCAGCTCTAATTTCTCCAGAAATCTGTTCAATTCTACATTTTCATTTTTGTTTTTCTTTCTACAGATTGAAAATTGAAAGGAGGAAACATCACAAGGTGTAATACTATATCTTCTTGTATTTCAGTTAATTTTTCCTTTATTTTGTTAAGGCATTTAGAGCACGAGTTTAATATTGATTTGTTGTCTGTAAGGTTCCTTTCAGCAAATTATAGTTTCTACATTTATCTCTTTTTATGTTGAAAATTTTTATTTTTGTTTTCCCAATAAAAATAACTGTAACTCCTACTTTTCTAATTTAACTGATACAGAATAAATTTTGCTGAAGCTTCTCATTTTTGTTTTATATATATATTTTAGGTATGTGCTTTATAAGCAATAGTTATACTGTTTTCTTATCTAATCTTCATTCTTGCATGTTATTGGATTGTTTAATCCATTTAGATTTAAAGTTACAAAAGTTTTCCTCCATTTGTTTCTAATACTGTTTTTTCCCCTGAATTGGGATTTTTTTCTGTTCTCTTTACATACCTCACTTTGCCTTTTTACATACTTCTGCTTAATATAAAGAACTGAATCAATTGATAGAGAAACCAGAGTTAAAGACATTATTAGCATCTCCTAAACAAGACATAAAAGAATGTTATGTATTTTTCACCACTACTTAGAACTTAAAAAAAAAAAAACCTGAACATCTATAAGAGCACAGAAATATTTTAAATTAATGTAAAAAAGGCAGGCACACTAAACACATCCTTTAAAGACCATGATACAATAAAAATAGTCATGAGTTCAGAGTCCCAAACAAAAAAAAAAGACATAGATTCAAGGGAATTTAACAATAAAATCTTAAATAATGAGTGGGCCAAAAAAAATCATAAAAGCAATAATTATGTAAAAGAAAATGATAATAATGAATCAACATTTCTGGAATGCAGCTGAAGCAGTCCTCAGGGGAAAAATTATATCCTAAAAAATACATTTTAAAAAACTGAAAAGGAAAGAATTGATGAACTGAATCTTTACTTTTATTTTTTTTAATTAGAGCTATTTTTTAAATAGATACAAAATAAGCAGAAAAGAAAACATATTGAATATCAGAATGAGAAATAGATATTTTGGAAACAAAAAGATTGTAGAACTAATAATTCCTTCTAAAAGTTGGTTCTGGGGCAGCTAGCTGGTACAGTGAATAGAGCACCAGCCCTGGAGTCAGGAGGTCTTGAGTGCAAATTTGGCCTCAGACACTTAACACTTACTAGCCATGTGACCTTGGGCAAGTCACTTAACCCCAATTGCCCTGCCTTCCCCCCTCAAAAAAGCAAAAATTAAAAAAATAGAAAAAAAAAATAAAAGTTGGTTCTTTGGGAAGATTAAAAATATTGATAAACCTTCAGCCAATCTAATTAAAAAGAAAAGAGGAGGAAAAATCAACAAACCAGCAAACAAACAAGATGACATCACAATTAAATCAGAAGAAATAAAAAAGAATTATCGGAACCCAGCATTATATGCTAAACAAAGCTATGAAGACAAAAGAAACAGAAGAAGACTTCTAAAAATATAAAATACTAAAACTAGGTATTTGACTAACTAGAGACTAAAGGACTAAATAAAAGACCATAAATAATCCAATCTCTGAAAAGGAAATAGAACTAGTTATAAAGAAACTACCAAAGGAAGAAAATTCCTCATTCTGATGGATTTACAAAATTCCATTATTTTAAGGAATGATTAATAAAAATACTTTAAAAAGCAGTCCCCCAAAATGGAAAAAAAAATAGCTCTACAGATTTTTTTATAATACAAATATAATCCTAAAAGGATAAAGCACAGGAGAATTATAGGTCAATTTCATTAAAATCAATTCAAAATTTTTAAATAAAATCCTGTCAAAGAGAATACAGTAATGTATCCGAAAAAAATCATTCATTATAACCAAGCTGTATTCATACTAGGGAGAAAATGATGGCTCAACATTAAAACTGTCATATTAAAAATAAAATCATCCACAAAACTATATGATTCTCAATATATGCAGAAAAAATCTTTGACAAGGCACAATATAAGTTTATGTTTAAAAAGGGAGTGGGGTAGTCTTTTTTATAGTTCATATAAAGTATCTATCTAAAGCTACAAGTATCATATGTAATAGGGATACACTTATTTCCTACTAAGTGCAGGAGTTAAAGCAAGGATGCTTCTCTCCCCTCTATTACTTGAAAGAGTTCTAGAAATGTTAGTAACAATTAGAAGTAAATTAAAGGCATTAAGATTAATAAAGAAGATACTAAAAGCTATCATTATTTGTTAATGACATGATGTTTTAGAAAATCCTAGGCAAACAGAAAAGATACTGATAATGAATAACTTCAGCAAAGTTACACACTTTGAAACACACCAACAAAATCAATTTATTTATTGTCTCAAGTAGTTTTTTACTGATTCTCTAGGATTCTCTAAGTATATCATCATATCATCTGCAAAGAGTGATAGCTTGGTCTCTTCTTTCCCTAATTTGATTCCTTTGATTTCTTTTTCTTCTCTAATTGCTACTACTAACATTTCTAGTACCAGACTGAATAAGAGGGGTGAGAGTGGACACCCTTGTTTCACCCCTGATCTTACGGAAAATGCTTCTAGCTTATCCCCATTACATATAATACTTGCTGATGGCTTTAAGTAGATACTACTTATTATTTTAAGGAAGGCTCCATTTATTCCTATACTTTCTAGTGTTTTTAATAGGAATGGATGTTGTATTTTGTCAAAAGCCTTTTCTGTACCTATTGAGATAATCATGTGGTTTCTGCTAGTTTTATTGTTGAGATGATCAATTATACTGATGGTTTTCCTAATATTAAAACCATCCTTGCATTCCTGGAATAAATCCTACCTGAACAAAGTGTATTATTCTTGAGATAAGTTGCTGTAGTCTTTTTGCTAATATTTTATTAAAATTTTTGCATCCACATTCATGAGGGAGATTGGTCTATAATTTTCTTTCTCTGTTTTATCTCTTCCTGATTTAGGTATCAGTACCATATTTGTGTCATAAAAAGAATTTGGTAGGACTCCTTCACTAATTTTTCCAAATAGTTTGTAGAGTACTGGAATCAATTGTTCTTTAAATGTTTGATGGAATTCACTAGTAAATCCATCTGGCCCTGGAGATTTTTTCCTAGGGAGTTTACTGATGACTTGTTTGATTTCTTTTTCTGAGATGGGGTTATTTAAGTAATTTACTTCCTCTTCAGTTAATCTGAGCAACTTGTATTTTTGTAAATATTCATCAATTTCCCTAAGATTGTCAGATTTACGTGCATACAATTGTGAAAAATAATTCCTAATTATTGTTTTGATTTCCTCTTCATTGGAGGTAGATTCACCCTTTTCATTTTGATATTCATAATTTGGTTTTCTTTTTTTTAATCATATTGACTAAGGGTCTATCAATTTTATTGGGGTTTTTTTTCATAAAACCAGCTCTTTTATAGTTTTATTTAGTTTTCTTAATTTCAATTGTATTAATTCTCCTTTAGTTTTCAATATTTCTAATTTAGTATTTAATTGGAGATTTTCAATTTGTTCTTTTTTCTAGGTTTTTCAATTGCATGCACAATTCACTGACCTCCCTTTTCTCTAATTTAATCATATATACACTCAGGGATATAAAACTTCCCCTAAGAACTGCCTTTAATGCATCCCACAAATTTTGGTACGTTGTCTCATTATTATCATTCTCTTGAATGACTGATATGACTTTTTGCGACAGCAAAGAAATGGAATTAAAGTACATGTTCACCAACTGAGGAATGGTTACACAAATGTGGTATGTGTGCTGAAAGAAATGATGAATGTGATGAAAACTGAAAATCACAGAAAGATCTAAATGAACTGAAGCAAACTGAAGTAAGCAGAGGCAAGAAAACAGGAAAAAACTACCACACACAAGCAAAAAAATTAAAGTAAATGCTGCAAAATTATAAAGTACAAGCAGGACTCAAAGAGAAGAGATATGAAAGGAAGCTACCAATCCACTTCGTTCTTGGAAATGGGTTCACAGGTGTTGCAAACTGCACATGTTTTCAATGTACTGACTGGTTGTACTGATTTTTTTCTTCAAAAAAAATGCTATTTGCTATGTGGAATGGGGAGGGGAAGAATTCTGAGGAAAACTATAATGATGTAAAAAACAAAAACTCAATAAAAACTAGTTTTTAAAAAGATCGTGTTTTTAAAAATGAGAGGAGAATCAGATACCTTTCACAATTACGGTTAACAGATGATATATTTTTAAAACCAAGGAATAAAGGCAATTAAAAAGATAAAATGTCTTATTTTATCTTATTATTATTACATAATATCTTATTACATATTGCTGAAAAACTTCTGGACAAACAAAATTAATGCACTTAGGATAAGAAGGAAAGCAAACAGAAAAAAAAATTTTTTATGACAACTAAGATAAGAGTTTGGGATTCAAGAACCTAACAACCAACAGATATAGATATACATATATATAAAAATGTGTGTGCACATAAAGTCAATCCCTAAAAGATAAGTGGTCAGAGGACATGAACAAATACTTTTCAGAAGAAGAACTACAAACTATTAAGATTTTTTTGCAGGACTCACTTGTGATAACAAAGAAGCAGAAAAAAAAGATTATGAAAGAATGCTCCAAATTATTGACACAAATACAAAGAAGCCTTGTTTTATACCTTACACCCAAGCAAACTGGCTGATAACAAAAGATAAACTTCTAGGTCATGTCATCAACAAGCCAGACAACTGTGTATTTTCTTCAAACCTCACAACCTTTCAAAATCTCTCCAAAACAGAAATCATGCACAAGGGAGAAAAACAATTTTAGTTGTCTCTATAGCATATGACACCAAGAACCCTAACCAAGAATAAAAACAAAATGAACAAAAGAGAGGTCTAATCCCTAAATTCTCAATAGGCTCACTCAGCAAACCATTCCCCATTGCCCACCACACTCAGGTGGGGTTACATATTGCGACTGACAAGGTTGCAAGAAAATTCAACTCTACCCAAATGGTTTGCTCTGGCGGGGAGAGCAACACAGGAGCTTTCAGCTATACAGGGATCGTTAAAAGAAGTGAAAAACAGAGGCAATGGGGGAGGGAAAGAATACTATATCAAGCTAGGACCAATTTCATCCCTATAAAAGTCACTTGGGAGACAGACCGAGGGTGATGAAATGAAAACTGCCCAGCACAGAAAGAAGCTGAGATGGTTTTGGGGTCTAGCCCCTAAGGAAACTACAATCAAAGGGCAAAGTCAAGTAATGAACAATAGGAAATAAAAGGGAAAAGAATGAAATCCACCAAAGATCCTCAGGAGGAAGAAAACTTGGTAAAGACTTCAAACATAAGCATAAACATAAATCATCAGGAAAGGTTTTAATAAAAGAAAAGAATTATGGCTTCCCATATTCCCAGCTACAAATAAATACTGTAAGACAAAAGAAAACAAAATAAACACCCAATGAGGCAGAGGACTCTCTGTGGATTCCCAAAAGAGCACGAGACCACGGCAAGAAGTTTATGGAATGGTTTAAAAGAAAAATAAGAACTGTGAAAACAGAATTTATAGCCTATTTTTAAATAGCGAAACTACTTGGCAGAATAAGAAAACTTAAATCCATGGTAGCAAATCTCACAAAAGAAACAAAAGAGAAGAACTGACCAACAATGCAAATACATAGAAGTGAAGGACAACCTGAAAGAAGAAAAGCAAAAAGTATTAAGATTAAAAGAAAAACGGGCAGCTAGGTGGCACAGTGTTGATAATGCACCACCAGCCCTAGAGAAAGGAGGACTTGAGTTCAGATGTGGCCTCAGACAATCTACATTTACTAGCTGTGTGACCCTGGTCAAGCCACTTAATCCCGATTACCTCCTCAAAAAAAAGAAAAAAAAAGAAAAGAAAATAGGATCTCCATGCAAGCAAAACATTCATCACTATGACAGGATTTGAAGAAACAACTTAAGGATTAAAGCTTTCCCAGGAGAATATGACAAGTCAAAAAACCCAAACACCATAATACAGGAAATAATATTAGACAACTGCTCAGGACTTTTGAACACTCAAAATAAAGGGTCAATTCAAAGAACCCACAGATTGCCTCTGGAAAAAAAAAAAAGCCCTTTGCCGCATAGAGCATGTAGTGTAGTTAAACTAAACAATTCCAAAGGCAAATGACAAACTTTTCAAGCAATCAGGAGAAAAACCTCCAAATATAAAGGAAAACTGAAAGATATAAGACTGCTCTGCAACCATCAGAAACCTCATAAGGAAATGGAATGATATGTTCCAAAGAGCAAAGGACCTGAAGATGAAACTCAAGATATCATATCAAGCCTAACCATTAATAAAAGTTGTACAATAAGAGGCATCTGAAGCATTTCTAGAAAGAAAACCAGATGTGAACAAATTATTTCGCTTTCAAACACCCTAGACCATCATAAATACAAGAAAGGTAAATAAACATAACCATTAATAAAATAATAATGACAAAGAAACTATTAAGAGATTTCTCTCTAAAAAATGACTAAATATGGGAATAAATCAATGTTGGAAAGATCAAGGGAAGATAGTATCCTAGTATACTATTGAGTATCTTCTTTTTTGCCTTTAAAAAAATATTTCTTCTATGGGGTGGCTCTTTGGGAGAGGAAGAAGGAAAGCTATTTTAGATAAGTGATTAGTGAAATTAAAATAGCCTCTTCTAACTCAGTGAGGAAAACTTTAAGAGGAAAAAATAAGAGTAATCCAAGAGAATCAAGAAAATTATGAGAAGTCAATCAAGTGGAAAAAGATTCAAAAGTTCAAGAAAGTAACTCCTTAAAAACAAGAATTGGGCAAAGGAAAGCTGATGTCATAAAATACCAATAAATAAAACAAAATCTAAAGAACAAAAAAAAATAAAAGAGAAAGTGTAACATCTTATTAGAACAACAACTGATCTGAAGAACAGATTGAGGGGAGACAATATAATAACTGTTGGACTATCCAACTGATAAATGGTCAAAGGATATGAACAGGCAGTTTTCAGAGGAAGAAATTAAAGCTATCTATAGTCATATGAAAAAATGCTATAAATGACTAGAGAATGATTAGAGAAACACAAATTTAAAAAACTCTGAGGTACCACATCACACCTATGAGATTGGTTAACATGACAAAACAGGAGAATGATAAATGTTGGGAAAGATGTGGGAAAACTGGAACACTGATGCACTGTTGGTGGAGTTGTGAACTGATACAATCATTATGGGGAATAATTTGGAACTATGCCTAAAAGGCTATAAAACTGTGCATGCCCTTTGATACAGCAATACCACTACTAGATCTGTATCCCAAAGAGATCACAAAAAAAGGGAAAAGGACCCACAAGTACAAAAATATCTATAGCAGTTCTTTTCATGGTAGCCAAAAATTGGAAATTGAGGGGATACCCATCAATTGGGAAATAACTGCACAAGTTGTGGTATATGAATATAATGGAGTACATTATATTTTATTATATATATATATTAAATATATAAATATATTCCATAAGAAATGATGAGCAGGCAGATTTCAGAAAGACTTACATGAACTGATGTTGAACAAGCAGAACCAGGAGAATACTGTACACAGCAACAGCAACACTGTGCAGTGACCAACTCTGATTGACTTAGCTTTCCTCAGCAATGCAAGGATCTAAGACAATTCCAAAAGACTCATGATGGAAAACGCTATACAAATCCAGAGAAAGAACTATGCAGTCTGAATGCAGATTGAAGTACACTATTTTATTTTTTTCTTTCTTGTGACTTTCTCCCTTTTATTCTGATTCTTCTTTCAGAACATGACAAAAAATATTTTAATATGACCATAGATGTATAGTCCATATCAGACTGCATGCCATCTTGGGAAGGGGTGAGAGGAAGGAAGGGGAAAAAATTTAGAACTCAAAATCTTATAAAAGTGAATGCTGTTGGAGCAGCTACATGGCGCAGCGAATAGAGCACCGGCCATGGAGTCAGGATGACCTGAGTTCAAATCCAGCTTCAGACACTTAACACTTAACAGATGTGTGACCTTGGGCAAGTCACCTAATCCCAAGTGCCCTGCCTTCCCCCCTCAAAAAAGACACCCCTAAAAAAAAGGCCAAAAAAAAAAAAGCTGTAAACTAAAAATAAATAAATGGATGCATGAACGAACAAATAAACAAAAGAGAATTGTTGGACTACCTGAAAGTTATGATCCAAAGAGTCTTGATACAATATTACAAGAAATCATTAAAGAAAATTTCCCTGAAGTTCTAGAACCAGAGAATAAAGTAGAAATAGAAAAAAACCCACTCATCACCACCTGAAAGAGATCCCAGGATGAAAAATTACAGGAATACCAGAGTCAAGTTTCAAAGCTCTCAGGTTAAGGTGAAAATACTGCAAGCAACAAGGAATCACACAAAACCTAGGAACTTCTATATTGAAAGACCACGGATCTTGTAATATAATATTTCAAAGAGCTAAAGAGCTGGGGTTGTAACCAAAAATAAGTTACCAAGGAAGGTTGAATATAATCCTGAACAACAACAAAAAAGAATATTCAATGAACTGAAGGACCTTCAGATATTTATGACAAAAAGCCTACAACTCAATGGAAAATTCAACATATAAAGATTAAGGAGAAACTTAAGGTAAACATTAAAGACCAATTATGAAGAATTTAATAAGGTCAAATTGTTTACTACTTATATGTGAAAATATTATCAGTACTCTAAAGACTGTTATCATTACTTTTTCAAAGAAAGACTTGGGCTGAGGTGAGTAAAATGGGTTAATTCTTTTCTTTTTTTTTTTTTAAAAGCAATCAGGGTTAAGTAACTTGCTCAAGGTTACACGGCCAGTTATTTCTGGGTGTGGTGCTGAGTATCTGAGCCCAGATTTGATCCAGGTCATCCCGACACTGAGGCCGGTGCTCTTACTCGCTGAGCCACCTGGCCGCCCCTAAGCAATTGGGGTTAAGTAACTTGCTCAAGGTTACACGGCCAGGTGTTTCTGGGTGGGTGCTAAGTGTCTGAGCCCAGGATTCGATCTCCAGGTCTTCTCAACACTGGAGCCGGTGCTCTTACACGCTGTGCTACCTGGCCGCCCCTGAAATGGGTTAATTCTTTAAAAAAAAAAATGGCATGGAGAGGTAAAAAGGAGAAATTATATAAATGAGGCATGAAAGGAAGTACTGATATAGAAGAAGCAAGTGGAAGAAAAGAGCTGGTAGTGCTGAAACCTTATTCTCATCAGAACTTGGGAAAAGAGGGAACATAAATCTCCAGAAGAGTAAAAAACAAAAGTCTTCTGAATTTAAGAAGAAATAAGAAGGCAAAGGGATAGGAAAAGTGAGGGACTTTTAGAAGGGTGTATAGATTACGAATTAGGAGAATGGTGGGAAATGATAAGGAAAGGACTTTTAGAGGGGTAGATAGATTAAGGACCAGGAGGACAAGATACTGGTTAGAAGTAAATAAGACTTGGAAGGATAGAGTAAATAGGATGAGAAGGACACATAGTGAAGAAAAATAGGATGGAGAGAAATACACAACTAGTGTATAAATTTGAATGTGAATAAGATGAATTTATCCATAAAAAAGAAATGGATTAAAAATCAGAATCTGATAAAGATGTCATTTATAAGAAACAATTAAAAATGAGAGCTACACACAGAGTAAAAAGAAAGGGCTGGAGTAGAATTTGTTATGGTCAGTTGATATAAAAAAGCAGGTGTAGCAATAAGGATCTCAGATAAATTTAAAGCTAAAATCGATTTCATTAAAAGAGATAAACCTCTATGTGTCACCAATATTATTCAACAGTTTTAGAAATGTTAACAATAGCAATAAATGAAAAAGAAACTGAAGGAATCAGAATGGGAAATGAGGTAATCACTATCTCTTTCTGTAAAGGATATGACAATATACATGGAAAATCATAAAGGTTCAACTAAAAATTAGTTGAAACAACTAATAATTTCAGCAAAGTAGCAGAATGTGAAATAAACTCACACAAATTATCAGCATTTTTATATATCACCAACAAAATCCTGCGAAAAGATACAGTAAGAGTTACTCTATTTAAAATAACTATAGAAAGGTGTGGCTAGGTGGCGCAGTGAAAAAGCACCGGCCCTGGAGTCAGGAAGATCTGAGTTCAAATCCGACCTCAGACACTTAACACAAAAGCTAGCCGTGTGACCTTGGGCAAGTCACTTAACCCCAAATGCCCTCCCCCCCCCAAAAAAGACACAGCAAAAAATAAAATAATTGTAGACAGTACAAAATACCTAAAAGTATACCTGCCAAAATAGACCCAGGAACTACATGAACATAATTATAAAACAAAAAATACAAATAAAGTCAGATTTAAATACCTGGAGAATTATTATTTGTTCATGGTTAGGCAAAGCCAACATGACAAAAATGACAATTTTACCTATTTATTCAATGCCATCCCAATTAAATTACTAAAAATATATTGAAAGAGTACAAAAAATAATAACAAAAGTCATTTGGAAGAACAAAGGGTCAACAATTTTAAAGAAACTAATTTTTTTTAAATGTAAAAGGAGGCAGTTTGGCAGTACCATACTTCAAGCTATATTATAAGGCAGTAAACATAAGAACTAGCTAAGAAATAAGGGGGTAGATAAGTGGAACAAAGTAGACATACAATATACAGCAGTAAAGGATTACAGTAACCTTGTGTCTGACAAATTTAAAGATTTAAGATTTGGGGGTAGGTATTCATTATTTGGTAAAAATTGTTGGGAAAGCTGGAAAGTAATTTAGCAGAAATTAGGCATAGACCAATATCTTAAACCATGTACCAAAGGAAGGTCAAAATGCATACACGACAGCAATATAAAGAGAGATATTGCAAGAAAATTAGAACATGGAACATGCTACCTATCAGACTCATGGATAGGCAAACAATTTATGAATAAATGAGAGAGAGCATTGTGAGGTATAAAATGGAAAATTTCAATTACATGAAACTGAAAAGTTCTATACAAATAAAACCAATGTAACTAAGATTAGAAGGAAAACAAAAAATTGGGAAAAAATTTTCATGAAGTCTCTTAGAAAGGTCACATTTCTCAAATATACAAAGAACTCTATCAAATTTATACAAATGAGTCATTCCCCAATGGATAAATAAACAAGGAATATGAACAGACATTTTTTTTGAGGAAAAAATCAAAACCATAAAGAGTCATAAAAAAAATGCTCAAAATCATTGCTGATGAGAGAAATGCAAATTAAAACAACTCAAGATATTATTTTACACCTATCAGACTGGTTAAAATGATAAATGCTTTTCAACTGGGAAATGGCTAAATAAGTTGTAGTGATGAAATACTATAAGAAATGAGGAGCTGGTTGATTTTAGAAAAACATGGGAAAACATAGATCTATGAAGGAAGATGTTATATACCTCCACAGGAAAAAACAGATAATTAGAAATATGCGCAGTATGGTTTTACATATGTGTGCATATATGTATGTAAATAAATATGTGTGTAGACACACATAAATAAAATATATATTTGTGTTTAATTGTAGCCTTTGCTAGGGCAGGGTGGGGAGTGAGGGAGAAAAAAATTAAAAGTACACAGAAGAGAACAAAAAAATCCTGGAAGGAAGCACAGAAAAACTGTAGTTTTGAAAAAAAAAAAGTATAGCATTGATAACACAATTTTTCAGAAAAAAAGTGTGAAATGGGAATTCATGGTTTTATATATATCTTCTCTGTATGTTCTGCCGCGTACTTTGAAATGTTCTTTGTCTTTTGCTTAGAATAAAAAATTAAAAGCAAAAAAAACTGCTAAGTGATATAGCTCAGGGAATTACAGTACTAAATTTAGTACATGCTTTAAAAAAAACAGCTCTGTGCAATGACATTCAGTTTCATGAACAGTTTCTTTTCCTGTTATTTGTAAATAGAAACATTCATATTTGTTGAGATTTTGTCAAGTTCTGAACAAAACTTTTTAAATTTTAAAATAAAAAATATTAAAAGTATATCTGTCACATATTTAATACAGCAACCATTCACTTATCTGAAATGATCAGAGAATGAGTTGTTAGGGATGAGTATTTTCCTAATGGTTAAAAATGAAACTTTAAAAAACTTTTATCTCATGTTTGTTGGAATAGTAATCTTTCTAAAACATACTATCTGCCCTCCTGACTTAAAATGCAAAATATTAAATATATTATATTAAGCCTTTCTTGGTCAAGTTCAATTACTGTACTTATTACACATAATAATAAATATTCATTATTCAGTAATCTTCACTGTCATAAAAGGATGTCTTCTTGAAGGGTTAAAGTATATAGAGTTTTTTACCCAGTAACAACTAGCATCAGACTACGGTGCTATTCTAGAAGTATGCTACTAGCATAGTGCCAAAAAGTTCTCAAGAACTATCAAGTGATAACTTAGTTTACTCTATTACTAAATGCACCTAAACTTCTGTACCATTCCGATTTTTTCTTTTCTCTTTTCTCACTTTTCTCTTCTCTTCTCACCAGTTTCATAAGCTTCCTTGCCACCCTCATCCTTATCTCTGACACTTCTGCAAAAACATTTTTACTTCTCTCTTCATCTGTTTTTCCAAACCCTTTTTAATTTTTATTTCTTTTTTCCTATCTCCAAATTTCTCCATGCTCGCATTAGTGCAGCTTAGCTTTCAATCACTGATAATAAATGTTCTCCTTCTTCTGTACAGTAAACCAATCATATTTATCTTGTATAATTTAGATTTTTTCACCATGGACAGCAGTCAGGTTCTTGTCTTTATTTCTGCATTTGGGGCCATTCTGTACAAAAACTGAAACTAGAACGTGCTACTACTATATCTTATATATAACAAATACTGAGTGATAAAATACCAATGATAATTATCATTCAAAGGACCAATTCATATAACAAAGTATGAATTTTTGCAATAACCATGTATTTAATAACATCAACTTTATGGCAAAGTACACATCTCTACTAAAAGGCTATTTGGCAACTGTGAACTATAGATCTGGTTTAACAATAATTTATTTATATGCAAACAATGGAAAAGAGTTCTACTTACAAAACTGAAGATGTAAATTGTGGTGTGAAAGAAGTAATTTTTAAACCTCCTGGAAGTCTCAATTTGTGATCTCTTACTTTGAATATCCCTGCTAGAATTCATTTTCTATTTTCTTTTCCACATAGTCTTCTAAACATCTTATTACATCCACTGCAATTTACAACCCATTTTCCTGTGCCAAGTCTTTTGTATGAATTCAGTAAATTTTACTATTAAATAAGGTCATCATTATAGTATATTTTATGGTGGATTCTGTCAGTAGTACTACAATTCTCACATCTGAAACCTGTAACTTTTGACATTTCTCCTTCATTAGACTTTCTTATACTATCAGTTGTCACTTCTTGTCCAATTCCACCTCAATAACATTTCTCACATTTGTGCCCTTCTCAACTGGAACCACCCAAATTACCAAAGACGATATAAATTACAATACCACTGACAATATAGTAAAGTCTGAAATAAGATCCAGTTTAAAAAGAACTCAGTTGCCCTAAATTCAATTTTGGACAATGCTGGGTATGAAAAATTGTGAAGTTCTTATATTGAGTGAAATCAACAACTACAAAATGACCAGAAGCATGCTAAAACACTTTCGATAATGCCGAATTTAAAACTAAGCCTAACTGCAGAACAGAAACATGTTAGTGAGAGCTTCATGGTATTAATTTGGAACTTATTATTAATCTAAACAAGGGGTATTAAGAAAACCACCATGAATACTCAAGTACCTAAGGAATGACTGAATTCATTTTTCACAACTGTCTTCAAAAACAGTCCAAAAATGCATTCCTATAACTTTTTTATTTAAAAATGTCCAGTTTTCCCACTCATTCTTAAATTCTGCTTTTCTCACTTACTACTACTATACCTTATAAAGAAGCACTGTGGACTCAGAGAAATAAAGAATGCAGGAAAAAGGCAGGCTAGAAACTGGTCTGGGGAAGCTAACAATCAAACTTTAAATAGATTATTCTATAACTCCAAATGAAAAGAGAATTAAAATCTCTTGACTCCCCATTAAGCTATTTAACAACATTCTGATACTAAATCACAGAACTTGTTTAATTCTATAACTGAAAAAAAAAAAAACACTTTTTGTTCTATTGAATTTTCTCAATTTTTTCTAATAATGTCCTAAATTATCCCTGCATCTGTATCTAATTTTACCCATCAATATCCATCTCTAACACTGTTACCAGGGTAATACATACATTTAGCAATAAGACTAAAAGCCACGTTTCAACAGTAGCCTCTCAGACTTTTAGGAAGACTATCGGAGAGGATCTTTCAACACAATAATCAACTTTTCTCCCTAGTTAAAGGACAGTAAATTCAAAATACCATCTTTCCTCAGTGGAGAAAAGAAAAAAATAATAATAAAATATGGATCACTTAACCTCTCCAGGCCTTAATTTCTTTATTTGTAAAATGACAGATTAGATAATCTTTCTGAATCCCAGAAATCCTAGATCTGTAGGATTTGGAGAAATAGCCCATTTATGGTTCTGAGTATATGTGTCTATATTTCTAAATTTCCTGAAACTGTATGGAATAAAGTTAACTTACTCTTACTTATAACTGTAGGACTTGAAAGCCAGAAAGATTTTGATCAATGAACTAGTCTAAGCCCTTGATTTCATAGATAAGGAAGATGAGGCCTGAAGAGATTACTCAGGTTTACAAAGCACAAGACCCAGAACCAGATCCCTGACTCTCAAGACAATTTACTTAGCACTATGCTAAACTGTCAGTCCTCAACTGTATCAAGTTTTAATACTAGTCACTATATAAAAAACCCTAAAAAAGAGAAAACTAGGGACAATTTTCATTTGTAGATTAAAAACTTAGCCAATAAACAACTATTAACCCCAAAAAGGTTAGCAATAAATAGTTTTAAGTGACAAAATTTGTTTATTATGATAGCTTACCCTCTGGTGTTGGTTTGTCCTGAGGAAGGTCAGGCATATTTTCATCCAAAAGGTCTGCTAAAGACTGAGAATTTGCCAGTAGTTTCTGATAAGACATGGCAAATTCCTCATACTGCTTATGTCGATCTTCACTCAGCTCCCCTTTAGAATGTAGAATGCGTCTATGAATAAAGAATAAAATAGTCTGATAAATTTACCAAACCTGTTTGGTCAAGAATTTATATAAAACCGAAATTTACATATAAATAAATTTTGTGACAATTTTAAATGTAGGCATAAAAATAAGGTATCACAAACATTGGTAACAATATTTTAAGATTCAATTTAGAACTAAGCTTCATATTCAAATATAACTAAAGCATTTTATCTTTAATGTGGTTTCCTTAAAGAATAGTAACGAAGAAAGCAGTTTTATTTTTCCCCACTTAATAGTTATTTTATTTTTTCCAATTACATGTAAAGGTATTTTTCAACATTCATTTTTATAAGATTTTGAGTTCCAAATTTTTTTCTCTCTCTCCATTCCATCCCCCCTCCCTAAGACAACAAGCAATCTGATATGGATTATAATCATATTAAACATTTCCACATTAAGTCATGTTATGAAGTAAGAATTAGAACAAAGGGAAAAAAAAACATAAGAAAGTAAAAAACAAAAAAAAAAAGGTGAAAATAGCATGTTTCAATTTGCATTTAGACTCCAAAGTTATTTCTCTGGATGTGGATAGTATTTTCTATCATGAGTCTTTTGGAATTGTCTTTGAATACTGTATTGCTGAGAAAAGCTAAGTCTATTAAAGTTGATCATCACATAATGTTGCTGTTACTATGTACAATGTTCTACTGGTTCTGCTCAAAGTAAGTTATTTTAATAACCAGGGAGGATTATTTAGTCTAAAGGCTACTCCGATAATCAAGTCACAGGAAAACACTTCATTAACAAAAGAACTTAACAATTTCATCAAGAAATTCAGTTCAGAAATGAAGCTTTTAGAGGAAATACATACTAATTTAAATCCATGGTATCCTTAAAACAGTCTACATCTTAATTATACTGTAGTCAACTCTAAATCAAACCATGTGTGGATTAATCACAGTTGATTTTTAATAATGGTTTCCAAAAGTCATTCCTCAATAGATAAATGGTCAAAAGGTAAGAACAAACTTCTCAAAAGAATTCTAAACTATTAACAACCCTATAAATGCTGCAAATCACTAAAAGAAATGCAAATCAAGACAAACATCATGTTTTAGCTCATGCCCAGCAAATGGGAAGATATGAAAATTATCAATGTCAGAGAGATTGTGGGAGGATAAGCATATTGTGGGTGTATGTTCGATGAAACTTGCTTTGGTATAGCCATTTTGGAAAATACGTTGGAATTATGCAAATCAAGTAACTAAAATGCCCACTATGAAACACACTCCAAGAAAGTCACTGATAAAAACAAAGTAATCATATATGATGGAAGGAAGGAAAGAAGGAATGAAGGGAGGGAGAGAGTGAAGATTTAAGAACAGACTATGTTAGAAGGCACTGTCTTCCTATTTCAAGTCTAGCACTCTATCCACTTCAGCACCTTCCTCTAGCAGCAAATGTTGTGGTAGCAAAGCACTAGAAATAACGTAGATGCCCACTGATTGGGGAGTGCCCATTGAACAAATTTATGAATATAACATATTGTGCTGTTAAAAATGACAAGGGGGGAGGGGCGGCTAGGTGGCGTAATGAGTAAAGCACTGGCCTTGGAGTCAGGAGGACCCGAATTCAGTTCCAGCCTCAGACACTTAACACACACACACACACACACACACACACACACACACACACACACACTAGCCGTGTAACCTTGAGCAAGTTACTTAACCCTAACTGCCCTCCAAAAAGCAAAAAAAAAGTGACAAAGAGGATGATTTCAGAAAAAACTAGGAAAATTTACATGAAATGATACAAAGAGAAGTGAGCAGTTAAGTATTTTTAAGCACTTAATATGTGCCAGACACTATACTAAGGGCAGATCCAAACAAATTCTGATTGTTACAAAAGGCAACCACAATTTCAGAGGATTAATGATGAAACACATGCTACCTACCACCTAGGAAAAGCCTCTATGTGGTGAAGTGGATAAAATGCCAGGCACTTAATAAATGTTGACTGATTGAATGGCGATAGGAAGACTTGAGTTCAAATTTGGCCTCAAGATACTCCCTAGCTGCATAGCCCTAAGTAAGTCACTTGACTTCTGCCTACTCCAAATTTCCTCAACCATAAAAAGGAGATATTAATAGCACCTATCTCTCAGGCTTGTTATAAGATGAGATAACATGAGATAATATTTGTAAAGTACTTAGCAAAGTGCCTATTACACTATAGGAGGCAATCTGTTTCTAAAATTTCTTCCTACTGACTGAGAGGTGACAAAATCAAAGTACAGACTGAGACTTTTAAAAAATATATATGATCAATGGAGGAAGTTATTTTGCTTGACTGCTTATCTGTTACTGTTTTATCTTTATTTTTCTCCAACAGGGGAAAGAGGTAGAAGGGAAAGAAAATAGATCTTTGTTAAATAAAAAATAAAATAATTTTTTAAAAATTAAAAACATAAAAAAAGAAAGTAAATGTTTCAAAATTACAAAAAATAACCACAGCCTGAAAGAAGAGATCTGGGAAGATACATTCCCTATCTCTTCTACTTTGCAGAGGTAAGAGGTGTTTCAAAGGTGTGGAACATTTTATCTGTTTTCAGATTTTTTAGATGTATTAATCATCTTACTGTTTTTTCACTTTCAATTTAAAAAAAAAAAACTATTAGATGGGATAGTTCTCTGTGAAAGGAAGAGAAAGAGATACAGAAGGAAATTCAGACAATATAAAACCAAAAGATATCAACAAAAATCTTTAAAAAAAAAAACTATTACATGGCTTCTCATCCTTCTCTAAAGTCCTATTCCCATACTTCATTGTGGCATAAAAGCAACCATAAATTCTCAAAGAATACATATGCCAATAAGCACAACTTCTAGTGGCTAGGTAGCTCAGTAGAGCACTGGGCCTGGAGTCAGGAAAACCTGAATTCAAATACAGCCTCAGACACTACTAGCTTTGTGATCTTGGTAAGTGACTTAAGCTCTTTGCCTCAGTTTCCTCAACTACGAAATGGGTATGAGGACTGCACCTACTTCTCAGAGTTGTTATGAGTATCAAATGAGATAACATTTGTAAAGTGCTTGGCAAAGTGAGTACATAATAGATGCTATATAAATTGTAGCTATTATTATAATATACCAAGGTAGTAAGGCTTCAAAGCAAGAGCTGGGTGACAAATGGGCGGTCCTTCAGGGCCATGACTAGATTAATTCAGAAAGGTTCATCCCCAAAATGGTCACAATAATGAACAAGGCCACAGCAACTCAAAAAGATCAAGAGATATTCAGAAAGTCTGCAATTTCTACAAGTAAGAATATCTACACCAATTAAAATAAAAAACATTTAAGTTTCTGGCTTCCCTCAGCTACTATCCAGCACAATCCTCAGGTACTAATCTGACCATTAATTTGTGTGAGCTCAAGGAATACAAATTTTAATAAGTAATACAAAAGAAACTCCTTCTAAGAGTCATATAATACAAAGGTCAATTAAAATTATGTCTGACACATTGAGTACAAGAGGTTAAGACTTGCCTATGACTGAACCTAACTGCAGATATCTGAGGATGCTATGTGATGTCTGTGACCAAAAAGGAAATCAAGCAAAGAAGTAAATCATGTTTCATAACTGAGTATTTTCAAAAGTAATTTGCTATTAAAGTGTTTAATGATGCTTACCAATGGAGTTTTCAAAACGGTCTCAGTAAAGTTATTTAATTTCCTTTTATTCTCAAACCTAGGCTACTATAGTTAATTATGAATTATTATGATCTTACCAGTTAAAGAGTTTACTCATGGTATGATTTATCTGTTATTCAACTATACATATTCACTAAGTTGTTACCCTCTTAAGTTACCTAAAATTTTACCCAATACTGTCTGAGTATTTAAATAAGTCATGATATTTTAACACAAAACACCTGTTTTAGGACAGTGTATAATAAAAATGTGTGATACAACTCATCTTTTGCCTAGCAATTAATCCTTAAACCCATAGAAGACTCCACCACTAAGCATATCCCAAAGGGGTCAATGATAAAAAGAAAGGTACCACATATACCAAAATAGTTACATTACTTTGTAGCAGCAAATAAATGGGCAAGGATGTCTATTTATTGGAACTGACTAAATGATATGGTTCATGAACATAACAGAATGTTGATGCACTATAAGAAATGACAAATATAATAAATACACATAAGTATAGGAAGACTCAAATGAACAACTGCAAAGTCAAACCAGGAAACCAAGAAAAATATACCGATTACAACATAAATGAAAAGAACAAAAAAATCAAAACTGGATCCTACATGATTATAATGATCAAGCATGGCCCCAGAGAAGAGATATGAGAAGGCATCAATAACCTGCTTTTTTGCAGAGGTTAGGTACTATGGGCATAGAACATTAGCTTTTTTCAATGTATTGGTTAATTTTACTGAATTGGGATTTTTTTCATCTTTTTTTTTTTTTTAACACTTATCAGAGATGGCTCCTTGAGAGGGGAGAAAGTAGAGATATTTCAGGAAATATAGGTGATATGAATTTTTTTTTTTGCCTTTTTGGAGGGCAATTGGGGTTAAGTAACTTGCCCAAGGTTACATGGCATGTGTGTGTGTGTGTGTGTGTGTGTGTGTGTGTGTGTGTGTGTGTGT
>NW_027186523.1:14809277-14813262 GCF_028583685.1 Petaurus breviceps papuanus
TGTGTGTGTGTGTGTGTGTGTGTGTGTGTGTGTGTGTGTGTGTGTGTTTTAAGTGTCTGAGGCCATAACTGAACTCAGGTCCTCCTGACTCCAGGGCCGGTGCTGTACTCACTGCGCCACCTAGCCGCCCTGAAAAAAAATTTTTTTTAAACTCTTTACCTTCTAATTTGAAAAAATATTTTCCTCTATAATCCCAGAAATTTATATTTATTAAATAATGATAAAATTAACATAGTTTATTTTTAATAAACTGGTACACAATTACCTTATAGACTGCTTAGAAAAATCCCAATATATCTTAAAAATATCCATTAGAATTTTGGTTAGAACACTACAAATAGTCAAACAAACCAGGATATATAACTGTAATGGAATTTCTATTTCACCATAAGAAACTAACACAGGCAGACTTGTATGAACTGACACAAGACAGAACCAAATTAACAATATACATAATGATTACAGTAACAAATGAAAACAATACTAGAAAATATAATTCCAATTAACTGCAATGATTAATTTTGGCCTTGGAAATAGATGCTGAAACACATTTCCCTTCTCTCAGTAGAAAGGAGGACTAGAGGTGAAGAATGCAGTTTGTAACATGCTCTATCAAACAGGCTATTTTATTCATTTTGCTTAACTGTTGTAAAGGACAGAATCAATGAAAGGCAGTGAGTAAAAAGGCAGTGATAAAAAAAAAGGAATTAGCTAAAGTGTCAAATTATAATAACCTGCAACTTTTATTTCTTCAACAAGTTCTCAACATTCGTATTTTATGAAGGAATATAACAGGCACATCCAGTTTGACAGGATATATACTCTATTTGTTGGATATTTAGGCAAGAACAGAAACAAGATGCCTCCAGATTTATCAAAATAATTAAAGTTTAACACTTTAGATTAAAAAAAGAAGTTCTTTTTAATGGTAGTTTGACTTCTTGCTTTTAATACCATATTTACTCAGCCTTTTGCACTTAATAGAATAAAACTAGTTCTCTATATATTTAGGTATCTCACACATATTTTCCAGGTCCCAGCTCTCCTGTTAATTACAATCAACAAGCAAACTAAACTTCAAAAGCAGTCACTTTAAAGCACCTACCCCCTCCAGCCAGTTAAAAGCTAATATGCTCAGTCCTCAAGAGTTGTGTTGTGTTTTATTTTTTAAATGCACTTTTAAATGCACAAATAAACATTTGATAAAGTATGCCATAACAGAGAACTTGAGAAGCAAGAACTGTTGGAAAAATTCTCAAGGAATCTTTCCATTTATTTAATAAACATTTTTTTGGTGTCTGCTAAATACGTAATGCTTTTGTGATGGGGATATATAAGTAATAGATCTGATCCTACCTAGGTTTTTCAGTAATGAAATAATTAATTAAATCGTGACTATTCCAGGCCCATTGAATTGCTGTGGTCTCAATTAAATTAAAATTCATTTTATTTTACTAAATGATTTTAAAGTGCATATGTAAAACTCACTGTCCATCTGAATGACTCCTTGCAGAAGATGAACAAATTAAATTAAAATAGGGTATAATGACAAAGGCAGCAAATATGTTCTGAGGCAGCAACTATCATGTAAAGAGCACAGGACTTAAGAGAACACTGGTTCAAATTCTTAATTTGTTTCTTGCCACCTGTGAGACTGGCCAAGTCACTTATTGTCTTTGTACCCCAGTTTCCTCACCCGTAAAAAAAAAAAAAAGCCTCTCAAAGTACTTTTCAGTTACAAATAGAAATTTTTAGAGAATATCAAGGCAACATATACCTAAAAGTACAATGGAAATTAAATTCAATATAAAATTAAATTTTTACTTCAATTACAATATTTTCAGGACTATAGTATTGGTGCTATTTCATCTGACATGTAATAAAAAACAAGTTAACTATTGTTAAATATACACTATTTGATTTCCTCTTCTACCTCACTTCTGAATTCATCACTGTAATCTCTGCACAGATCACAATCCCTGTATACCATAATCAAGTATTAATGATTTATATACCCAAAGAAATGCATCCCCTTATATATTCTGGTAACTAGCCTCTCCAAACTCAGCCAGATTGATTCTCCTGTAACAGCTATCATCAGACCTATACATGAAGCTTTTCTAGAGTTACAGGATCTGACAGAATTTAAACTCCATTGGTACAACCTACAAAATTGTGGCATTTCCATAGCTTAATGAGCCACCAATTTAGGACTTTAGTTGAAGAAACTTTTATAATCTGAGAGCGAAAAGGAGGCAGTATGTGCCAGGCAAGTCAAGCACTGCCTAGACCACCAACTCCTTTCAGATTCCAGGAGAGATCCCAAGAGCATAGTTTCATTTTCTACTCTCACCTACAGGCCACAGAGACAGGAGCAATTCTTGTGGCAAAGGGTCCTTCTATCCCCACCACCACCAATACCCTCAAAGGGCAAATAAACAAAAGAGACCTGGAAGAAGATACTTTTCTAAGAGACTGATCAACTTACCCAAAATCACATAGGGATTAAGAAGCAGATCCAGAATATGGACTATATGAATATGGAATAAGTTTCTCTAAATAGTCTGACTTTTCTAACTGTATCCTTAGTACTTAGCACAGTTTTGCACACAGTAAACATTTAATAAAAGCTTTTTCACTTAACAGGAAAGGCTGGGACCCTACATTTTAAAGGGTTTGAAAATAAGCAATGGCAACGTTGAAAAAAAAGTTGTGGAAAATAAGCAATGGCAACGTTGAAAAAAAGTTGTGGAAAATAAGAAAGACAACTAAAAAATCTTTAAAAATTGCATGGTAACTTAAATATGGCAGAGATTCTCACCCCTCTAGTAGCGAACCTCCTGGCTATAATAAATAATACAGTCGCTATTTCTCAAATAGATATTACAAAGATAACTCTACCCAGACTGACAGGTTTATTTTATTCTTTTATTCTTCTACTTTAGCCTAATAAGGCTTCATATTTATTAATAGTTTATAGCAAATCCTTTATGGAACTTCTTAAAAGGCTAAGTAATGGCACTGATGGGCTTCATGAAAGACCTCCAACTTCATGAGACTAACAGATATGATAACCAATAAAATTTAAAAGATAAGCTTTAAGAGTTGCTAAAGCTGCAAAAATAATCACCCTGTGGACAGTCTTACACTAAGTCTCTGTAACTAGAATGGGCCCCAGAAAATACATACACAGATAAACACCATCAGGCCAATACCTGAAGCGTTTCCAACCTGACAAAAACTGCTGGAGATACAGGATATTGGCATATCCTATAATCCAGAATTATATCATGTCAGCATGAGGCATCAGAGTAGGCTTTGGTAGAGATAAAATATGTAAAAAATGGAAAGGTTAAACAAGATTTCTTTTAAGAGAAAGTTAACTTATAGCATAAAGCAAAAAAAAAAAAGAGGGGCATTAGAGAATTGAAGAGCTTTAGTTCTTAATGAAGCTAAAAATGTGAAATAGTACACCATGCCAAGACTGTATTATTTTGGTCTTTGATTAGACAAACTTTTATAAAAAGAAAACCCTGGCAAGAAGACAGGAAATTCATTTTAGTTTTGACCTTGTGCAGTCAAGACAAATTAGCACAACAGAGACCAATAATTCTGAAGAAAGCAGGCACTGGTTAAGAAAATATATTCCCTTTCCTCATTTCCCCAGAAATTTGTTTTAGAAATATTAGAATCTGGGGCGGCCAGGTGGCACAGTGAGTAAGAGCACCGGCCCCAGAGTCGGGAGACCCGGGATCAGTTCCAGCCTCAGATACTTAACACCCACACAAAAATAACTGGCGTATAACCTTGAGCAAGTTACTTAACCCTGATTGCTTTAAAAAAAAAAAATTAGAATCTGGGCAGGTAGGTGGCCCAGTGAGTAGAGTGCTGGCCCTGGAGTCAGGAGGACCTGAGTTTGGATCCGACCTCAGACACTTCACACACACACACACACACACACACACACACACACACACACACACAC
>NW_027186523.1:14813272-14890226 GCF_028583685.1 Petaurus breviceps papuanus
ACACACACACACACACACACACACACACACACACACACACACACACAACTAGCCACGTGACCTTGGGCAAGTTACTTAATCCCAACTGCCCTCCAAAAAAGCAAAAATAAAGAAATATTAGAATCCTTTTTGTCTCCATTTTGAAACTAATTTAACTATAGGAATACACAAATGCCTTCCTCTTGCAGCATGGCCGTAAGAAAAGTAAAGGATGGTGATGTTGTTTTTGTCTGAACAAAATGAGAAAGTATTGTGGCAATGTATTAAAAACTGTTCACTTTAAATCTTGATATATTAGAGCAGAATTTAGTTCAAAGATTCTCTTTTGATATCTTCTTAAACACAAATATTTTACAATTATCTGATTATGTGAATTAAATGTACTAAGACAACAATATTTTTGTCCATGTGGTGATTAAAACCTCCCCATATTCCAACTACTCAAATAACACAGTATATTTAGGCTTACTATGTTTGCTGAATATATTACCTAGAGTTAATGTTTTATAACAAGGCATAGATAAGAGAATCAAGTTTTTCTGCTTAGAAATGACTTTTTTAAAAAACAGATTTCTAATAAGTGAAAATTGTGTCCATAGCGTATTATATTCAACTATTATTTTACTACAAATGATAGTCAGACCAGTATTTTGACCCAGCGTACAAAACAGCCCCAGACCTGAAGCAAGGACAACTAGTGGAAGATAAATTCAGGAGTCATTCTAAGGGCTATCTGCTATCTATTTTCTAATGGTATTAAGATTCTTACTTCTTCCAAACTACCCATGTGGACAAAGTAACCAAAGAAACATGGGCTGGATGAGAGTACTATTAGGTGAATTCATACACAGTTCAACAGTCAAAGAATATTAAGGTCAGCATAAAGTTATCTCTGGTGAAATATCACAAGGATTTGTCTTGGACCTATCTAGTTTACTACATTTATCAATGCCTTGGATACAATCATAGAAAGCATAATTACAAAATCTACAAATTTCACAGAATCAGAAAGGTGAGTTAATACAGTAGAAAGAACCAAAGATTCAAAGTTACCTCTACAAGACAGTGCATTAAATGAAAACCAGCAATATTATATTCAGCTAGGATTTGTGTAGATTGCTATACTTAAGTTATAAAAAAAGTCAATTACACATCAAATTCAGAGTATAAAAGACCTAGATTGGTCATGTGAAAAAAAAAAAAGCCTTTATTTTTTACTCTTTAATGACTTAATGAGTAAAGAATGTATTGCAGCTTCGGTTCATGCAATTAGATACATTAATCCAGAATATCCACAATCCAGAAGAAAGAGGTACAGAGTATAATAGTAGTCTGCACCAATCAGCAGACATCTGGAATACTTCGTTGAGCTTCAAGCATATTTTAATGAATGGCAGTGTAAAGGGTGGGTTTTGGGGGGAAAGGGGGGAAGTAACCAGTATGACAAGGGGTCTAGAAACCATGTCCTATTAAGAACATGAAATATTTGGCCTGAAAGAAGATACAAGAAGGCATAACAGCAGTCTTCAAAAAACTAAAAGACTGCTACTCTGACAAAGGATGAAATTTGTTCTGGGACATACCAGAACAGAGATGTCTATTTAGGTATCCAATGATGGACTGTGCGGTTGTGCCATTAAATAATAAGCTCTGTATCACTGGAGTTATATAAGCAGAGGTTAAATGACCATTTGTCAGGAAATCTGTACTAAGTACTTCCAAAATGGGTGAGAATGATGAGGATGATCTCTAGGTCTATTCCACCCTATCTTATATTATACCAGTTGTAACAATTCTCTTTCCCTGAATTAATATCATATGCTGAAATCGGATAGTAAAAAAAATTAAAAGCAAGCACATTCAACCAGAAGAAATTAGCACATGCCTGTTCAATATCTGTAGGTAATTTATATACCTGTACCAGATTAAAATTTAAGCTCCTAGAAAATAAGAACTAGCTTCAATAATGCTCTATATAGCAACATAGTATTTTGGAAGCATTATGTCAACTGTCAAAACCCAATGAGAACCTTTCCCAAAAATAAATATCAGTTCTCATATGGCATTGGGTCTTTCATGTGCTCTCTATACAGCTGTAACAAATATTATTCATCTGCATTCTAGTGGACTGGAGATATATAAATAACATGGTGGATAGTGTTGGACTTGGTTCAAATCTTCCCTCAAACCCTCTCTAGTTGAGTGACTCTGGGCAAATCACTTAACCTCTCTGGGTGCCTCCTGTGCAAAATAGGGACAATAATATCACATATCTCACAGGACTTTTGTGAGGATCAAATGAGATTAACTACATAAAAGGGCTTTACAGACCTTAAAGGACTATATAAATGCTAGAACATTTTTGTAACCTTCGCACCAACCACAGTCTACTACATATAGAAGACACTTAATAAGTGTCTTAAACAGAATTTATTGTTAAAAATCAATTATGTGGCCCCATTTTCCCCTACTTTTTAATATGAAAATATGTATTTTGGTTCAAAATAATACAAAATGTAGTCTCTGATTAAAAACTAATGAAATACACCAATGATCTCTGATATCTGATATCCAAAACATACAGGCAACTAACAGAAATATAGAAGACAAAAAGCCATTCTCCAATAGATAAGTGGTCAAAGAATATTAACAAGTAGTTCTCAGAGATTTGCAAACTCTTTTACAACTATGTGAAAGAAGGCTCCAAATCACAGTATCACAACCAACAAATTAGCAATTATGACAAAAAGAGGAATAGTCAATGCTGTCAAGGTTGCAGAAAGACAGGCACATTAATTCACTGTTGGTAGAGCTGTGAATTGGTCAAACCACTGGGAAAAGAAATTTGGAAAGCAAATAAAGTGACTAAAAATGTCCATAACCTCATACCCAGAGATTCCATTACTAGACATTTACCTCAAAGAATAAATGATAAAAAGTTATCAAATATACCAAATATTTATAGCACCACTTTTTTTTGTAATAGCAAAGAACTGGAAACAGAATCCATTAGCTGGAGGAATGGCTAATTAAGCTGTCATACATGAACATAATGGATTATTACTATACTGTAAGAAAACATGGATATAGTGAATACAGGGAAGCAGGGGAAGATTCCTATGAACTCATGCAAAATGAAGTAAGCAGAACCAGAAAAATAATATAGACAATGACTACAACAATGTAAATGGAAAGAATAACAACAAAAGAACCAAAACTCACTGCTACAAAACTATAAATACCAAACTTAACCACAGAGTGGAAAAGGCACCTTTCTCTTTTTCCTTACAAAGGCTAAATTCTACAGCTGTGGAACATGCACATTATGTCATACTTTTTAGAAAATCTGTTAGTTTGGCTAACCTGTTTTTTCCCTCTTTTTCATGCTTTGCTATACGGGATGATTCTCTAGGAGGGGAGTAAAGTGGACAGAATGGGAAATGTAGGTGATATAAAAACAAAAGATATCAAAAAATTTTAAGAACTAATTAAATCTAAAACGTGACCATTTTTAAATCACCCAATATAAAACCACTTAATACTATAAAATGCATTTTGAGATTCCTTTTCAAAATTTACAAAAGCCCTGGATGTTCAAAGGCAGAGGCTTATAGGATCAGAGGTTAGAGCTAGAAGGGACTTTCAGAGGACCACTAAGTCAAATATTTTCTTTTTACATATGAAAAAAATGAGGCCCTGAATAGTTAAGTGATTTGCTAAAGTCACACAGGTAAAATGGTAGATATGGGATTTGAATTCTGGTCCTCTGCTACTAAACTGGTTGAACACCTTGAATTTCCTCTAGCAAATACAGACAGAGTCCATAACTTTCATTTCTCTCCAGTCTCTCCCATTTGCAGTCCTTTTCTCATTAAAAACACTCATTTATATCTCTTGTGCTGATTCGGTGGCCTCCCTGGTCTATCCTAAGGGCCACTTAAAACCACAATTCCTACTATTATAAACAGAGGTGAGGACAGGAAAGCCCCCCCTTCCTTTAATAATACCTGACAGTAACCACATGAAACTTTCCTGTTCACTGATAACTTCTTTATTGCCTCTTCCCTCCCACCAAAAAATTAATTACTGTAGCTACACTGCCTACAGGTGGTAGCATGTTAATCTTTTATAGCTCTACGTGTTAATGCAATGCTAAAACTTTTGACATTTGGATCCAAATTGAAGACTTTTCTGTACATATGAGAAGGTTAAGTACTATATCCCATCAGTTCTCCAGAATACATTCCCTTGGGATTTGGGAGGGGCTCCTCTAACATAGTTTACATAGTAGTCTACAAGTAATTTGCTTAGCAAATTAAGGAACTTCTCAAGTCAATGTCAAGGTATTGAGTCCAAAATTCATAAATCTGAACTACTACTCTAGATGCCTTTATATTGTACCGGCATCTGACATTGATATGGATAATCCAAAATAGAAATAATGAAAGTAAATCTACTGTATCAAGTGCAGTTAGAAAAGAGAAAGGGATAAGGCTATACAAAGAAAAGTAAAAGCAAATAAGTAACAGTTAAAGTGACAGAAAACAAAATGCTATTCCCAATTTAAATGAGAGAATCAAAACTGAATAGAAATGGAAGAAATAAGCCACAAAGTAAAAACCACAATACTCGCCAGACTCTAAAACAAACAAAATCTCCTATAGTTTCATAGTCAAACATGAGTTCTTAAAAGTATGACATAAAAAATTTCCTGGTATTTTAAGGAATCACCTGCAATCAGCCCCTTTTCCATAAGTTTTTTTCAGTGGCATCGTGATTTAACATTTAAGTATGTGCTCCAATATAAATTCTCAACTCCTGAGAAACATTTGAAAATCACCTGTTTTGTCTCTCAATATTCTGTAGCTCCCTGTGGTCCCTTTTCAGGTGTTTGGTCAAAGACGTAAAGTATTCTTTTAACAGGTTCTGGAAAGGCTGTTGCTTCTCTGGGCTGATTATTTCACTAGGAGGAAAACTCAAGTTAAACTTCTCTGCAGCACCTTTCACTTTCCTTGGTACCAATCCAGCAATATCATCCCCACAATGCCTGCAAAAGCTAATCACCACAGACACATGAGTGTGGGATTCCCGGTCAGCATTAATAATGTTTTTCAGCTGTTCATAGATTAAGGACAGACCTTCTTTGTCAGTGAAAATCCCCACTATGGTCAATTCTGCAATGAAACGCAAGTCAGTTCTTAGTTTGGTAATGTTAGGAGTTTTCTCCTCTTTTCTTGCTTCAAAATGTTTTTTCCAAACCTGAAGCAAAGATGGGGCGAAGTCAGCATAGCGCTGGTGAAAGAGAGAGCACAAGTGCACAGCACAGTTTACATCAGAAATTTTTAGCTTAGCTTCCACAATAGAAGCAACAGCTTCTGCAATGTATTTGCTTAAATTGAGGCCATTGAAATCATGGGACAAGGAGTCTCTCTGTTGCTCCGTAATAGTTTTCAATTTCTTGACAAAAGCTGTATTTTTCTTCAAACTTGAGTCCAATTTGCTAAAGAAATTCTCCTCCGGTCGGTTGTCTGGTGCGTTTTGGTTTTTGCTTCGGAGGTCCTTCCTTGCTTGATGTCGTTCCCATGCTTCCTGATGAAGCTGATGGGATTCTTCTTTCTCTCTACATAAAAACAAAACAAATAATATCTTGTGTTAGAATGAGTCATTTATAAATCATATATCATAAAAACAGCACTCTCATAATTTAAGCCCAGAAGCTCAAGCAGAAATTACTGAACTAAAATGGCAGTATGAGCTTTATTTAACCAAGGCACTTGCATTAATGTTGGTATTCTTTCCAAAAATGTAAATGTTAACTTTCACTATTTTGAATATTTTGAGAATTGTCTTATGTGATCAAATGAAGAATATATTCATTTTATTTGCTGAAAGCACTAATTTTGGGTGATAAGGCATTGTAAGGAACCAAATTAAATTCAAAATGATCTTAAGTTGGGAAAGTAGATAAAGTCAGATATAATAATGTTTATATTAGAATATTAATTATATTTAATAATTAAAATATTAATTATATTAATAAATAAAAATAGTAATGGACAATTAGGGGATAAAATATCTCTGAAGGAAAATTCTTGGCTTCAAGGGTTGGGCTAGATAACCTTCAAAGTTCCTTTAATCTATAGTCCTATGACTGGGTTTGTTAAAAATAGTGGGCAAGACCATTTTCCTCCACAAGGTCCTACTTCAATGCCTCCTTGTGGCATAGTTAGGTAATCCTAGGTTTCTAAAGGCTATGCAAGCAAAGTACAAGATCTGTCAAATGAGGATTAACAGTGTTTTTTTAAAAATCCACAAAATCTTTAACAAAATAGATAAAACAGAGGACTCACAAGTTAAATTTAAGCCAACAATATAATACTATAGTTAAAAAGTAACAAACTAAAAGATGAATCAATAAAAATGTAGAAACCATACACCCTCTATTCCACAGTGGTCAAAGTGTTTAAAGAAGTAACTTGGCTGATCTGAAATGCCCAAAATTCGAAAGCAGACAAAAAATCTGGAAAGGAACCACAGTACGTCAATAGGAATTATTAAAAGTCCTACCATACTACCAAAGGCTAATGAACAATATATAAATGGCCTCTATCAGAAGCAGTACAATGGAAAGACAAGAGCATGCCTGGGTTGGAAGTCCAAGATCTACTATTAACTACCTGCATGACCTCAAAACTAAGTTTCTTCATCTATAAAATGAGTCCTTTCCAGATGTGAATCCTTAAGAAACCCTTAAAAAATGAAACAGCATAAGGCAACATATCCATTGTTAAGTGCATAATTTTTAAAATCTGCTTTTCACATGAGTTGATGACATTTATACTCCCAAGACAGTTTTTGACAAATAGCTATGTGCCATTAATAATACAAAGAAAATTGGAACACAAATTCAGAAAATCCTTGGGACTCAAGGTTTTAAATATTCTTAGGCCAATTACTGCTGCCTTGATTCCAGGGGACACCCTGCTTGTTAAAGAAAGGTGCTATGATGTGTTCAGAAAAAGTGCTAAATTTTCTGCTCAAGAAAGTTTTTAAAGGTTTCTATTTGATAGAATCAGAAAAAACTAAAAGAACAGTAGGAAATGAACTGCTTTACAAAGTGTGCAATTTTCCCCAATGATTTTTCCTAATACTTTTCTATATTTGGAGATCTCTAAAACTTGTAACCTGGAAGCTTTTGATACTACTATCTTTCCCCTCCCATAGATAATTCCTCCTCCTTAAGCCTCAAAGACACTGAATTCTCTTAGCTCTCTTGCCCATTTAACTCCTTTGTTTCTCATCTCCTCACCATTTAGAGTAGGGGCTCCCCCAGAGTTCTATCTTTGGGCCAATTCTCTATGTACTCCCAGTAATCCTACCATTTAGAGTAGGGGCTCCCCCAGTTCTATCTTTGGGCCAATTCTCTATGTACTCCCAGTAATCCTACTCATTTCCATGGCTTCAATTACCACCTCTCCAAGTGCCTAAGGCACATCTTCACCTAGGTGTCTCACTTATAATTCAAATTCAGATTCAAATCCAAGTTCATCTTTTTCTTCCAACCAACTCTTCCTGCTGACTTCATGATTTCTGTAGGTGCTGACACTATTCATACAGTCTTTCTTTTGGTAACCTCAAGGTAAACTCAACTTTTCCCTCCTTCCTTGCCTCTAAGATCCTTTGAAATGATGATTCCAGCTTTTGCTACCTCTCCTCTCTATTTCCACAGTCATGAACCCAGTTCAGAGTCTTTAATTCTTTTCTATTCGTCTGATTAGAATAGTTTCCTAACAGTTCTTTCCACTTCTATCCACCTTCATACCATTACAAGGATAACATTTGTTAAGCATAGATCTGGTCATGTCATTCCCGGGTTCAAGAATCCACAGGGCTCCCTACTGCCTACCAGTTAAATTTCCTTTTCCTGACATGCAAATACCTTTGCAACATCAATCCACCCTAACTTTCCAGGCTTATCTTACATTACTACATTTTATGCATGCTATACTCCAGTCAAATGAGTTAATTCTGCCCCACCAAATGTCAATTGTAGTGATATGTTTGTGCTCACTTCCCATCTTTGATATCCCACCGGGCAACAAACTTTCCACTAACACTTCCTATAGCATTCCATTTCAAAATGAATACGCACATGAGTATCAGTATCACAACTACCTGGACTTAGCCTCCTATTATAAGCTCCTTGAGAGCAGCTACCATTACAGTGTATGAACTTTTTATCTCCCTGGAACCTACCAAAGTATTCTATTTTTTTTTTTTAAAGCAATCGGGGTTAAGTAACCTGCTCAAGGTTACACGGCCAGTTATTTCTGGGTGTGGTACTGAGTATCTGAGCCCGGATTTGATCCAGGTCATCCTGACACTGGAGCCGGTGCTCTTACTCGCTGAGCCACCTGGCCGCCCCTAAGCAATTGGGGTTAAGTAACTTGCTCAAGGTTACACGGCCAGGTGTTTCTGGGTGGGTGCTGAGTGTCTGAGCCCGGGATTCGATCTCCAGGTCTTCTCAACACTGGAGCCGGTGCTCTTACTCGCTGTGCTACCTGGCCGCCCCAAAGTACTCTAGATGTTTACTTTATTGATTTCACCAATTTTGAAACTGGGAAAGCTACTCCAACAAGTTAATTTATTTTAATCATAAAAGAGGTGAACACGATATCTTATCACTTAAACAAACAGTGAGTTTTGCTTCATCTTACTGCCCTATGCAAAACACTCTACTCACTCAATGTGTTTTTAGAATATATTAACTAAATAGATTCACACTAAAGAACAGATTAATAATTGATGACTTGCCAAATATTCCCCCAATTCAAAAGATAAAGTCAAAACTTATTCTAAAGATAATAATTTCATTTTAATTTTTTTAAACTCGTTATTCCTTCAAAAAGAAAATCAGAAAAACATCTGGGAGCACAAGAACAGTCCAGTGACCTCTCAGGTCCTTTGCTTCTCTGAATATCTAATTCTATACAGAAATCAATAAAACACTCCTTACTTCAGCTGAGCAGCTGCTTCTTCTTGCTGACGTTTCTCCCGTTCTTCTTGCTTCTTTCTCTCTTCCTCTTCGAGCTTCTTCTTTTCTTCCTCTTCTCGTCTCTTTAATTCTTCCTCAGCTTTGACCTTCTCTTCCTCTTTTTTCTTCCGCTCCTTGTCCTCTTTTTTTCGTTTGTCTTCCTCCAATTTTTTCTTCTTATCCTCAGGCACTTTAACTACATCTCTCTTGGTGGTAAGTTTGACATCATCTTTTGTTTTTTCCCTGCTATTTACTGGTCGCCTTTCACTACACTCCTTTTCTTTGTTATTTAATAAAGATTCTTTTTCTTCCATACTTGTTGACTTTTTGCGCTCAGCTGGCATTATGTTATCCAGGAAAATCTGCAAAAATAAAAGACCATCAGTACTTTAAGTCTGTTATTTTCCTTAGCAATGTGTAGTATGCCTTTTTTCCTAAAAAAGAATTACAACTTGAAAGCCAGTTAAAATTAAATATTAATCAATTTGTATAAAACTAAAGTATATGCTGTGATAATTTTAACCCTTTTATCACTATCTACATGCCTTTCAAAATTTTTTAAATATCTTCCTTCATTCAAACATTTCATAAATATTTACAAAAGTAGTTTACACAATATTCCTCAGAAGCATTTTATACCTCCAGAAAATAAAGTATAGATGGTTTGTCCAACATTATATGAAGCCATGAAAAGACTGTAAGATTCCTACTTTTTACTTCACTGATATAATCAATAGGTCATATTAACTACTACAAGAAAAAATGATCTGAGTAAAACATTAAAACCAAATTTCTCCAAGCATCACAATAAAGAAACTTTTCATGAGGTAGAATATCTTTTTTTGGTTGATACTCTACAACAGTGGGTCTTAACCTGTGGCCTATGAATTTGTTTTGTGGTTTTCTAAAATATTTTGATAACTGTATTTCAATATAGTTGGTTTTCCTTTGCAATTCTATGTATTTTTTTATGCATTTAAAAACAAAGAAGGAAAGGGGAGAGAAGACTGAAATCACTATAATGTGAAGGCAAAAATCTAGCCATAAGATACAATTATAACACTAAGAGGCAGTTTGCTGTAACAGATAAAGAGACTGCCTTAGAATCAGGAAGAACAAGGAAGACCTCAGGAAACTCTACATTTGAGTTCTGCCTACAACAAATAATGACTATGTGACTCTAGGCAAGTAAATCTTTCAATACCCAGTCAATCATTCTTCAAAGTGAAAGCCAAATTCAGGTACTTATTTTACATACATATGAAAAAAAATGCCAAGATGCATTTAAGGAAGAGTAATATTACAAATATTCTAAAAGTGTGCCTTAAAAGTTGCACATGAAATTTTCAAAGTGTTTTAAAGTTCAGATTGAACAAAGAATAATGCAAAGTATTTATCAAACAAAATATTTTCAATAAATGTTTATGACATTAATTACAATTTCATGTTCTTCATGAATTACTTCATCTGTTGAGGGACACGAGGTAAATGTTGATACCATTGTTTCTCCATGCTCCTTTCTGATTCTTTCCTCTTCCTTCCAATTTTCTTGGCCTATGTAGCCTAACAGAGCTAAGTTCTCTTAGTCCAGAATCATAATTTACTGTTTTATTTTAATTCCTTTAAATACAGATGCACAGAAGTAAATGTACCAAATCAGCAACATTTAGCTATCTGGAAATGCAGTTGCCAATTCTTATAATTCTTAAAAATAACTGCTTTAATAGGGAGTTTTAATAGATAGCTCTTAACACATTACCTTAAAAGCAAACAATAATATTCAGGGCTCTGACATCAGACTGAGTTAAGTTCTGAACATGGTTCCTAACTTTATAATGAATGAAACTCAACATTGCTTGTTTCAATAAAATGTACTTAGCAACTGACACCTGGGTGTAAGATCAAACTAAACCTGAACAAGCATTTAAGAGTTGCATTTTGTTCATACTAAATTATTTTCAAAATATTACTATCTCTACAGTATTCAAACAATTTGAAATACCCTCTGCCTTTTGAGTAGATCTCCTGTGAAAGATTTAAAGGAGGACAAAGGCAACTGGAGGGATGGGAAGGTATTTGATATTGCACCAACAAAGGAGCACTCACACAACCTATGGATTATGGATCAATTACTACTTTGAAGCAAATAGCAATGTCAACACAGGATTTAATGTTTATTAAATTCTAATATTTATTAATTCTAATTTTGCATCCAAACAGATACCACTTGATTTCTGTTTGGGTATGAACAAGTGACAGAAACATCAAAAATTTAGCACATTAAGTTACAAAGATGAAATTTAGAGTTCATTCTTCTTCTTAAAAAATAATAAAATCTATCAATTACAAATCTATCATTTCCAAAAATAAACTCTATCAGGGACATTTATAAAGAGAAATCCTTTATGCTTTAATAGCCTTGCAAACGGTATGCATATTTGTATAGTATTAGAAAAAGAAGTTTGGGGGCAGCTAGGTGACGCAGTGAATAGAGCACTGGCCCTGAAGTCAGGAGGACCTGAGTTCAAATCTAGCCTCAGACACTTAATACTTACTAGCCCTGTGACCTTGGGCAAGTCACTTAACCCCAATTGCCCTGCCTTCCCCCCTTCAAAAAGAAAAAAAAAAGAAGTTTCTCTATTAAATCTTTAATCTTAAAAATATGGAACCAACCCCCTCTATGTCCAGGAAAGACATCACTGTCCATCTGTCTTTACCCTAATTGAATATAAGCTACCAAAGGCCAAAGACTGATTAGCTTGTGTGTGACAGTGTGTGTGCACATACATACATATATACACATATATATAATATATATGGAAACATACATGTATATATACACATATATCTTCAGGGCTTAGCTCAGTGGTTGGCAAATAACCATTTAATATATAAGAATAATTATAATTTAATTATATCAAATAATTTCAAAATATTATGATTTAATAATATTTAGTAAACACTTTTCATTCACTTGTCCCAGTGCTTTAAATTAATATTTAAAATGAGTCATTAGCAAATTAACCTACCACAAAAAGTTCAGATAAAAACACAATTATCTATATAAACCAGATGGTCTACAGAATTTTTTAAACACAATAAAAGTTTAATCAAACTTTTTCTGTTACTGGAAGGGATGTTGGAAATCAACTTGTCAAACTCCTTCAATTTTAGCACAGGAAATAAAGACCCAGGGAAGTTAAAAGATGATTAAAGTGAGTTAAAGGTGCAGTGCCACAACTAGAACCTCGGTCTCCTGACTTCCTATCCTCTTTCCACTATAACAATTTATCTTCCATATTTAGAAAGCCAAGTGAAGAAAAGTCTACTTGACCCAAACCAAGTGTTGTTTTAACGTTTTAGCTTAAAAGTTCAACTATATACTACATTACTTTTGATATAATGCTGAAATTATTCTAAAATTCTGTAATTCACTACTTGGATCAGGTATAAATGCTGGAAAAGTTTACAATAAGTATTAAAAATAAAGTAAAAGTGTTAAATCTTTTTTATTGAAGCAACAGAATGACCATGAAACATTGCCGAAGAGTTCCCCATTCACAAAGGCAGTTCAGAACAGTGGAAAGAGGACTAGAATTGGAGTTGGGATCTGGGTTCAATTCCTGCCTCTGCTTCTACTACTTGTGTGAAATTATACATGTTACTTAACCTCTTGGGGCCTCAGTTTCTTTACAAAGGGTTGAATTAAATGGCTGTTTTATCTCTAAATCTGTGATCCTGATACCACTATTATCCAAGTCACCCAGAAATGTATTTCATATCTGATTTCTAATAAAGTATTTGAAAAGGCAGGATTTCCATTTGTTGTGAGAAGGCAGCCTAAAGTAATGGAAAAAGCATTGGTCTGAAAATCAGAGGACCTGAGTTCAATTCCCAGCTCAGAGACACTTACTAGCTAGTTGTCTGACCCTGGGAAATGTTGCTAAACCTCTCTGTGCCTCGCTTTCCTCATCTGTAAAATGGGGATAATAATTGAGGCAAGCACTTCAAAACATTTAAGTGCTGTATCAAAGTGAGGTATTATCAACTGTGGATAGGGAAGTCTTCGAACATATTCATTGATTAACATTTGGAAGCGGTTACTTAGCTAGCAGTCCCCCAACAGCACAAAGCACCGGACTACCCACTTCTCTATACTGAACAAAGAGAATGTGATAGGTATCATTTTCCTTTTGAGAGCTAATAAATAGATTACAGGTCAAAATATAAAATTAGTACTCTAAGAATACTCTTTAAGTCAATAAGAGAATATTGGTTTGCCCTTCGCTCCAATGTTTTTCAAGCTTCTACCAGTCTAAAGAGTATTATTGTACACAAGCCCAACAAATCTGCTTCCTGTCCATAATTTCTATTTTTTAAAGAATAACAGCAGTCACAAGAGTTTGAGTGTGTGTGTGCAAGTTTCACCAACCTTTACTGCAATACGAAGGTCTATAGAGATAAAATGGACCTAACCTAAGTTAACCAAAAACTCCAACACTTAACAGAAGAAAAAATCCACAGTAGATAAAAAGGGTGAGTCTATTAGATTTACTTTCGATTCTCGAGAGTTAATACGTATAGCTCACTTTTACCCTCATGGGCCAATAAAGGCAAAAAAACTAAAGGATAAAAGTAGTACATAAAGAGTCTTCTTGGACAGACAACTTCACTTGGCCCTGCTGTGACAGACCTTAAGACTACGAGTCTCGTGGAGGCCTTCAGCAGGGCACGGTGGAGAAGGGAGCCCGCCAGCCAGAAGGCTCTAAAGAAGTTAAACCCAAATGACACTTCCACGGGACCCTGCACACACCCAAGTCTCTGTCCCACGCGCGCCGGCTGCCCACAGCCCCGCTCACGGCTCTCTGCGGTCTCTCTCTCTTCCTCGTCCCACCTCTGGCCCCGGCAAACTTTCCTTTCCTACACTCCTCTAACACCTCGCTTCACTCGTGGCCCCAGGCTCCCCAGCCACAGGACATACGCAGCTCCACCCGCTCACACGCCCGCTGCACACCTCATGCTCACCCCGCACCGATGCTCCTCCAAGCACCGCTCGCCCCCAACACTCCCCAAAAAACGAAAATTGCCCCTTAACTCTCCCCCCTCCCGGTCCCACGCCCCCCAACTCCCTCGGACCTCTCCACCTCCAGCCCTCGGCCCAGCCCCAGCTCCAAGGGGCGCGCACCCCCTCCTTCTCCTCCGGTGGGCGGAGGCCGGGGGAGGGTGACCCCGTCGCCTCCGTCCCTTCCTCGGTCCCCACAGGGAGCTAAGGTATGGGGGGGGGAGGCGCCTCCTTCGCGTCCCCCCCCCCCGCCCTCCCCCCCCGCCCGCCCCAGGGAGCTGGGAGGGCAGGTTTCCCTCCCTCTAGCCCGCGACTCCTGCCTCAGGAGCTGAGGGTGAATGTGGCGAGGGAAGACGTTCCGTCCCCAGCACTCACCTCTCGCCTGTTGTCAACATCAGCCCCGGGTTTCCCAGCACCAACTCTACCGCTCTGGCTCTCCTCTCTCCCCTCCCCCCCTCACCTATCTCCCTGACGAGGACCCGCCTTCCCCTCAGCTCCCCCTCCCTCCCCCCGCCCGCTGGCCCTCCCGCCCGCCACTCACCAACGCGGACCCGAACTGCGGGTGGGGGCGGGGCGAAGGGAGGTGGAAGAAGAAGCTGTCCTCCCGATTGCCTGAACGAAAGTCTCCCGGCCCTCCAGCTTGCGGGTGGTTGCTGCCACCCGCTCCTTGATTCCTGGATGGCGACCTCCAGATTCTCTACGGAGATCAGAACCACCCCACCCTGACAAGTTTAAGCTGCTGACTGGGAGGGGTCGAGGGGGAGACAAGTGGGCTTTTTAGACAGGCGGCGTCCGGGACAACCTCCTCCACCTCTCTCCACCCACTACCACCTCCTCAACCGGGGGCCCTAGCAAAGGAAAGGAGGAGCGTTCTGACGGCCGGGAGACAGGAAGTGGGTTGGTGACCAGGAAAGGGAGAGAGCAGGAAAGAGAAATACGCAGGCGCAGCCTCACCTAAGGAGGGGGTGAGAACTGGGACATGAGGCCCTGGATGGGAGGAGCCAAGAGCAGCTACGGAAACACGTTGGAGACAAAGTTAACGATAGTTTGACAGCATTGTAAGGGTTAAGGTTTTGAGAAGAAAGTTTGGTGATGGTCGTGTGAGAAGAAAGATTCGGGCTTTGGGAAGGGAGTCGAACATAGCAGATACTGTAATAGATTTAGCTACCTAAGGATTCGAAGGGAAAGGGGGCAGCGAAAATAAAGGAATTTTTTAATCTTTACCCAAAAAACCCTCCAATCTTCCAAATAGGAGTCTCAATTCCCACGCCATTCTTGGAAAGAACCAGGTTAAAGTTTGTTTCCGAAAAATTCCCATGAGAACTCCCTGGCCTATTGAGCATGCTCACGTCACCCCCTAACTTTTGAAAACCTTTACATCACCTAACCAATGTCCTGATTTCACTGTAGACAAGAGGAAGCGAAACATCTTGTTACGAGTGTTGGAATGCCTTATGAACGCACCTTTCTCTGTTTTCAGTTCTTCACTTAATGGTGGGATTTCCAGCCTTTTGAGTGTTGCAATATAATATTAAATTTCCCAACAAATCCTCTCCCTTTTATTAAAAGTGCTGTGTACTTAAAATGATCTTGTTCTCCAATCAAAAAGGAAAACACCAGCTATGATGCTTTTGAATTTCTTTGGATCTTTCCATCATGCAAAAAACAGGCAGTTTTCAGATGAAGAAATTAAGGATAGCTATAGTTACATGAAGAAATGCTGTAAATCACTATTGACTAGAGAAATTCAAATTAAATCAACTCTGAGGTACCACCTTATACCTATCAGATTGGCTAATAGGGCAAATCAGAAAATGATCAATGTTAGAGAAGATGTGGGAAAATTGGAATACTGATGCATTGCTGGTGGAGTTGTGAACTGATCTAACCATTTTGGAGAACAATTTAGAACTATGCCCAAAGGGCTATAAAACTGTGCATACTCCTTGATCCAGCAATACCACTACTAGGTCTGTATCCCAAAGAGATCATAAAAATGGGAAAAAGACCCACATGTACAAAAATAAATACTTAGAGCAGCTCTTTTGGTGGTGGCCAGGAATTGGAAATTGAGGGAATGCCCATCAATTGGAGAATGACCAAACAAGTTGTGGTATATGAATGTAATGGAATACTATTGCCCCATAAGAATATGAGAAGGCAGACTTCAGACTTCAGAAAAACCTGGAAAGACTTCCATGAACTGATGCTGAGTAAAATGAGTAGAATCAGAACATTGTAAGAAGTAAAATGACCCACTTTGTTAGACTTAGCTCTTCTTAGCAATGCAATAATCTAAGACAATACCAAAAGACTCATGATGGAGAATGCTATCCACATCCAGAGAAATAACTATGGATTCTGAATGCAAATCGAAGCATACTATTTTCTTTTTGTTTTTTGGAGTTTTTTTCTTCCTCGTGGTTTTTCCCTTTTGTTCTGATGCTTTTTTCACAACATGACTAATGTGGAAATATGTTTAATATGATCATACATGTCTTGCTTATATGAGATTGCATGCCATCTTGGGGAGGGTGAAGGGGGTATTTAGAACTCAAAATATTATAAAATCCAATGTTGAAAACTAAAAATTAGTTAATTAAAATTTCAAAAAAGAAACTCATCCCTGGGAAATTATATAAGGAGAGCTCTTAAACATTGATGTGGTGCATTTGTGAGTAATAGTAAGATCAAGAGTATGACCATATTAGTGTGTAACTGAGGTAGGGTAGAGGAGTAGTAGCTGATGGAGGTAAGTGGTATGAATATTGTATATAGTGTCAAAAAAAAGTAGGTGTGTTAGTATTGGTGAACTTTTTTGTTTGCTTGGCTGGCTCCATGGGGAAAAAGGGTAGAAATTAGAAAAAGAATATTATGTTTATAAAACTGTACATACCCTTTGATACAGCAATACCACTACTAGGTCTGTATCCCAAAGAGATCATAAAAAAGGGAAAAGGACCCACATGTACAAAGATATTTACAGCAGTTCTTTTTGTGGTGGCAAAGAATTGGAAATTAAGGGGATACCCATCAATTGGGGAACGGCTGAACAAGTTGTGGTATATGAATGTAATGGAATACTATTGTTCCATAAGAAATGATGAGCATGCAGATTTCATAAAAATCTAGTAAGACTTACATGAACTGATGCTGAGTAAAATGAGTAGAACCAGGAGAACATTGTACACAGTAATAACAACATAGGTGGTGATCAACTTTGATAGATTTAGCTCTTCTCAGCAATACAATGATCTAAGATAATTCCAAAAGACTCATGATGGAACATGTTCTCCACCTCCAGAGAAAGAACTATGGAGTCTGAATGCAGATCAATGCATACTATTTGTTTTTTGTATACAATTGTATACAAATGTATACTCTCTTTGTTTTCGTTCTCATGTTTTTTCCCTTTTGTTCAGATTCTTCTTTCACAGCATGACTAATGTGGAAATATGTTTATTATGATTGTACGTATATAGCCTGTATCAGATTGCATGCCATTTTGGCAGGGGAAGGAGAAAAAAAAATTGGAACTCAAAATCTTATAAAAGTGAATGTTGAAAACTATCTTAATAGTATTTTTTCTAATTACTTGTAAAGTGGAGGAAAAAGGAAATGCCACAGAAAATAAAATGTTCATAGCCAGTGAAAATACTTGGTGTATACAGATTAAATGCCTTGAGTTAGGAACAGTGAGTTGATCACAGAGTATGTTAGTGAGATACAAGGTGTGAGAAGATTAGAAAGATGGAGGAGGGGACTGGTACTGAAGGACTTTGAATACCAAATGGAATATTTTATATTTGATCCTTGGAGAAAATAAGGAGTCTCTAGAGTTTATTGAATAGACAGATGACATGGTCAGAATTAAACTTTAGGAAGATCTCTTTGGCAGCTGAGTGGGAAGATGGACTGAACTGAGGAGAGACTTGTAACAGGAAGACAAACCTGCAGTCTATTATTTCAATATTCCAATCCTGAGGTGAAAGGACTTATACTACTGTGGTACCTTTATCAGAGGAGAGAAGTGGGCATATGTGAGCAATGTTATGAAGGTAAAGTCAACTTGCCTTGGCAATTGTTTAAATATGGGATGAAGAAAAGTAAGGAGTCTAGGATGACACTTAAATTATAAGCCTAAGGATAGTGGTGCCCCCAACAGTAACAGGGAAGTTAGTAAGGGGGGGTAGTTTGAGAGAAGAGATGAGTTGGGGTTCAACTGTCTATGATACAAACAGTTAAAGTTATCCAATAGGCAGTTGATGGCAAGACTGAAAGTGAGCAGATAAATTAGGCCTGGATAAATAGGTCTGAGAAGTAGCAACATAGAGATGATAAGAGTTGAAGAGATCACCAAGTGAAATAATATAGAGGGAAAAGAGGATAGGGCCAGGACAGAGCCTAAGGGACAACAATGGTTAGTGAATATTATCTAGAAGCTACAACTAAGAAGAATGAGAAGGATCTGTCATAGAGTAAGCAGGAAAACCATGAAAGAGGATTGTCATGAAAACCTAGAGAGAAGAGAGTTTCAATGAGAAGAGGGTGATCAGGAGTGTCAAAACCTGCAGAGTGGATAAAAAGAATGATGACTGAGAAATGGTCATCTGTTTTGTCAATTAAGAGATCATTAGCAACTTTAGATTTTTTTTTTTTGCATTTCTATATTATCCCCCCCCCTTTTTTTTTATACTTTTTTCCCCATCAACATATCTGAACAATGGGGCAGCTAGGTGGCACCGTGAATAGATCAACCGGCCTTGGGGTCAGGAGGACCTTAGCTCAAATCCGGCCTCAGCCATTTAACATTTACTAGCCATGTGACCTTGGGCAAGTCACTTAACCCCAATTGCCCTTCCTTCCCCCCTCAAAAAAGCAAAACAAAAAACAAAGAAGTACTTGACTTGGTGGCATATTTCTCCAAATAATTTTTATTTTATCTTATTTAACTTAATAAAATAAAAAAAGCTACACTGTTAAGATTTAGTATGTGGCAATCTTGAGGCAGCTAGTATTAAAAAAATGCTTTATGAGTATTTTTTTAAATAAAGTTGCTATTTAATTTAGCTCTTCTTGCCCATCATAGATAGTGTTTTTTTGAGATTTAATTTTAGGGTTTTGCAGAGTTTCATTTTGTGTAATAAATTTTCATCACATATACATTTTTTTTTGTAATCCAGAAGCTTGAAGTGTGTATTTGGAATGTGTACTGTATAATTTTATCAATGAAGATGATTGATAAAATTTTTAAAAACGTACCTGGGGGGCAGCCAGGTGGCTCAGCGAGTAAGAGCACCAACTCCAGTGTTGGGATGACCTGGAGATTGAATCCTGGGCTCAGACACTCAGCCACACCCAGAAATAACTGGCCATGTAACCTTGAGCAAGTTACTTAACCCCGATTGCTTAAAAAAACAACATACCTGGACGATTATAATAACTTCCTTTTTTTGAAACTAATGTTTTTTGTAACTTTACATTTTATTTTAAACTTAGATATAAAATTAGAAAAGAAAAAAAAACATTGCCACCTACACAGTACAACATAAGAAAGGATTCAGTATAAAACAATAAATTTCTATTTCAAGAAAACCTGTATAATAAATACTACACATTGTTTTCAAAGCTTCCCAGCTTTTCTTTGCTTTCTTCTACTTTTCCTAGAGGCTGTGCACTTTGTACTTTATTTTTCCTCCTTCCAGCCCTTCTGTAAAGAAGGCTACAGTTACAAACACACACACACACCCACACACACACACACACACACAAATATACATTGATATCTATAAACATACACATATATACTCATACACATATATTTAAAACTATACTATGCTAATTTCCACCCATCATCTGTTTCTCTGAAGGTGGATAGCATCTTCCTTCATAAGTCCAAATCTTTCCATGTTTTTCTAAAATCAACCAGCTCATCATTTCCTACACCACAACAATTACACCCTATCATATACTATCTGACAGATTGTCTGTGAAAGTTCCCCCTCCCCAATTTTGTATTCCTTCTAGTCTTGGCTGCATAGATTTTATTTATACAAGAAAATTTTAATTTAAAATAATCAAAATTATCCATTTTACACTTCAACAATGCTCTCACCTTATAATATAGTTTAAGATCTGACACTGCTGAATCTGCATCCTTTACATCTTTTTTTTTCCCCTGGTTTCTTTGACGTTCCTGACCTTTTGTTCTCCCAAGTGAACTTTGTTACTCTTTTCTTTCTAACAGATACTTTTTTTTAGTAATTTAATTAAGATGGCATTGAATAAATAGATTAGTTAGGCAGAATTGTCATTTTTTATTATATTTGCTTTACCTGCCCATGAATAATAAATATTACTTCAATTTCTAGATCTGACTTCATTTGTATAAAAAGTGTCTTATGTTTATGTTCATATAGTTCCTGTGTCTGTTTTGGCAGGTATGCTCTCAGACATTTCATGCTATCTAGTTATTTTAAATGGTCTGAAACAAATTGAATAAAATTCCTGACACATAGTGTAGTTTCCCTCTTTTTCTTTTTTTGATTAGATCTATTTTGGCTTTAAGCTTGTCTGAGATCATGATTGCTACCCCTTCTTTTTTTCATTATAAATTCTATTCCAGGCTTTTATTTTAAAAAAAAAGGATATTACATTTAAACAAAAAGAATCACAAAAGGAAAGATTTTTGTGGTCTCTAGAGTAGGGTGGCAGTGCCAGTTTATACCCAAGCTAAGCAACACTAAGTCAAAGTGGAGATTAGAGACTGAGAGACTAGGACACCCCACAAACCCCTAGCAATCAATCAATTAACATTTATTAAGTTCCTGCTGTGTGCCAGGCACAATGCTTAACTAAGCACTTAATAAATATTTCCTTTGATCCTCTCAACAACCCTGGCAGGTAGGAATTATAATTATTATTATTCATGTTATTATTATTCCCATTTAACAGTTGAGAAAACTGAGGCAGGTAAGTTTAAGTGACTTGCCCAGGATCCCCAAAGTAGCAAGTGTTTCAGGCTAGATTTGAACCAAAGGCTTCCTTACTCCAGGTCCAACACTCTATAGTTTGTGATAACTGAATCCATGAGAACTGATGACATCACCAAAGGAAATAGCATAGGAGGAGAAGAGGGCTCAGGGTAGAGGCTTATGGGACACCCATCATTAGTGGAGACAGTCTAGATGAAGAGCCACGAGTGAGTGGTGGCTTAACCTAGAGAAAAGAAACTATGGAGGAAAAGAGGGTGATCTACAAGTGGCAAAGGCTAAAGACAGACCAAGGATTGAAAAAAAGGCTATTAGATTTGTCAATTAAGAGAGCACTGGTAACTTTGGAAAGAGCTGTTTTTGTCAAATGATGAGGTTGAAAGCCAGACTGCAGAGAATTGAGAGGAAAGGAAGCTGAGGAGGTCCTGATTATAATTGGCCTTCTCAAGGAGTTTAGCTATGAAAGGACAATAGCTAATGGGGACAGGTAGAGCAAATGAAGCTATTTTGAGAATGGGGAGACATGGGTGTGTTTATAGGCATCAGGAAAGTATCCAGTAGACAGGGAAATGATAAAGTTTAGTGAGAAAGTATAGCTGAATGACTAAGACAATGATATGTTCTACATGATTGAACATGCATACGCTGTATTAAATTGCTTAGTGTCTCAAAGGAGGAGTGTGTGAGAGAGAGAGAAAATTTGAAACAAAAATTTTTTTTAAATGAATGCTAAAAATCATCTTTACATGTAAATGGGGAAAATAAAATACTGTTTAAAAAAAGAAAATAAGTCTAGTTGATAGAGGGGGAAATCTCCTTGAGAAGAAGACAGAATGGGATCACTTGCTCATGTAGACAAATTTGCTTTGGCAAGGGAAGAAGTCAGACAACACTATACATGAGTCAAGAGGAGGAGGAGACAAGGGCAAAAGAAAGCTTAGTGATGTGAAACAAGAAGGAGCTCTTGGCTGCTGACTCCTGTCTTTGGGTCTGCTTGTCTTCTATTGCATAGCTGCTGCTCTCCAGAGTTGAGTCACTCCTAATTGGTTAGTTCATTTTTCAAAATACTTTTGCTCACAGTGGGGGTCAGTTTTTTGCTCTCTGTGTAATGTCTCCTTCTGCAGTTCCTCCTAAGTCCCAGCAGAGGTCCCAGGTGGAACTTATCAAACAGGTGTATTTTAGCCAGGCAAGACCTCCAAATCCTCTATGTCACATCAAAAGTAATTTTATCCTTGGACATGGTCTTCATCATCAAGGGGGGATATCCAGGAGTTTTCTCTATTAGACAAAAGATCTGTTCCCACCTGCCTCATGATTCTAGTGATTTAAGACCAGAATGGGGAATTATGCCTGGAGACTCAGATTCAGTGACTATACAAATCTTGCCATAAGAATACACATAAAAAAAAGAACACAGGATTTTAGAACTAGAAGTGACAGGAGCTGTGCCGCAGAAGGTATTTGTAACAATATTATTGTAAATGATGGAAAATATACAAATTTGGGCATCATAAATTTAGGGAAATTATCTAGACCAACCTCTTTATTGTATTGTTTTTGTTGTTCAATAGTTTTCAGTTGTGTCTGACTTTTTGTGACCCCTTGTGGAAAGGTTTTCTTGGCAAAGATTCTGGAGTGATTTGCCATTTCCTTCTCCAGTTCATTTTACCAATTAGGAAACTGAGGCAAGCATGATTATATGACTAAGCCAGGGCCAGATAGCAAATAAATGTCTGAAGCCAGATTGAAACTCAGGAAGATGAGTCTCCCTAATTCTAGGCCTGGCATCTATCCTAGCTCCATCACCTAGCTGCCCTTCTTCATTTTATCTATCAGGAATTTAAGACTTAGAAAGGTGATTTACCTAGAATTACATGGGTAATTATAAGTAGCAAAGCCAGAATTCAAATCCACTTTCTTTGACAATAAATCTAGTGTTCTCACACTGTACTGGGTCCTTTCTCTCCCTGATACCTGAGAGGAGGCACTTCCAACCAAAGGAATATTCCTCATTTGTCCCAGAGACAAGGAATCTCAGTGACCCCAATTAGTTCTCTATGATAACTGCTTTAGTGACTCCCTATTGCTTCATGCTATATCACTACACTTTTTTGTAGGCAAATTCCCAGGAAAATATGTACTCTTATTCTTTGGCCCTCTGCAATCTGATTTCTAACCACATCACTCAAATGAAGGTACTCCAGAGTTATAATAGCTATCATTTATATACCTTAAGGTTTGCTAAGGACTTTAAATATGACATATTGTTTTATCTTCACAATAACTTCTGAAGTAGGTGCTATATCATCCCCATTTTCCGTATGAGGAAACTGAGACTGAAAAAGGTTGGGCAACTTGCTCAGTCAAGGTCATTGTGTGTCAGAGGGAGGATTTTATTTTATTTTATTTTGCTTTTTGGAGGGCAGTTGGAGTTGTGACTTGCCCAAGGTCACATGGCTAGTTTTCGTGTTATATGTCTGAGGTCGGATTTGAACTCAGGTCCTCCTGACTCCAGAGCCAGTGCTCTATTCTCTGGGCCACCTAGCTGCCCCCAGAGGAAGGATTTTAACTCAAGTCTCTCTGACTCAGTGGCCAGCATGAAATCCACCAAGTCCAGTCCCTAATTTCTGGTTCTTGTACTTTCTTTCTCAGTTAACAAGTATTCATTAAGTACTTAGTATTATGCTAATTTCAAGTAGTATAAATACAAATACAAAGATAGTGTCCCTGACCTCAAAGTCCCTGACCTGTCCTGTAGCAGAAGACAATGCATAAAAGGAAAGGTGTGTTTGGGGGGAGGGGGGAGTAATAGGGAAAGTAGACAAAGATACCTGGCTTGGCATGAATAGGGAAAGGCTCTAGTCAGCTTGAAGAGGAATGTCTGACCTGGGCACCCTTCTTAAAAGAAGTTTCTGGGAAGAGCCACTCATTCAGAGAAGACTGCCTTAGGGGCCACAGGTATTTCCAAAGTATGAATTACAGTGGTAGTAGAATGAGGCTTGAGGATAAAGAGCAGGGGCATGGTAAAGGACAGTAGTGGGGAGCCTGAGGCCACACGTGGCCCTGTAGGTCCCGGGTTCTTTTGACTGAGTTCAAGTTTTACAGAAAAAATCCTTTTATTAAGGGGAGTTGTTCTGTGAAGTTTGGATTCAGTCAAAGGGCCTCATTTGAGGACCTAGAAGGTCACATTTGGCCTCGAGGTACAGGTTTCCACCTCTGGTAAAGGAAGTCTAGAGTACAGCATGAAGAGAAATGTGGTTTGTCATCTCTTAATTGCCACATCCATTGGCATTTTCTTGATCCTTTCTCTACCTCTCTGAAGGATTTTGTTCCACTGCTCCTCTTTGGTTGTTTCAAACTTAGTTTCTCTACTGAACTCCAGTTCTTCGTCACCAACTGCCTACTAGAAGTTTGAAACTGGATGTTCTATTAGTCATCTTGAGCCTAACATGTCTGAAACAGAACTCCAAAATGGGTGTCTCTCCTAACCTTCCCTAATTCTGTTGAGAGATCTTCATCCTTTGAGTCACAGAGGGCCACAATCCTGGAGTCATCCTTTGCTCCTACCTCTCTTTCACCCAACACATAGAATCAGCTGCCAAGTCTTATTGATTCTATGTCTACATCTCCTATGTGTCCTTCCATCCACCCTTCTCTCAGCTCCCATAGCTACCGCCATAGTTCAGGTCTTCACAGCTCTTACCTGGTCTATGGCAATAGCTTCCTAATTGGCCTTCATGCTTCCAGTCTCTCTTCACTTCAATAGAATATTCTATTGAAATATTCTAAGGAAGTAACTAGAGTGATACCAATCCTTAGTACTATCTACTAAGGGATCTTAAAGGATTATACCAGTTATTAGTGCTCACCCCCCAAATTACCTGGTATTTATTTAGCATATATATTGAATGTATTTATCTATGTACATGTTATTTCTGCCCAATAAGATATATGCTCCCAAAAGTAGGACTTCTTTTCTTTTCATCTTTTTATCCCCTACGGCCTAGGAAAGTACCTGCAAATTGAGGGCATTTAGCAAAAGATTGTTGAATGAATGAGTAAGTATGGCAATATTAAATATAAGTAGACTTAAATTCCCCAACAAAATGAAAACAAGTTATTGACTAAAACAGAAAAGCCAATATGCTGCTTACAACAGGAAAGAAAACAACCCTTTAATCCTGAAAAATCTAAAATTTAATATATTAAAAATGAAAGTCAAAAATTTACCAAGCTACTGTCAAAAGTAGGTATGGTACTAATAATATTAGACAAAGTTGCATTCAATCAAGAAGGCATAAGAGATAAACAAGGACATTATAATACCTTAAAAAGTTCTCTCAAAATGAGACTATTTCAATCTTAAAAATATATGTACTTCATTGTTCAGCAGCAAAATTAGTAAAGCAAAACTTCATGGTCTTGCAAAAAGAAATAGTCAAAATATATCAATGACAGTAGGAAATTCTAATGTCCCTTTATGATATAGAAAAATTATAATAGACCCCTCAAAAAGAAAGAAATCACAAAATTTTAAAGTCAAAAGGGGTCTCATGGGCCACATAGTCTAACTTATACTGAACTGGAATTTTCTTTCTTTTTTTTTTTAAGCAATCGGGGGTAAGTAACTTACTCAAGGTTACACAGCCAGTTATTTCTGGGTGTGGTGCTAAGTATCTGAGCCCAGATTTGATCCCCAGGTCATTCCGACACTGGGGCTGGTGCTCTTACTTGCTGAGCCACCTGGCCACCCCTTGAACTGGAATTTTCATACAACATATGCAACCAAGTATTCATCTATCCCCTCCAATGAGGGGAAACACTATCTTCCAAAGTAGTCTATTCCATTTTGTAAAAATTTGAATTGCTAGGAAATTTTTCCTTTTATGAAACCTAAATTTACTTCTGTAACTTCTCTAAACTAATAATTCATCCTTATTGCAGTCTTTTAAAATATTGAAACAGTTATCATCATCCAGTCCATTCTTCTCTGCCCCAGGATAAACATCTAAGCCGTTTCTTCCCAGCCTTTCGGTATCCTGCTTGCCCTTTTCTGAATGGCAGCAGTAACTGCCATTTATAGAGAACTTAAAAAAGAGTGAAATTTATATAGCACCTTAAAGTTTGCCAAGTGCTTTAGACACATTATTTCATCTGTGTCTCACAGTAAACCTTTAAGGTAATCACTACAGTAATTTTCATTTTCTTTTTTTTTAATTATGTGTTATTTTTTTAATCAGTCAAAATCTACTTTTTTATCTCTCCCATTTCCTCTCCAATAATTGAAAAACAAAATCCCTGTTATAAGCATGAAGAGTCGAGCAAAATAATTTCCTACATTGACATGACCACTAAAAAAATTATGCTTCATTCTGTACTTTGAGTTCTCCTCTGTAAGAAATTGGGTAATACCTTCCATCATCAGTCGTTTGGAATGTAGTTGGTCATTACCCTGATCAGAGTTCCTAATTTCATTCAGAGTTGCTTTTCTTTGCAATATTGTCATGGTATAAATTGTTCTGGTTCTGTTAATTTCTGCATCAGTTCATATAAATCTTCCCAGGTTTCTCTGAAACCAGCTCCTTTATCATTTTTTTTTTTACAAAACAATAATATTCCATCCCTTAATTTTTTCAGGCATTCCTCAATTTGTGGGCCACCTCTCAGTTTCCAATTTTTTGCCACTTCTAAAAGAACTACAAATATTTTATGCACCTTTAGTTGGAGTTTGTTTTGCTTAATATTAATCCCTTTCTTAACTGTCCTCCTTTTTATCCCCTGCTCCCCATATCTCCTTTCCCTTCTATCTCCTTTTTTTTTTTTAAGCAATCGGGATTAAGTAACTTGCTCAAGGTTACACAGCCAGTTATTTCTGGGTGTGGTGCTAAGTATCTAAGCTCAGATTTGAAACCCAGGTCATCCCGACACTGGAGCCGGTGCTCTTAATCACTGAGCCACCTGGCCACCCTTCTATCTCCTTTTTGAGTAAAATATATTTCTCTACCAAAATGTGTTTTTGTGTGCTCTTCCCTCCTTATACCAGTTCAGGTTAAATGTCACATACTCTCAACACCCCCCTTGTTTCTTGTTAGTATAAGCCATCTCCTGTTGTCCTGATCTTTATCTTGCCACTAGACCCTGATGATTCTAGAGGAGAAATCAAGGATGGAGACTTTGCACAGCACTTCCCCCTCCCCCACTTAAATCCAATTCACTTGCAAGTCATGGCATCATCTTCATGATGTCATGATCATCTTTTAATGAAGGACAAACAACAACTGATTATGTGAGAGTTTTCTCTTTCTTCTCCATTTTGCTTCCTAGTGTATTCCTTTTCTCCTCCCTTTCCATTCTTCTTTTAAGTTCATCAAGACAGAACCACTCCTAGGTCCTCTGTCTATTTAGACTCCCTCCAGTACCCCTGATGATGACAGAGTTCTGAGGGGACTATATAGCTATATTGGAATGTAAACAGTTTATCCTTTGTAATTGGTTACTCTTTGTTATCTTTTTATCTTTCTCTTGTCTCCTATGTTTTACCCTTTAGTGTTTCTATGCAGTCCTAGTCTTTTCATCAGGTATTCTTGGAAGTCCTCTATTTCATTCCCCCCCTCCATTATATTTAATTTTTCTAAGTAAATTTTTTTTTGTTTTTTGGTTGTTTGTTTTGTTTTGCTATAAACTTGTATCCCTTGCCTTTTGGAATGCTGTATTATAAACTCTGGGCTCCTTTATAGTGGCAACTAGTAAATGTTATATTGAGGAAATGTGTGATGTAGTTTAACCCTGCAGACTATGTGTGTCCAATAGCCTGTCTAGGTATCATTTGTATGGAGTAATAAGCAGGTATCTCTAGAGTCTCTGCCCACTTTTTTTCCAGCACAGATGTTGATTCCTGCAAGGAGGGGAAGAGGAGATTGGGCCAGAGGGCTGCTACTCTATTCTCCTTAGAAAGAGGTAATTCTAGGCAAGAACTATATTTATCCAGCCATTCCTGAATATTATTACTTTAGAGGAAATAATTTTTAGGTTTAAGCTATGCTCCTGCTCACTATCCCTTATTAGGAAGGAGTGCTTCAAGTTTGACTCCCCACCAAATCCCAATTACACAAAGACTACTACAAAAAGACTACATTAAATAACAAATAAACTCATTTATCCAAACCAATAGCAAACAGAAATCAGAGACAGAAAGTATAAATATGAAAATATATATACTACTAGAGGTTCCCAAAGTGGATCATACTGCCCCCTGGGGGGTGCTGGAACATTGGAGGGACAATAATAGCCTCAGGTGTAATTGGGAAGTGGTAAATAAAAATAAGGGGATGGTAGAGGCATGAGGAAAGAAGAAAAGATAAGAAAATTCTGAAAAACCATTCATATATGTTTCATCTGTTATGTAACAAAGTTAAAGTTGTAGTGGTTACATTATTTTCCAGAAAAATATACAAAATGCAAATTATAACTGATCAGTGGTCAGGTATATAGGGCTTAACAGGTAAATGTTGGCAGGTAAACCTGTTGTACATTGTTGGCAAGTCCAGTAGGCATCAGCAGGAATATGTGTTTACAATAATATACAGTTACATGACACAATATTGTATCATCAAAATTTTCTCTAACAGCTAAGTGGCTAGAGGAATCTAAATGATAAAGTGAATAGAACACTGGGCCTGGAGTCAGGAAGACCAGAGTTCAAATCCAGAGTCAAATACTTATTAGTTGCCTGGGTTACCTCAGCTGTAAAATGGATAATAATAGCACCAACTGTAATATAATGCCAAGGAAAGGCAACTTCCCAGGTTCAAAATACCAGCATAGGTGCTCTCCATTTTATTCAGTGACAAACCAAGAACAGAGAAGATCAAAACATGACATCATTCAAAATACAGCATTTGCTAAGTGTGATTAAATAATCTCCAAGGACTACCCCACCCCAGGACTTTCCAATCATTCAATCAATTACAAAGTCCCTGTTCTAAATACTACTCCACCCCTAGGCTATACCTTCTTTTGGTCCACCACAAAACCCCTCTTCTCAAATGGAGATTATTTTCCAAACATAGATAAAGTACCTTCATTTGTCAATCACAGAGCACAATAAGGTCAAAAGTTCCCCACCCCTAGGATCACAATTGAATCTACCCCAGAGTTACATCAAGTTTAAACACAGCACTTAATACCCAAATGGAGGTCTTTTCTTCATCTTGACACGAGGCAAGTTCTCAGCAATCTTAGTTCCTGGGGAGACAAGGCTTAGCAAGGCCATAAGATACATTGCCAGTCCCTTCATGAATTTATCCTCTGTCTGTAGAACAGTCCTAGAACCCCTGAACACATTAGCAAAGCCCTCTCCCAGGATTTCTGTAAACATACAACAAGAAAATCCTTCTTCAGGGCTTCTGAACCAACAGAAAGGCTCCCAGACCCCTGCAACAACAGCACTGTCCTTCACCAGTGGACAGTATTCATTCTGTCTGCCGGACAGTCTCCAGACCCCTGCAACAACAGTACTGTCCCTCACCAGTGGACAGTATTCACTCTCTGTCTGCAGGACAGTCTCAGGCCTTCTTAACCAAATGCCAGGTTCCAGGACTTCTTCAACAGGACAGTCTTTCACCAGTGGACAAATCTGGCAAAATAACATCAAAACAGACAGACAAAGTACCAGCAAAACAGCCATGTCTCCTCAGTCCTTGGCAGCTCAGGGGGCAGGTCTCAAAAGTCCAGGGCAATTCAAAGCGGCCACCAGCAATTCCCTTAGTCTCTCTCTCCACGAGGTGCTGCTTCCAAAAAAAAAAAATCTTCCGCCTCTCTCTAGTGTCTCTCCAAATCTACATCACCAGCTCCTCCCACTTCAGGACTCTCTTTTCACATCAACAAGCCTATCCCACAGGTGGGATTAACAAACTCTGGGTTTTAATACAATCAATTTGAAAACCAAGCCAATACAGGGGAATCTTTAATTGCCATTACTATCACACCAACATCCCAAGGTTGCTGTCAGGATCAAGTGACATGATATTTGTGAAACTCTTAGCACAGTGCCTATGCACACAGTAGGCTTACTATAAATTCTTATTTTACCCTCTCTCCATCCATTTTCCTCCCTCTGAAGTCCAAAGCCCCAAAATTTCTCTTCTCCCAGGCTGTCACCACTTCCACCCCTCATGCAGGTATTGAATAATCAGTCTTCATCAATGAGAAGAGTCTTATGCAAATGAGCTTTGTAATACAGGTTACTTGTGTGATCCTTCCTTTGACTCCTCTGTACTTGAGTTTTTTTTTTTTTCCAAGCAGGTTGCTTGTTGTATGTTTTTGTTTTTTTACCCCCTTTGAGATTCAATCTCTAACTATAAAGGCTCTTGACTATAATGATCCTAGGAGTTTTCATTTTAGGATTTCTTTCAGGAGGTAACCAGTGGATTCTTTGTTTCTTTTATTTCTTGAAATCTAGGCTTTTTTTTTTTTTTGTCATGACATTCAAGTAGTCCAATGATTCTTAAATTATCTCTTCTCAATTTGATTTGCAGGTAATTGTTTTTGTTGAAATACACTTTCTACTATTTTTTCAGTTTTTAGATTTTGTTTTAATATTTCTTATTGTCTTATGAAGTCATTAACCTCTATTTGGTTTATTCTTATTTTCAGGTAGTTCATTGCTTGAACAAGGCTTTGTACCTCCTATTCCAAGCTGCTCCATCCTTTTCCAATATTTTCTTCCTAACTCATTTTCCAATTTTTTTTTAATTTTTAAAAATACTTTACAATTTTGTTTTTTAAATTTTTTAAAAAATATTTTCATTTGTAAATTTATAACAACACTTTTTGACTCTTGTTTCATATCTTTTAAGAATATTCATGCGTCCATGAATGCATGGTGTCTCTCTGTGTCTTCAATCTCTCTGTTTGGTTTGTTCTTTCCTGATATTAAGTGAATGTACTGGAGATGAAATGAACCAAGATATAAACTTGTCAGCTTGGAAAGGTAGGAAGAGCCATCCATTGTCCCCTCAGCAGTCAGAGCTAGTAGCAACAGTCTGGGGAAGAGAGAGCTCTGAGCAGCTACTTGCTAGACCCAGCCCCACAGTAAATGTTCTCAGCAGCTAAGATTCTGTGTCCTGAAAGAAATGGAATGATGTGTCCATTAGCTGTGCCATACCCAGAAGTGAACTTGTTGAATGGATGTTTTGTAACAATCACTTTAAGTTTGAATCTTCTTACCCCAGGAACCTGACAGTGTGTGTGTGTGTGTGTGTGTGTGTGTGTGTGTGTGTTTCGAAGGGTGTGCTCCAAGTTCCTTCCTTCAGGATATAGATCTTTGTGAAGGATAATTGATGATAATTTGTTAAATGAAATTGGGGATATAGAAACTGATGATTAATAATGAGAGGAACACATCAGATAGGGAATCATGAATAAGCATACGAGAAAAGCCCCCAAGCCCTCAGGATAACCCTAGAGTAATCAAGAGCTACAGCAGAGTAACCAGCTGAGGACTTGACCTGCCAGGATGAGTACAGGTTGGGACAGTGCTTCTTACACCTTTTACTGGGATACTATTATGTAGAACAGTGCCTTGCAAATAACAGGTGATTAATAACTGGTTATTAAATGAATGAAAGAATGTCTACCATATGCAAAAAACAGGTACTATGTTTCTGAGGTTTATTTTCTGCATTAAAGACAGAATATTCTCCCTCTTCCCTTCTCCCCTAACAAGTCCAGGAGTATTTTACTTTTTTGAAAGTAGCATAGGACTATTTGAAACTTAGTGTTAGAAAACGGGAGTCCTTTATCACTAAAGGCAGGTTCTTCAGTACTGAACCAGATTCACCTGCATGTTGAGTACAGTATAGGAGAAACAATGTTACTTCAGACTTTATGGGCTCAACTGAGCAGTATCTCAATGTTAGCACAAGATAAGGCATTTGGATTTTAGTGGGCAATGGGCAAAATAATTAGTGAGCTAACTGTCCCTTCTTAGGGCAAGTAAAAATCTTTATCTTCCTTTCCTGTTCCTCTCCCTCGATCCAGAAGCACACATTCAAATGCTTCCCAAATCCAATCTCAGTCTTCTGTCCTCTCCCACTATTTCCCCACCTTTGATTTTACTGCCTCAGAATCTCTTCCACTTCATCCATGGTTTTCTTTTACATGAAATATTACAATCACTTTCCAGCAGGCCAGGTGACTCAGTGGATAGAGCACTGGGCCTGGAGTCAGGAAAATCTAAGTTCAAATCCAACCTCAGAGACTTACCAGCCATGTTATGATTGGCAAGTCATTTAACCACTGCTTGCCTCATTTTCCTCAGCTGTAAAATGGGGATAATAACAACACCTACTTTCCAGAATTGTTGTGAGAATCAAATGAGGAAATGTTTGTAAAGCACTTAGCAAAATGCCTTACAGATAGTAGGTGCTTATATAAATGATATTATTATTATTATTAATTGGTCTAATCCCAACTTCAAAACATTCATCTTCTAAACTGCTCTATCCACCGTCATCATATTTACCTTCCTAAATCACAATTCTGTTAAGTGTCCTACTCAAAACTCCAATGGCTTCCTTTTCTTTATCAAATAAAGCTCAGATTCCTTCACCTGACATTCAAGTCCTTTTGTGATTTTTTTTCCCTTTCCTAACTATCTCTACCCCCTCACCTTAATTATTGAGTCCTCACTTGATCTATTATTCAGTTGGATTTGTTCTGGAGAAGACAGAAAGTATTTCTTGTTATCCAGTTAACAATTAACTACTACAACTGTTCAAAATATCTACGAAGAACCACACATAACTAGTCAAAAAGTATCATTTATATTTGAAACAAGGGCAATTCACCACAGCGTCAGAGTGTAAAGATGTGGGAAGTAGTTCATTTCAGGAAATACCAGTTCCTTCCAGTGCTAAAATTCTGTGATTTCATGACTTCAGTGGCTTAACAGATCCAAAAGATGAAACAATGGGAACGATATCTTAGGGAACTCTGGGTTCTTCATACAAAGATCCCCAATTCCTTTTGTTGATGAAATCTTGTCTTAAAAAGTTACCCCTCATTGTTAGGGTTATGGCTCACTGTATAACCATTGGTATATGTGTCTAGATTCCCTTCTTGTTTGAAAGCCATTTCCCTCATTTTTACATTAAATTTGTTTGATTCCTGACTCTCCTGTCTCTAGCCTGCTCCGTTTGGCTCTGACCATCCATAGATTAGAGGCTGGTTCTGTTCAGTTGACATCCCAAAAGAGTAGATTACCATACTTGGTGGTGTTTAAAAGGTATACTTTTTTTTGAGCAATGGAAAGTATCAGAAGAAGGCTGTCGTGTGAATACAAAATATATTTTGGAGTGTGGGGTAGGGGTGGGCATGGGGGAATACGATTTAAATGATGGTTGCCTGAGTGACAGAGCAATGGGAAGAAATGGGTCCTCCTGTTTCAACTGGCAAGTTCACTGATATCTCCTTTATTGAATAGGTTTAAGATACATTGTCCTAGATCAGGGGTGGGGAACCTGCAACCTCCAGACCACACATAGCCTTCTAGGTCCTCGGATGTGGCCTTTTGACTGAGTCCAAGTTTTGCACAACATATCTTTTTATGAAAGGGATTTGTTCTGTGAACTTTGGATTCAGTCAAAGGGCTGCACTTGAGCACCTAGAAGGCCACAGGTTCTCCACCCCTGCACAAATCAACTGTACAGTCCATACATTTCTATACAATTATAATCTTCTCTTCAAAGTTTATTTTACTTTCTTATGGATCCCTTCTCTTCAGTATTTCTTCCCTTTCATTTACCTAATCTGTGGCACAGCAGAAAGAGCACTGGCTGTTGTGAGGGGAATTATTATTTTTATAATAATCAATAGGATTTGTGTAATGAATATATTAATAGATTAGATTTTTCAGAATTGCCTACCTTGTGAGAGAGCTCACAATGCAGCTTAAAATTATCAGTCAAACTTTGACAAGGATCACAATCACCAGCATCCTTCTGCCTTCCTACCTGAAGTGAAGTGAATCAAAGACTGTAGATCCTGTTCCCATCACAGAACTCTGGACCTGTGACCCCTCCAAGAACTCAAGCAATATCTCTCTCCTTAGGACTCCAGAATTGTTCCATTTGTGGGTTTGTCACGGGAAACTGCTCAAGCCTGGGAAAACATTGTTTGTAATCTACCTACCTGTGCCCCCTCCCACTTGTGATTTATGTATATAATCTCTGTCTTCACTTCAGCAAGATGGAACTCTAATCAGGAAAATTCCCAATTTGAAATCTGTTCCTCATAATGAAACTAATTAAGTAAACAACTACCTGATTACTGCCACTTTGTCTCTGATCTGTTGTTCTATCATTCTCAGGTTAGACACTGGCTCAGTAAAATCTTAACACAGTAAACTCAGGATGGGGAGTTCAAATATTGCCTCTGATGTTTACTAGCTGTATGACCTTCTGTTATCCTAACTTGTCCAGGCTCAAGTTTCTTCAGCAGTAAAAGGAGAAGGTTAGATGAGATGGCTTTTTGATCTATGATCCAGATTAAATTTCCAAAAGGAAAAAAAAAATCATTTTCTGGTCTTTACCCCTCTTTCATCCCTCAGATTCCCTTCCTTCATCCTCCCACCCCAGACAATAGCTAGCATTTACAAAACTCTAATGTTAGTAAAAATACATATAATTATGTCTGCATGTATATATGTATACGTAGGCAGAGGGCACAGGATGAATTTAATATGAAGGGATGATGTCTAAAAAATAAAATGAAGAAGTGAGTGAGGAATATATTGGGAGGAGAAAGAGAAATAGAATAAATTATCTGACATAAAAGAGACAAGAGAAAGCTGTTACAATGGATGGGGAAGAGCAGGGAGGTGAAAGGGAATTAATTAACCTTACTCGCATTGGTTTTGGCTTAAGGAGGGAATAACAAACACTCTCAATTGGGTATCTTATCCTACAGGAAAGAAGGGTTTTCGCCTCGGGGCATAAAACTAAGGTCTGAAGTCTTTCAAACTCCCAAGTCCGGTCCCTCTTTTCACCACCATCTAGTTGCTTCACCTACCGGTACCTGTCTTCTTCCACTAGTCTTTCCCCTCTCTGTTAGGGCAGACTTTGGGTAATGGGGGGAAGATTTGTAGCTTTTAGTTTGGGGCTGAATAGGTAGGGAGAGCTGGGGAGAAAGGTCTGAGAAATAAAGAGGTGAAAAGTGCATGTTTCACTGGTCGCTGGAGAGGAGGACTTACACAGAGGTTTTGTTTTGCATTGTTCTGTAAGTAACCAATCATTCTGGGCTGTGAACGTTCCGCCCACTCCTTCCCTCCCCTAAAGCTTCTACCCGGAGCGATGACCCCTGGGGGGAGGGTCCGGGGCGGGCCTTCTCCGGGGGGCCGGTCTCTTGTGAGCCAATCAGGCGCGGGGGCGTTGTCGGAGGCGGGGGGTGGGGTCGGAGCTTCTTGGCTCTGGGGTCCGCACATGGGCCGCGCTTTCCCTAACCTGGGGGTTCGGAGCAGCTGCTAGCTCCTTCCTCCTGGCCAGGCTGCGAGCGTCGGGGCCATGGCCTACTCAGTCGCCGCCGCCGTCGCGAGGCGGAACCTCGGTTGGATCCCCCAGCAGCTCCTTCGCCGCGGCTACCAGACTGAGCGAGGCGTCTACGGCTACCGGCCGAAGCAACGGGAAAACGAGGAGCCCCGGGGAGGCCCGGCGCGCCCAGCAGGTTTTTGGGGGCTGCGGCCGGGAGGCGGGGGCTCGCCCGCCTCGTTGCTCGTCGTGTCTCTGTGGGGCGGCGGTGGCGTCGCGGAACGAGGCCCGGGGACGTGTGCTGTGGACCCCTCGCTCTGGCTCCGTGCCTCCTCTGCTGCGGGGGGGAGAGGGGGAGGTTGGTCTGGCATCTAGGGCCGGTGCGCGGGCAGCGGACAGGCCCACTTTGTCTCGCAGGTGGGGGAGCCTTAGCTGGGAAAGTAACCGAGCACTTGAGGGAGGCGAGACTAAAGCCAAAAGGACTAGGGGCCAGCTCTTTGGGATCCCCAAGGCCAGAGAAAGAGACAGACCTCCGTTTCCTAAGGTCCTGGGGTCCAAGGCATTGGGAAAGTGGGGCTAGGGGTGGGGGGAACTGGAGCCCTGAGGTTCCAAGGGTATGGATGCTGACGTGTGCCGTTGGGATGACATGGGAACTCGGGAAGGGGGCTGATCTTGGAAGGGTTTGGAGTCATTTGGGCGTCTAGGTGGTGTAGTGGGTAGCGCACACGGACTAGAGTCAAGAAAGACTTCAAACGAGTTCAAATGTGGTCTTAGACACTAGCTGTGTGACCCTGGGCAAGTGCCACAGTTTCCTCCTCTGTGAAATGAGCTGGAGAAAGAAATGGCAAACCACTCCAATATCATTGCCAAGAAAACCCCAGATGATCTCTGAAAGAATGGGATATGACTGAAAAAAACGACTTAGCAAGAACTTGGGGTCAAAGGACATCATGTAACTAAATCCTGGGTCCATCACTGGTGGACCTTTGGACAAATCACTTTATTTTCTGGACTTCAGTTTCCTTATATGTAAAATGAGAGATTTGGAATAGATGACTTCTAGCACCCCTTCCTGCTCCAAATTTGTGATCCTAGTAAAAAGGTATTTGGTGGCATAGTGAATAGAGCTTTGGACTTGGAGTCAGAAAGAACTAGGTTCCAACTCTGCCTCAGATACCTACTGACAGTGTCACCTGAGGCAAGTCCCTTAACCTCAATCTGCCTCAGTTTCTTCATCAGTAAAATGGGGAGCATAATAGCACCTATGTAAAGGGTGTTAGTGAGGTTCAAGTGAAATCATGGGTAAAGCACTTTGAAAACCTTTAAGCACGATATATGAACTTTAGTTATTATTAACTTCAGACTTAACCTCATGATTACAAGTGATATAAATTTTTTCTTTCAATATTTCAAATCCACATTTCAGGTCGATTCAGTGAATTTGGGTCTCAAAAGAAATTTGTTCTATGTAACAAAATGCTCTGGAAATTCTGTCCCCCCCCCCTTTTTTTGGATTTCTGTATCCTTAGGGTGTCAGAAAAGTCTAAGTGCAGTTTTTAGCTTCAAGGGCATGAGACATTTATTTGTATTTATGTATGTATGTATATTATGTAAACCATGTTACTAGGATCATAGATCTGGGACAGAAAGGGATGCTAGAGAGTATCTATTCCAATATGTATATTTAAAAACTCCCTCCACTGATGTAAATAGGCAACTTGTCTGTAATTAATTGTCATAGAGAGTGACGTGGGGCACCAAGAGGTTGTCAGCAGAAGGAAGAATTTAAATCCAGGTCTTCCCAATTCCAGGAATGCTTTTCCATCTTCTACCCTAAGCCACGTTGCCTCACCTTACATTTATTTTTGTCTTTATTTGGTAGGCAGTGTGGAATCTTTTGAGTTGAGGAATAACCTGATTGGATCTTTTAAGTTAGGAAGCTTAATTTGGCAGCTATGTATATGTTGAGTGGTTGAGCAAAGGGAAATAGGGCAATTGAGACCAAAAGCTGAAAAACCAGTTAGTAACAGAGATAAAAAAGAGTTTTCAGGATGTGAGATAGAAGTGGGAATTATAGGATGTATGAATTTTCCAGCTTTGCCCTAATAGCTTTATTAATCAGTATTCATTTTAAAGTTCATACTGTTTTCCGGGCACTGGAGATAACAAATTAAGAAGTCTCTGCCCTCAAAGAGCTTGAGTTCTACCAGACTTGGGTTGAGTATACAATGCCTACACAGATAAGTTAATATAGGATATGCACATGTAAAGTCAACTTTATTAATTACCTGTTACTGCTAAGTGCTGGAAATACAAAGAAAGAGAAAGATAATCCCTGCCCTCATGGAGTTTACAGTCCAGTGGGCAAAATGACTATGTACAAACAAGATGTATACAAGATAAATTGAAGATAATCCTCAGAGGGAAAGTACCAAGACTAAGGAGGAGTAGGAAGAGCTTCTTTCAGAAGGTAGGATTTTAGCTGAAACTTGAAGGAAACCAGGAAAGACAGGAGGGAGAGATGAGGAATGAGAGAATTCCAGGCATAGAGTGAAAATACCTGGAGTCAGGAGATAGTGTGCCCTGTACAAGGTACAGCAAGGAAGTCAATGTCACTGGGTCAGAGTATGTGAAGAGGAATAAAGTGTAAGAAGACTAGAAAGGTAGGAAAGAGCCAGCTTATGAAAGGTGTCCAAAGCTAAACAGGATTTTATATTTGAACCTAGATGTAATCCAGAGGGAGCCTCTGGAGTTGATTGACTAGGGGTTGCTAAGGTCAGACCTATACTTAGGAAGATTGATTTTACAGCCAAGTGGAGGAATAAACTGGAATGGAGAGAGACCAGCCAGCAGGTATTGCAGTGGTTCAGGTCTGGGATGATAAGGGCCTGAAACCAGAGTGGTGACAGTGTCGGAGGAGAGGGGAGGGCATGCTATGTTACAAAAGTAGAAATGACAAGACTCAGCCAATAAAAACATGCAAAATAAAATATATAAATTTGTGGTGGCTACTAAGAGCTGAGAGGAATTAGTAAAAGCCTTTTGAAGAAGATAGTGTTTGAGCTGAGCCTTGAAGGGAGCTAGGAGTTCTAAGAGCTGGAATTGAAGAGGGAGATAATTCCATGTTCAAGGGACAATCTGTACAAAGGCATGGAGGTGGGAGATGGATTATCCAGGCCAGTTTGGCTGGAACCTAGAATTCATTAAGGGGAATAACATGCTATCACTCTGGAGTGATAGGCTGGATCCAAATTGTGAAGACCTTTAAATGCCAAACAGAGGAGACAATGATATGCCATTGAAACTTCTTGAGCAATGAAATGACATGATCAGATCTCTGCACTTTAGGAATATCAGATTGGCAACTGTCTGGATAGATTGGAGAGGGAAAGACTGAATGCATTAGAAACAGTTAGATCTTTGCAATAGTCTCTGTGAGAAGTGTGGACAGAATTAGGATGGTATGATTAGTGAGAAGAGGTGCAAGAGCTCTTAAGAAGGCAGAATGGACAAGGCTTGGCAAATGATTTGAATATGGGGGCAAGGGGATAAGTAAGAGGGAAGAGTCGAGGATGATTCCTTTATTCAAACCTGATTGAAGAACCTACTTAAATGTTTATTGACCTGACTAATGTTAAATAGTTAGATGTTAGATAGTAGGAATAGGAATAAGATGACGTCTGTTTTCAAGTAGACTACAAAGTAGTCCAAAAAGTATTTCATTAAAATAGTGATATAGTAAGTTAACCAAGAAAGCACGTGTCCTTGTCCTCTCACTACAAATCCAGAGCCCTTTCCTGACCATGGAACATGTATGTCCACTTTAAAATCCTTTATTCTTATAAGATGGGGAACAAAAGAAGGGGAGCAGCTTCCCTCCCCCCTTCCTTACCTTCTTTTTCTCATTGAGTTTGATATATTGTATACTTGCAGATGTTAAAATGTGCCCTTTGAAATCAGAACTGCTACGTTGTATGATAACGTATGATAGCCAGGAAAGACTATGGGGGAAGGAATCAGTGTTATGGATTATAGACTTTGGCTGTTATTATTTGTTTTTAAGGGGAGTAACTTTCTTCACTTTCTTTTCTTATTTTTTTAATAAAGTATTCTCATACTTTGTCAACATAAAACTTAAAAAAAAGTGCCTCTTTCCCTCAAAAACTTCTTGTATTTGTAGTTTTCTTCAAAATGATCTACCTACTTACAATTTTAGTTTTTGCTGTTTATTCTTATCCCTGTTTGGATAGTTACTATACTGCAACTTAAATCTCCCAAAACAAAGACTTTTTAAATGACAGAGAGAATCTACTACTATAAATGAATTTTTCAGATTAAGACTTAAATAGCATTGAGCTAGTAGAGTAACGATAGCTTAAGCAGGAAAGTCATAGGATTCTGTCGAGTTGAAAGAACTATTGAATCTAAACCCTTCTTTTTATAAATGAGGACACTGAGGCTAAGTGACTGGAACAGGGTCACATAGCTAGTAAGTGTTTGAGGTAAGATTTAAACTCAAGTCTTCTTGACTTGAAGTCCAACACTCTGAAAAATATTGTTACCTACCCCATAACTCCCAATTTCACACATACCTCCAAAACCATGATGATAATAATAGCTAATATTTATATAGCACCTACTGTGTTTCAGGCACAGCCATAGGAAAGGCTATGGCCTTGATGGCCATAGCAATTCCTTTACCTCTTCCCTTTTTCTCTCCCTTCTTTCCTAGTACCTTTAGCCAGTTGCTTCATCTGTGATACTCTTTCTCAGATTCACAAGGTAGATCTTTAGAGAAAATTTAGAGAATCCACCCCAAATGTCTGCATGGACTATTTGTGCCCTACCTGTAGTAGAACATTCGGAACTTGTATTGGTCTGATCAGGCACAGTTGCATACACTGTAACTTGCCTCTAGTGTAGTGATGTCATTTTGGTCCTATTTGAGAGCAAAGGACAACAACCAACCAATCAGGTAGGTCTTTATTCTCCTGGCCAGGTTTCCTCCAGTTCTGATACCCCAGCCTGGTGCTCCCATGTTATTCTTCATTCATTTAGCAAACACTTATTAATAGCCTGCTGTATGTAAGGCATTTTATTAGGTTCTGAAGCTAAGGGGAGTGGGAGGGAGGGAGAGAGAGAGACAGACACACATAATCCATGCCCTCAGGGAACTTATTGGACCTGCCACAGAAAAGTATTTTACAAGAATAGGGTATGGTTGGGAGATGATGATACACCTAAAAAGATTGCCTTAGGAATATTTGAAAAAGGAGAGAATACTTTGAGCTGGAGGGAAGTTGAGGTTTCACATAATGTGCCTAGACTGACTTTGAAGAGATATAAGATAGAAAGGCAAATACAAAGATAGTGTGTTATATAGGTGATAGCATGCAGGAATTGTCATGTAAAAAAACCAAGTGACCAAAAAGTCAGAGGTTATACAACTACTGTTAACTCAAAAAATACCAAAGAGCTCACACAGATGATCATAACCACAGTTAACTCTTAAGAAATAAAATTTTTAAAAATAGTATCAACAGTGGTCATAAGCAAAAACTTCCTTTATTCCATTGGAGGAGAGAAACTAGACACGTGTGCCAGAGCCTTCTTTAGAAGGACAACAACTTTACGTGAGATCAAATCTTAATACATATAGCAATGGCTACACAGTGAGCTGTCTGTCCCCCTGACAGCAGGGCTTCATGACTGGAACTTGTCCGAGCTTGTCCAGTGTTTGTCCCAGGTCAGAGAATACCTGGGTATTGGTCAAAGTAATACAATAATTATGTGATTTTGCCAGAGGGTGAGTGCAAAGGATTGTTGTTATGTCAAGCTCAGTGTACAGCTTCCTTGTTGGGGCCTTAGCTCTGGAAAACAGGGTGTCTCCTAATAGTAAAAAGATAAGGGTGGTCTTGGCATGGGAGTCTTGACAGAATGTAGATAGTTTGGGGAGTAGCTAGTAGTCCAACAGATCTGAAATATAGTTTGTGAAGGAGAAGCATGTTGAATCAGGTTGAAATCAGTTGATGAAGGAGCTTAAAGGTCAACATAAGGAGTTTTGTGTCCTATCTTCTAAGCAGTAGAAAATCAAAATTTTTGAGCAGAGATCAGATTTGTGACTTTGGAAAATTATTTTGGCCACAGGTTGAAGAATAGATTGGAGCAGGATGGCATTACGGTCAGAGAGATCAACTGGGGAGGGATTATAATAGTCCAGATGAGACTGTGATGAGGGCCTGAAATAAGATGGTGGCCATGTGGATGAATTGACATTAGAAATACCGTGGAAATACAAGTAATAGTACTTGGGAACTAATTTATTTTGGGTGGGCAGGAGATGAGGGAGAAGGGAGAATGAAGGATGACTCCAAGGCTGTGAACCCCTGCATGACTGGGAAAAAGAGGGTACTATTGACAGAAAGAAAGAAGTGTGAGATGAGTTGAAGGAGAAAGATGACAAATTCCAGTTTGCATCTGTTGAATTTTAGATGCTGACAGTACACAGAGATTACATCTAGCATGCAAAACAGGGGATAGGAATAAGCACTTCTATAATAGTGCCTTCTGTGTTCCAGGCCCTATGCTAAGTGCTTTACAAATATCAGCTTATTTAATCCTCACTGCAACCCTTCAAGATAGGTGTTTTTGTCATCCCCATTTCACAGCTGAGGAAAATGAAGAAAGCAGAGGCTATGTAACTTGCCCAGGATCACACAACTTCTAAGTATCTAAGATCAGATTTGAAGGTGGCTCTTCCCAACTCAAGGCTCTGTACTCTTCCCACTGAACTATCTGGCTGCCTCCAACATGAGGAAGGAGTTCGGGAGGGGGATTTGAGCTGAATATATAGGTACAGATGGGACTGTAGATAATAGATTTAGGAGTCATCTGTGCAGAGATGATAATTGAACTTGTAAAAAGGAAGAGATAAGATCATCCATTCAACAAGCATTTATTGACTGTCTATTAACAGTAACTGTGCAAAGAAAAAATGAAATCGTTCCTGGACCCTTCATTCTAAAGGGGAAATAACATATACACAGAGAAGTCATTATAAAAGAAATATAAATTTAAAAATACAGGAGTCCTTGACAGATAACAGAGGACACTGACAACAGAGGTGGCATGGGGAAAGGGATCAGAAAATATCTCATATAGGAGGTGGTGCTTCGAGCTCTGAGATCTTGAAGACAGTTGGGATTTTGAGAGGCAGAAATGAGGAGGGAGGGATTTCTAGGCTTGGGAATAACTGAAAAAAGGAGACAGGAGAAAGAATGTTGTGGCTAGGGAGAATGAAATAAATAGGTCAGTTTAGCTGGAATGTACAGAGCTTGATGGGCAGTCATGGGAAATCAGCCTAGAAAGATAGGTTGGAACCAGATTGTGAAGAGCTTTAAATGCCCTTTTTCTATTTTTTTCTTAGATATGAGAGGAAATCACTAAAGCTCCTTTTTAAAAAATAATTTTTTTCAATTAACAAGCATTCATTCCCCCTACCCCCACCTTCTCTCCATCCACCATTGATAAAAAAAAAAAAGAAGAAAACTCGTAGCAAATGTTTCTTGAGCCCAGGAATGATGTAGAAAGGCCAGGAGAAAGGAGAGAAACAACACAGAAAGGGAAAAGAGGCCCCAAGGCAGAGAGAGACTCAGGATGTCTGTAGTGGTTTAAATTTTCTTCTTTCATTGATTTTAAACTTAAGAACCATCAACAAAAGATAATCAGAAGTACACAGAATGAAGGACAAAATCTTGCACGAACCCTTACCGTTTCTATAATGCCATCATCATCGTTGTTGTTATTAGAGCCAAACTGATTACCAACAAAAAATGTTTGCTTTGTGTCCCTTTTCAAGTCAGTCTAGAATTCTGCTAAATTTGATTTTGCTTTCTTTTCATATGCACTAATGTATATGTAGTCACCATATGGAAGATCTAGCAGCTGATGCTGCTTTCTTTCCTTATCTCCTCCTCCTTTTCCTCTCTTGCTTTGTGAGAGGTAGGAGGGGAGGAGGCAGGTTATTATAGCTGCATCTGAAGCCGGTATGATTCCAGTCGGAAAAAAACTTCTCAGCAAATACCACGTAGGGTCCACAAAACATTCACAAATGTGAGAGTGATGCCAGATGTCATGATCTTGACCAACAAGATAAACAAGTTTAACTATTGACAAGAGACAGAGGGCAAAGCCAAATGAGAATTTGTTTTTCGTAGCTGAATCAGAACAGCAAAATTATAAAAATGAACAGGGGACTAAGGATATAAGCTTTAGGATCTTCCGGTAGTGAACTCAAGTCATTTGAGATTTTTTCCATTTGGTGTCTTGAATCTTTTAAGAGAACTGAAGCCAAACCATTTTTTGGGGAAAGAAACCAAAGCAACAATCCAACAAATCCAACAAAATAAACCAACACAAACAATACTCTGTATGTATAATATATTTCCTATTGACAATAGCTATTCCCTAGCTCTCATCATCATCAATATCAGGGGATTGGGATACTGACCCTTCTATATTCATTACTATTATAAATGAATATTTATTGTTATGAAAACGTTATCTTTCATGAATAGCTTGGCTCCTTCCTAATTATATATTTCCTGTATATCTTTTATACCATTTTTTACAAGTAATTGTTAGCAATATTCTGGGCACTACTTGCACTTCTTTCCATTGCCCTTTGGATCACTTGCAATATTGATTTTTTTTCAGAGACTGATGTGTTCCATGATTTGCTGTCATAAAGCATTATCAGGAAAACATTGAAGTTAACAAGATAGGTGTTTATGTCAGGGAGCAACTTAGTATCATTGAAAAGACTATAGAATATAGCCTACTTTGGAAACTGAGGAGGTGTCTGTTAATTGGGGAATGACTGAGTAAGTTATGGTATGTGAATGGAATGGAATGCTATAAAGATGATAAAGGGTAAGGTTTCTGAGAAACCTGGGAAGTCTTATATGAACTGATGCAGAGGAAAATGAGCAGAACCAGGAGAACAATTTATACAATAACAGTAGTATTATAAAGACAAACAACTAAAGACTTGAGAACTCTGATCAACACAATGATCAACCACAATTCTAGAGGTCTCATGATGAAAATGCTATATACCTTCTGACAGAAAGGTGAGAGACTCAGAGTACAATTTAAGACATTTTTGGAATGTGGCCAATGCAGGGATTTTGTTTGGATATATGTCAGACGTGTCTGTAACAGGGATTTTGTTTTTCTTCCTGTCTCAAGAAAGAGATAAGAGGGATGTGGAAGAGAGAGAAAGCAGATTTTCATCAAATTAACAAAATAAAATTTAGTCCAGAAAAATAATATAGCCTACTGTCTTTCTGTTTAGTGTCAGACCAAATTCATTGTCCATCTGCAGTGTTTTATCTAAGATATACATGAGTGGATCAACTACCTTAGTGGGTTGCCCATCTAATGCCATTCCTCTCATCTCCTAAAATAAAGTGTTAAAACTCTTTGTAATCTTCAATATTGAGTATAGTGCTTATAATATGGTAGGTACTCAGTAAGTGCTTGTGAATTAATTGATTAATTCATCTGCTGGCCCTCCTGTGTGGATTTTTAGACTGAACAAATGAGTGGTCTTATTCTGGTACTGAATGTAATAATCGATACAATGTCATCCACAAAACAAGGGCCCCTGGAGGACTTCACCATCTGTAGCGAAGCTCTCTTTCGTTTGGGCTCCATGTAGGATGACATAGTAAAAATGGCAAATACTTTTATTTTGTGCCTTACTTGATATTGTTAATCAGAGAGTCTTTGGACATTTTTTTGGAGTTGCATCTATTTAGGAATAATGGGTGATCTTAACTTATGTTAAATATGTTGAATACCTTTGTGGTAGAGAGCTTTTAAAACCCACTTATTATTCTGGGTCAAATTCTTATTTGTAATAAGTAAACACAGTGGGTTCTCATGTTTACTATACCTTTCAGTAATTTGTGTGATAGTAAAGATGTAACGTGTTATAGAAAATTTGAGAGGAGAATCTGGCTCTGCATATTTTCCTCAAGAATACCTTTGATCCTTGTGGAGAGCTTTCTAAAAGATTTTAAAGAGATAAGAAAGTATATCTGTGTTGGTAGTTAATGATGTCTTCTCAATTATCTTTTGTGCCTAATAATGTGTGTGTCTAGACCTGAAATGTCATACCCCAAGCAAACCTCTAAGACTATAAGTTGTAGATGACATATAGATCTGCCTTGGTGGAGGGAGTTTACCATCTCTATCGGGATATAAGAATATGAGACAGCTGGTGGCTCAGTGGATAAAGCCAGGACCTGGAATCAGGAAGACTAGAGTTCAAATACAACTTTAGACTTAATAGCTAATGTGACTTTGGGCAAGTCACTTAACTTCTATTTACCTAAGTTTCCTCATAAGTAAAATGGGACAGTAAGAGTGCCTACCTCCCTGGATTGTTGTGAGGATAAAATGACATACTTGTAAAGCCCTTGTCAAACCTTAGAGTTCTATATGAATGCTAGCTAATGCCGTTGTTATAAACCGGACTCCCAATCCTGTTTTCAATCTGGCCATTTTTCTGGCATGCCACTCTGAGACCATGGCTGATGCTCCTGGAATTCCCATCCTAGAGAGATACTGTACTGATTGGTGAGCAGATAGTACAGAGATCTAGCAGACTCCAGACCCCAACCATGTTTCACCATGACCATTGCCAGTCCACTACAAGCATCTTCTTCCTCCCCTGCCTCCTCTCTACAATTCAGGGTGGGTAATTTCTGTTTTCTCTATAAGGCAAAGGCAACCAGGGTCAACTGACTGACTGTTCCCTTCCATCCTCTCTTTGGACTATGCCTCTCATTGATCATCCACATATCCCTATCCTCTGCCTCCCCTTGAGGCTGGGCTAGTTCCTTTCTTGCAACCCTCCTGAACTAATATAAAGAAAAAAATCTTGTGTTGTATCAGTTCCCTTTATCTTAGATATCAGGCTTTTGTAAAAAATATCTGATGCAGAATTTTTTTTAGGGGGGGGGTTTACCTGCCCAGCAATTTCTATTCTTAGTCTAGTCACATTAATTTTTGTTTGCCCTGAAGCTTTTTATTTTTATATAATCAAAATTGTTTATTATTTTGTCTTCTGTGATCTTCACTTTTAGTTTGGTTATGAATTCTTCATCAACCTGTAAATTAGAAAGGCATCTATTTCATTTTCTAGTAATTCTTATGCTATTATAATATGGTTCAGGGGCGGCCAGGTGGCTCAGCGAGTAAGAGCACCTGCTCCAGTGTTGGGATGACCTGGAGATCAAATCCAGGGCTCAGACACTCAGCACCACACCCAGAAATAACTGGCTGTGTAACCTTGAGCAAGTTACTTAACCCCGATTGCTTAAAAAAAAAAAAAGTCATGAATATTCTAATGTGGTTCAGTGGAAAAAAATATGGACTTTGGAGCCAGGGTTAAGTCCTAGCTCTGCCGTTTTATTACCTGTAGGACTCTGGACAAAATATTTAACTTCTCTGGGCCCAACTTTCCCCAACTTTAAAATAAGGGGTATTGGACTTGTTGACCTCTAAACTTGAAATCTACATTTATTTGATTCTTAGATAATTAAGATTTATCAAGACCTAAATGAAATAATACTAAGTTAATAAAACAGAACTATAATAAAAATTTATATACTAGCTACAACTAAAGAGAATGAAACATATTTACCTCATAGGGATGAATGGATAAAAAGAAAACTAAAGGGTACACAGTGACTTGCCCAGTGTCATACAGGTAACTGATAAGTTGTTGTAGACATTTACAATGAAATATGTTATCAAATGTAATAAGTTAAAAATTATGTTTACTTCGTTTTGTTGATTTAAAAGCTCAAAATTTCTGTTTTAAATAAATTTTTATTGATATTTTCTGTTTCTTATACCACCAAAGTTATCCCAAGTATTCCTTCTATTTCCTCTCCCCTTCTCAGAAAGCCATCCAATATGACAATATTTTTTAGAGAAGAAAAAAAGTCAGAACAACTTGTCAATACATTGAAAAAGTCTGAAAATGTTTTTGATGTGTAATACCTATAGATCTTCCACCTCTATGAAGCAGTAGGCTGGGGATGGCTTCTCACATCTCTTCATTTGAGTGCTGCTTGATCCTTATAATTTTGTTGCATTTACTTTTGATTTTTTGGTGTGTAGTTTTTTCTTCCCATCTACATTATTGTAGTTACTGTATATATTGTTTTCTTGGCTCTGCTTATTTCATTGTGCATTAAGTTCATAGATATATAGGTCTTTCCATGTTTCTTTGTATTCATAACACATATAATTTCTTATAGCAGAGTGATATTCCATTAGATTCATGTGCTGCAATTTAGTTAGTGTTTCTTCAGTTAACGGGCATCTACTTTGCTTCTAACTCTTAACTATTACAAAAAATACTGCCATAAATATTTGAAGTATATGGCAACTTTCTTTTTATCAACAGGCTCTTTGAGGGGTAATAGAGTCCAATAATGGACTCCAATAATGGAGTCTCTGGTTCAAAAGGTACGGATATTTTAATCACTTTATTTACATAAATGCAGATTGTTTCCCAAAATGGTTGCACTATTTCACAGCTCCACCAACAATGTATTAATGGGCTTGTTCTTTCATAACTCCTCCAACACTGAGTATTGCCATTTTTTGGTCATTTTTGCCAATTTACAAGGTGTAAGGTAAAACGTTAGGGTTGTTTTGACTTGCATTTCTTTTATTAGTTATTTAGGAGCATATTTTCATGAGGTTGTGAATACTTTACAGTATTTTTGAGAAGTGTTTATTCATATCCTTTGTCCATTTATATACTGGGGTTTGGCTATTTTATATAGACAAAAATTTATCTAGATAGACATATATCTGGATATAGCTATCTCTGTGTGTATGTGTGTGCATGCCTGTGTGTGTGTGTGTGTGTGTGTGTGTGTGTGTGTGTAATTTATATATCTTGGATGACAAGCCCTTATCAGAGAAATTTGTACAAAGATTTTTTTTATTCAACCCCTTCCTTTCTTATTCTAGGTAAATCCTGTGGAGTTCTCATTTTCATTTAGCAGCTGCTGAATTTCCACATAATTTTCATCAAACCAGTCTTGGTGTTTGCCAGTGTTCTGACCCAGATGAGCAAATACAGTGCTATAGACCAAATCTCTGAAAGCTGCCCAATCCTCTTCTGCTTCACAGTTGCCAGCTGTGTTTTGGCTCAACTTTCCCTCCAAGTTAGCAACAAATTGCTCCCACTCAGAGAAGAGCTCTAATTTGTTGATGTTAATTTTTCTGGTAGTCATTTTGCCTTGGGGATGCCACTTTTGATGAATGAAAATATTTAGCTTGGAAAGGATAAGTCTGTGATCAGTCCAGCACTCTGCATCACATGTTGCTTTCATCTTCTCACATCTTATCTGTCTCTTCTCCTTATAATCACATAGTCTATTAGATGCCAATCTTTGCTGCAAGGGTGCATCCTTGAAGTTTTATTGTGTTTAGGTAAATGGAAGACAGTATTGTTAATGAGGAGATGCACAAGTCTTCAGTGGTAAGAAATGTTGCTGTTGCTGTTTCCAACTCCATTCCTCCCTAGGACTCCCTGCCACTCTAGCATTAAAGTCACCCAGAATTATAAGCTTGTCTTCTTTTGGCACGTTGATGATAAGGGTCTCTAGGTCTTTGTAAAATTTTTCTTTGACCTCATCAGGGTTTGTCATAGTGGGAACATAAGCACTGATGGTGGCATGACATTTTTCTGCAAGTGGCAGTCACATTGTCATGAGCCTGTCATTCACTCCTTTTGGCAGGTATACCAGCTTGTTGACTAGATTAATTTTGATTGCAAAACCTATGCCAGCTTCACGGCGCTCCCCTTCACCGCGGCCACTCCGGAAAAAATATGTATCCAGCTCTGACTTCAGTAAGCTGTACTTCATTTGCCAGTCTTGTTTCACTCAGGGCTGCTATTTGGATGTGATAGCTGCTGAGTTCCCTTGCAACAATAGCTGTTCATCTTTCAGGTCTACTGGATTTTGTGTTGTCTATAGGTGTGTGCATATTCCATGTGCCAATGGTGAGTGGAATCATCTTTGCAGACATTTTTGTACATTATTTTGGTGTTTTGACCACAGAGTGGGATTCCCTGCCTGCTGTGGTAATCAGGCCAGGGTTAGGTAAGCAGACAATTTTTAGGGCACCTTTAGTAGCCCCTTCCTCACACCAGGAGGTGAGTAGTGTGATCCTTAAAAGGCTGCGCAGGGGGAGGCTAGGTGGCGCAGTGAGTAAAGCACTGGCCCCTGAATCAGGAAGACCTGAGTTCGGTTCCAGCCTCAGACACTTAACACACACGCAAAAAAAAACTAGCCGTGTAAACTTGGGCAAGTTACTTAAGCCCAATTGCCCTCCAAAAGGCAAAAAGAAAAAAAAAAAAGGCTGCTCAGACACCCAAGAGGCTGCTGAATCCCACTGCTACTTCTAGTGAGAAACGACCCTATGTCCTGGGCTGCCTGTGTGCAGGGTTGTGACTACAGCTACCAGTGTATCCTTTTGACATAACCATTTCCTGTTGTATATTATTCTTGAACTCATTGCAAGTGAAATTTAACAAAAGAGTAAACTGAAGCACATTTCTCTGAGCAGGATAACATTTTATTCACAGAGTGTGAAACTTGAAAATAAGATGGGTCAATGGCTGCCTCAGTTTTTAGCCAAAGACCCCGAGCAAAAGGATAGATTCCCTTTTATAAATTTTGGGCAGTAAAGAACAAAAAACAGAACAGGGTAGGTGACATTTTGGCGTTGAGAGAAACAAGATTGGTTTTATAGCTGAGGCCTGGGAAACAACATGATTGGCTGGAAGGTTGTAATGAAGGGCTAGCAGCAAACCCCTTCCCTCCTGAAAAGAGAAGGGCCCAGATTTTTTTGGAGAGCAAACCAGACATCCTTGACTTGGTTGTATAAAGATATTAGGCCTGACTTCATTAAGGCAAGCCACATCCCCCAAGATTAGCAGAATTTCTTGAGGCAAGAATAGAACTGTAATTAGCAAGAGAGAGAGAATTCTAAATTTAAGCCATTACAGGCCACTTGAATTCTGAACTAAGTTCAGAAACAGAGAACCATGACTTAGGCAGTTACAGGACACAATCAATTAACTGTAAATAGGATTGAAGAGCTTAGGGGTAATAGGAACCCCAAGCATGCCAAGGCAGTATTGCGTGGAATGAATTCACACACTCAAACCTTCTCTTAGTCAAGTGGCAAAAGGCAAAGTTCCAAGGGAACCTGCAAGCTAGTGAGGATGGTGCTGGGGTTTATATGGAAAAGGGACAATGGAAAGTAATGCCAAGGATGCTAATTAAGGTAATCTAGGGACTTCCAGGGAATTTACCAGGGGCCCAGATGTCTTTGGGAGCAGGCATCAGTAATCAGTAATCTATGGATGGGAAAATTCAGGAGTCTGCAGAGGTAACTTTGTTGATTCCAGACATTGAGGGAGAAAAGACAGTTTTTGTTTAGCAGCCAGAGGCATGGACATTGAGGATCTGGAGTGAGGGAGAGTCCTTGGGCCAGCCAGGGACAAAAATCCTTGGATCAGGCATCCCTGTGTCTGTTCTGATAAAGGAAATACAGGGTTAGGTCTGCATGTGTTCTGCAACAAGGGAAAATTTTCTCACAGGGGCATTACTGGGTGACTTCCAGACATATGATCTTAGGGCTGGGGCCTGAGCACAAGCAACCCATTGGAATCAATAAGAAAATGATACAGGATCAATTTTAATATTCTCAGACAGTATCATGCTTACAAATTAATGTCCCAAATACTCTGAAGTTCTTAGAAATCTGGAACCCCATCTCATGCTTTAGCTCATAGTGTTCTATGTATATTTGACTGCAAGACCATCAAAGAATTATTTCTATAGGACATCCACTGAAAGAATGTTTGTCACAAATAGATTTTTTACCTTCATAATAAGACATACAGAGTACTGAAATTGTATCTCATTTATAATCTGTTTTTGTGTTATTCTTGAATGGCAGATAATTTGTGTCATTATTTTGAAAATAAAATATATGTAGTTAGGACACAGGGCTAAAAATGATGAAGGTCATGATTTCACTGGCTTTTCTTTCTTTCATGGTCAAACCTCATTCCTACACCTTGGCAGCTGTCTTTAAAAAAAGTACCCCTGGGTGGCTAGGTGGTGCAGTGAGTAAAGTGCTGGCCCTGGAGTCGGGAGGATCTGAGTTTGGTTCCGGCCTGAGACACTTAACACCCACACAAAAATACTAGCCGTGTAACGTTGGGCAAGTTACTTAACCCCAATTGCCCTCCAAAAAGCAAAAAAAAAAAAAAAGTACCCCCTTTTTTTAGTCATGAAAGGGATCAGATTGGGAAAATGTGAAGAGTGAGCAATTATTAGTGACTCCCTCTAGATATACTATTGACAATGCATACGCTTTCCTATCACAGATAAAAGTAATAGTTCATAAAAGTTCATAGATGTAAGGTATCTGGATAGCCTTAAGCTTTACTTAAAACAGCACTGAGGTTTTTGGAACACCCTGAATATAAAAAATAAAAACTTTTTGTGTGTGTGTGTTTGTGTAGGATAGCATAGAAGTGGGAAGGGATAAAATTAGTTTGTGATCTTATTCTTATGCCCTTCATCAAACCACTAGTTTCTGCCATGTCATACCCTTGTTATATGGTAATGACTAGGATGAAATTATTCTGAAAATTTGACTTCCATCAAGATTTTTAATTATTCCCCAAATTTGCCTTGACTTAAAAAAAAGATAGTGACTACACTCACAGCAACCTCTTAAATAGCAGTGTTTTCACTGGTTAAACTTTGATCTGTAAAATTTGTGTACCTTGTACCTAGCTATTAGCAATGTCATGTGCTTTTGGCTCAATTTTCAAACAAACTTTGAATATATTAAGAACTTCCAATTCGGAATAGGGGTAGGGGAAGTATGGATTTAGTTCTTACAGTATTTCTTAAACAGGATTTGGGGTCCTGTATAGGTTAAAAATTAGTTTGGAGGTGGTCAGAGATAAAAAGATGAAAATAGCTATCTTGTGGTAACTGCTTTTACAGGAAAGACTGGGTGTGGGGGGTATATGTAATATATGTAATAATGTAGAAGAAGAGGAATATTATAGTGCGACAGGAGCTTTTTAATAACATAGGATAAAAATTTGACAGTCATTTCCCTAAAATGTGGCAATATGAATCACAATACTGATTTAAAAAAAATAAAACAAAAAACTCTAAGAATCAGGCTGTTACATTCTTTTTTAGATTCTTGTGGTTTTTAATCACCCTTCTCTCACAATGTTTATAGATTCTGATCTTTCTAGACTATTGAAATAGCCACTTAATTAGTCTAGTCCAGTCCCCCCTTTCTAATTCTTCTATTCACTGGCCCAATTAATCTTATGAAGCACAAGTCTGACTATGTTACTGCTGTGTTTAAGAGCCTTCAGAGGCTCCCTATTTTGTTCCCTGTTGCCTCCAGGATAAAATATACACTTTTCTGTTTAGCACTTAAAAGCCCTTCATATTCTGGCTCCTACCTACCTTCCTAGGCTTATCAATTATTACTCCCCTTTCCTCTGGACATCTAGACAAAACTGGCTAACTTGTTCGTGCACAAAATTCCATTTCCTATCTTTGCTTTGGCTTTTTCACAGACGATTTCCCATGCCACCTCGCCTCTGCCCCTTAGAATCCCTAACTTCTGTCCAAGGTATTCTCAAATGCTGAGCTTCTACAAGTTTTTCTGATTTCTTGCTTCTAGTGCTTTGTATGACTACATATTACAAAATAATTTTAGGACAATAATGTCCTTGACAAGAACTGGACAAGAAATGCTTATAAGTTAATTCTAAACCAATGCATTTCACTAAATTTTCTTTCCCCCTTGCCACTTTCTTTGAGATACCCTCCTTGAGTGTTCCAGGAGAAACTCTGTTCTCCTTGAGGATAGTATTAGTGTTGTCACCAGGCAAAGGCAAGGAGCTCTTCACTGATCCATTTAGGAGCAATTCTCTCTTGAAAAGTTACCTGGATTAGGGTAATGATCAGGCTAAGAGAAGGAAGAAATATTATTACTTCAGTTAATGGAAATAACTATTGAGCCTCAGACACTTGACACACTTACTAGCTGTGTGACCTTGGGCAAGTCACATAACCCCAATTGCCCTCCAAAAAGCAAAATAAAAGAAAGAAAGGAAGAAAGGAAGAAAGAAAGAAATAAAGAAAGAAAGAAAGAAAGAAAGAAAGAAAGAAAGAAAGAAAGGAAGGAAGGAAGGAAGGAAGGAAGAAAGAAAGAAAGAAAGAAAGAAAGAAAGAAAGAAAGAAAGAAAGAAAGAAAGAAAGAAAGAAAGAAAGAAAGAACAGAAAGAACTATTGAGTTTATCTTTGACCATCTGGAAAGGAGATTCATTAAAGGGAAAAGTAAGAGTGGGAGTGAGTGATTTTAGGAAAGTGATTTTGCAAGGATGTGCTGAAAGTTATGTAACTATAGTTCTATTTGATAAAGCAAAATTATAATCAAGTTTTCTCCTGGGCACTGTAACTGTATTCTGCCCTATTGTGTAATGTTGCCTATTGTCAGGGAAAACTATAAATCGGAACTCCAAAACAGCTTAATTAAAGAGATTTTCAAGGGCACATGTACCTAGCTATTAGTGGAGACTCTTTCACTTTGGAGTTTTCTTTGTCTAAGCAGAAAGAAAGCTTAAGTTTAGAATGACTTAAATAAGTTCTAAGTGGTACAGTGGATAGAGTGTGATGTCTGGAGTTTGGAAGACTCATCTTTCTGAGTTTAAATGCGGCCTCAGACACTTAATTTAGCTGTGTGATCCTGGGCAAGTCACTTAACCCTGTTTGCCTCATTTTCCTCATCTATAAAATGAGCTAGAGAAGCAAATAACAAACCACTCCACTGTCTCTGCCAAGAAAACCCCAAATGGGGTCACAAAGAGCTGGACATGACTGGAAGTGACTGAACAACAAATGAAAAGATTAGTTCTAAAAAATTGTTTCTAGAAGGCCTATAGAGGTTACAAGCTGCTACAGAGAAATAGAATGCTTCATCCTAGAGTCAGGAAGACCTAAGTTCAAATTCTTAGATATTTACTAGACTTGTGACCCTGGGCAAGTCACTTGACCTTTTTCTGCCTCACTTTCCTCAACTTAAAATGGAGATAATTGTACCTGTCTCCTAGGGTTGCTATGGGAATCAAATGAGATAATATTTGCACAATGCTTGCCAAATAATAGATGTTTAACAAATGCTTGTCTCATTCCTTTTGCTTTAAAGACAGCATTTTCTTCCATATCTTGAATATACTTTGTATTTGTTTAGACTTAGACATTTTTATGGTTCCCTATCCCAGAATGAGAGCATATTCAGTTGTAGCATACTTGGCACATAGTAGATGCCTAATAAGGTTATAATTATAATAAAGTTTTATATATATATATAATAAAGTTATAATAAAGCTATAGTTACTGCCTCTTCCCCTTCCCCTTTTATATATAGTCTTGAAAATGATGTTAAAACAAAAACTCTACCTCATTACTTGGGCTATCTCAGTTGAGTAGAGTCAGCGTAATTGATTAAGTGTTTTGAGAGGCAGCTGAGTAGCTGGAGAGCTGGCCTTGTAGTCAGCAAGACTTGAGATGAAGTCCTGCCTCTGACGCTCATACTGGGCCAGGTCAACTAACCTCCCAATGTCTCAGGCATCTGTGAGATACTGGAGGAGGGAGCTTCCATATAAGTGGTTTCCCACAACAATGGAATCACTAAAAAGAAAAAAAATAAAGTCTAGCAATAGGGAAAATTGTAAAAGAAACTTTATGGCAAACATGGGTAGGGCATTGCCTTTCTGGTAAATCAGTTGGCAATTTTTTTTTTTTAATAAATAGCTCCTAAATTTCTCCCAGTATCCTCTCTCCCCCAACCCCTATAGATTGCTTTGTGGTTGTTGTTATTTTATGTTTACGTTTACATTGTTGTAGTCGTTGTTTACCTGTATTGTTTTCTTGGCTCAACTTATTTCACTCAGAATCAGTTTATGAAGAACTTAAAATTATGAAGCCTTACAATTTGTGTATAATTCTGTATCTTCTGCTTTTAGACAGCTTTTAATATTAATTCTTCTCTGTTTTCATCCTATCAGTCATATGTATCTTTCCATGCTTCTCTGTATTTATCATGTTTTTATTTGTTGGTTGGTTGTTGTCCTTTGTTCTCAAAGAGGACCAAGATGACATCACTATGTTAGAGTCAAGTTACAGTGTGTCAGACTGTGGCCCATTAAACCAGCATGAGCTGGGAATGCTCTACCACAGGTCGGGCACAAATAATCCATGTGAACATTTGGGGTGAATTTTCTAAATTTGTGCACCTCCTGTTTCTTTTGAGCTACTTCATTCAGTTCTGCTTTGCTCATAGAGCACATTGCCTTCTTTGATGTAGGCATGCCATGTTAGGCGGCCCTTTGCCAGTATCTCCCATACCAAACTCTGCTATAGAGAGCACAATTCCAATGGACTGACTACATTGTTGGAATACCAAACATAACTGCCTAAAAGACTGTTTTACAGAGAACTCACACTGGGCAAATGCTCACATGGTGGTCAGAAGAAGCAACACAAGGACACTCTCAAGGTCTCTTTGAAAAAAAACTTGGTCATTTCTTATAACACAGTAAGATGCATCATTTCTTTTTTTTTTTTTTAAGCAATCGGGGTTAAGTAACTTGCTCAAGGTTACACGGCCAGTTATTTCTGGGTGTGGTGCTAAGTATCTGAGCCCAGATTTGATCCCCAGGTCATCCCGACACTGGAGAAGATGCATCATTTCTAACATTTCACAGTATCATAGAAGATGGTTACAGAGCTCAAGTGAAAAATTCCATTACATTCATGTAATATAATGTGTTTAAACATTTTCAGCCGATGGGCATCCACTTTGTTACCAGTTGCTTCTACCACAAAAAGTGCTGTTATAAATATTTTGGTCTAGATGGGGACATTTTCTTATCAATTATTCCCTTAGAGTACATGTCTGATAATGGAATCTCTGGTGCAGAGAATGTGGAAATTTTAGTCACTTAATTCACATAATTCTAAGTGGCTTTTACAATGGTTTTATTAATTCACAGCTCCATTAACAATGTGCCTATATTCCTACAATCCCTTTACCACTGACTATTACTGTACTTTTGTCATTTTTGCCAATTTTCTGGGTGTATGGTGAAAGTTTAGGATTGTGTTGATTTGTACATTTCTATTATTAGTGATTTGGAACATTCATATGGTTGTTAATTGTTTGCAATTCTTTTGATAATATTCTTTGACACTTATTGAGGCTGTGGTCAGTTTTTAAGGGCCTTAAAATTTGTGTGTAATGGTGCATCTTCTGCTTTTAGACAACTTTTAATAAACGGTGTTTTTTCCTTTATATTAGTTGATCATGGTCTTGCCCGTTTGGTCACAGCATTCTGTGAACATGGCCATAAAGCTGCCAAAATCAATCCCCTTTTTGCTGGTCAAGCTGTGATGGAGAATGTACCTGAAATCCAAACTCTTGTTGAGACTCTTCAGGGACCCTTCAATACCACAGGTAAAGTTCAGTAGCTATTCACGGTTGGGATGTGAGGTCTGTCAGCCTAGGACACTCAGGTGCAACAATATTCCATGTAGTTCACACTCTGCTTATTAAAACCAAAGATTACATAGAGCTTGCAGGGGTAGCCTGGGGAGAGTTCTTTCCATGTGGGAAGTCAAAATACTCTTCTCTTCTAACGGAATCTTCTGGTGACAGTACCTTTTCATCTGAATTAAGATGGAATTCTTAGTACATATTTTGTACACATTCACCTTTCCTAAGCAAATGGTGTTAAGCCAATGGAATATTTGATTCATAGCTCTGATTTATATTTTGGTTAAAATGTTTTTGCTTACTCTACCATATTTTAAAACATTCCAAAGTGACAGCTATCAATCAAAAGTGACAGCTAGTGATATTGTATTGGGTTAAAAACAGACACATTTATCAGTAGAATTGAGATGATAGTTAAATCCGTGGAAACCAAGATAATTATTGAGAGAGAAATGTAGAAGGTAAAGAGAAGAGAACCCAGGACAGAATTTTGTGGAACTTAGAGGACATCATATGGACGCTGAACCAGTAAACGAGATGTAGGAGTGTTCAGATAGGCAGGAGTAGAGTCAGGAGAGATTAGTGACACAAGAAACCAGAGGAGAGCATATTCAGGAGAGAGTGGTGGTCATGAGTGTCATGGCAACAGATGGTTCAAGAAGGATGAGAACTGAGAAAAAAACTTAGCAGATTTGTTAAGAGATCTTTGATAATTTTGCAGAGAGCAGTTTCAGTTGAATGATAGTCTGAAATTTTGTACATTTTGTTTGTAAAGGTTAAGGAGTGAGAAGAGAGGAAATGGAGGCAGCTCATATAAGACAACTGAAATTACAAGTGTGGGTGCCCAGGAAATGGCAGAATTCTAAAAAGAAATAGATAAGTTTTGGGGAAGCTAGGTGGCTCAGTGAATAGAGCACCAGTCCTGGAGTCAGGAGGACCTGAGTTCAAATCTGGCCTCAGATACTTAACACTTACTAGCCATGTGACCTTGGGCAAGTTGCTTAACCCCAACTGCCCTGCTTTCCCCACTCCAAAAAGAAAAAAAAAGAAATAGATAAGTTTGAAGAAATAGTAGATCTAGGGAGAAAAGATAATGAGCTCTGTTCTGGACATGTTGAGTTAGAGATAATAAAGGGACACATCCAGTTGAAAATGTTTAGCATGTAACTGATGAAGTTACCTAAAGAGAGTTTGTAGAGGGAAAGGAGAAGAGGGTCTTGGACAACCTTAGTGAGAGCAGTCAGGGCTAGATATATAGATCTGGGAACTGACTATCTAGAGATAAGTGGACTAATGAGACCACTAAGGGCAAGAATATAGAAGGGGAAGAGCATCTTCCCACTCTTGTAAAGTGAAAGATGAATGATGAAGCAGAAAAAGGAGGCTGAAAAGAAATATGAAGACAGATGAGTGGAGAATCCAGGAAAAGCAGGATCATGGTATCCAGAAAGAGAAGTTCATTAGCAGTATTAAAAGCAATTGAGATTTTTTTTTAAAGTCAAGAAGGATGAGGACTAAGAAAAAGCTATTTTATTTAGTAGTTGAGAAATCATTGGTAACCTTGGATAGAAAGTATTTATCATTGGTAACCTTGGATAGGAAGTCTTAAGAAGGTATTGTACTCAGAAATTTGATTTTTAAGCATTTGAAAAGTGAGTGGTTTGTGAGAAAGTCTAGGCAGGAACATAAAGTTAAGAAGTCTTTCTTGAGATTTTTCACTAAACGGAAAGAGGAATATAGGATGATAGCTTGAAGGGATGGTAGGTTCAAGTGAAGCAACTGAATGAATCATTATAAAGAGTCAATCAGGGTCCACTTGAGTTTGACCACAATAAATTAGTGATGGATCTAATTTTCATGGTACTTTATAGTCATTCAGTAACATAGGAATAGAAACAGATGGTGACAGACATCCAGAGTTGATGACTGGTAGGATGGAATGGTGGTAGAGAAAGGGCCAAGAGATTCAAGGGTGGAGGGCAATATCTAGTTGAATTTGCCAGTTATAAAGTAAAAACTATGAAGATAGGTCAGTAATATCAGAGGGTTAGAGGTCAGGGAGATGATGAAAGGGGAATAATCTACAGGGAGTGACCTTGCAAAAATAATTTCAGGGATCAGCAGCCTATAAATAAGGAAACTTTGATCTAAAGGATGTAAAGAAAAGAAATAAACATATTAGGTCAATACTGGGGTTCAGATCATTAAGCTGATAATGATGTGTATGGATTTGTATTACTCAATAAGAAGTCATAGTTGATAAAAAATTTGTATATTAAAAAGAGATAATAAATCATCACATAAATATATGCACAGCATCACTAGCCATTTAAAAATGCAAATTAAGGAAACTTTAATAAACTAAAACTCCAGCAAATCAGGAAAAGATAAGTTAAATGTAATATTAACATGATAGAACATTATATAACTTTTGTAAATAATTTGTATGGAATATGTCAGTACATGGATAATTGTATATACATACTGATTACAAATTTAACAAAGATTGGAAAAGAATGGCATAATATAATCATTGGATTATTTTCCCTACAGTTGCTTAAATTTGTTTTAAAAATTACATGGTAAATATATTGTTCTGATATTTAAACACATGAATCACTGACTACATGTCCATGAAGATCTACTTCTATAGAAATAGTCTTAATTTGGGGGGCATTATATTTGTGGGAGTTCCTGCTGAAGACAAAGGAATTTTATGGGTTACTTTAAAATTTTTGTGAATTCTATCACATTTTATTGGAGAACTTGAATTCTCCATTTGAAGTAATAACTGTAGAGCAGGAATATGGAAATTCTAAGCATTAGCAAATAGATGTTTGTTCTAGTACTGAAGAGATGTAGGCTTTCTTTTATCCTTATAACCCTGACCACTGTGTTTTCAGTTTCACGAAACTGGTATTTTAAAAATTCAATTCACTCCAGTAAACATATATTGCACCTGCTGTGTTTAAGGCACTGTGCTAAGCACTAGGATTACAAATAAGAACCTTTTATTAGTGTTTTAATGAAATCTGTCATGTTTTAGAAGTTTAAGAAAAGGTTACGTGAGCTGAAATCTGCCTTTATCACCTTTGATTTATGCTCTAGGATTACTGAACATGGGGAAGGAGGAAGCCTCCCTGGAAGAAGTGTTGGCTTACCTTAACCACATCTACTGTGGGCAGATTTCTATCGAAACAACCCAGCTGCCAAGTCAGGAGGAGAAAGAATGGTTTGCAAGTAGATTTGAGGAATTAAAAAAGGAGACATTTACTACAGAAGAGCGAAAACATCTATCCCGACTAATGTTGGAATCTCAGGTACAAAGTTGATGTAGAAATAGTAGTATGAGATATCTGTAAACATGTTAAAACAATGTGACTTATTTAATATAAAATATTTAAATTTATAAGTTAGTTGAAGAGAGGAAATTAAAATTCAATATTGATTTAACTCAGGTTCTTTCAGGGGTTTTTAAAGTGTGTGTATCTGTGTATATATGAATTGTGCATGCTTAGAAAGTGTATCATGGGAAGGAATAGAGGGAAAAGAAAAATATAATTTACTAGAAGAAGATATTTTCAATTTTAGAATTGTTTTTTTCTGTCATATCTACACTCTTCTTTCTTTTGTCTTATTGATGCTCTTTTAAAAATATTACTATCATTTCCCATAATTCCTCCACCTTCCAATAGAACTTGGCCTTGTAACAGAGAAGAAGTATAGTCGAGAAAGACACATTGACCAAAAATGTACACTTCATTCCACACCATAGTCCACTACATTTCTGTCAAGAGAGGAAAGCATGCTTCACCATCAGTCATATTCTGAATTTCAGTCTGGTTTCCCTTTAAATCACTGTGCATAGAGGTGCATATCCTTTTGCCATATTCCTTGTGAAATGTTGTTACTGTTAAGGATTTGAAGATGTTATGTACTTCCAAAGAAAGAGGCTATAAATAGAAGTATGTATAACATATATACATACATACATACGTGTATATATGTGTATGTGTATGTATACATTTGTGTTTAATTGTTACCTTCTCTAAGGTGGGGAGGGAGGGGTAAAATATAAAAACTGTACAGCAGAAAACAAAAGAAAACTTAGAAAAAGCACAGAAAAGTAGGGCAGCTTTGAAAACAATGTGTAGTATTTAGAATATAGTGGGAGTTTTTTTAAGGTGAACAGTATGAAATGGAAGTTCATAATTTGTATATTGGATCCTTTTTTATGGTCTGTGTATGTAGAAATATTCTCTTTTTGACTTCCTTTTTATATTTAAGTTCAAAAATTTTTAAAAAGAAATGTTGTTACTATTATTCCTTTTTAATTGTCACTCTAGAAGTATAGTCTATGACCGAGCTATGAACAAGAGAAAATGGGACTGAGCCAAGATACAAGACAATATTTTTGCTACTTTGTAGTTTTAGTATTTGTCTTCAGTACTTTGTACCTACTTCTCTGCATCCAGTCTCCCCTCTCTAATCCATCTTCCATGCAACTGCCTCATTGATGTTTTGATACTGATTTTTCTAAAGCACAGATCTAATTGTGTTACCTTTATGCTTAAGGAACTTCAGTGGATCCCAACTGCCTAGTGTTAAAATACAAATTCCCCTTATATTTGAGGCCCTTCACATTCTGATTCCAGCTTATTTTCCCAGGCTGATTACACATTACTCATCTTGAATTCTGTGCTGCATTCAAACCAGTTTGCTTGCTGTTCCCCATATATGACCTTACATCTCCTGTCTCTGTGCAAGAAGACCTTGTTTTTTCCTGATGTCAGGTCATCCCACTCACTCACTGTGTTTTGGGGGGGTATATAGTCTGTATTTCTTTATCCGTGAACATGTGAACAATAGAATGAGTTTCTTCAGGGCAAGGACTGTCTCACTTTTGTATTTATATCCCCAGTGCTTGGCATATAGAAAGCACTAAATAAATGTTTGTTAATTGGTTGGCAGGTATCTATTCCTAAATAACTAGGACAAGACACATAAGATATCTTCTTAGCCTCAGTTTTCTCACCTGTAAAATGAGGAAAATAACACTTTAATTATATAACTCATTGGAGTTGTGAGGGAAACATATTTTCTACCTTACAGTGACAAAAAAAAAGATATAAACTGGGAGGGCTAGGTGGCGCAGTGAGTAAAGTGCCAGCCTGGAGTCAGGAGGACCTGAGTTCAGTTCTGGCCTCAGACACTTAACACCCACACATACAAAAAACTAGCCACGTAACCTTGGGCAAGTTACTTAGCCCCAGTTGCCCTCCAAAAAGCAAAAAGGAAAAAAAAAAGATATAAACTGCTGTTAGTTTTGACAGTTTGCAGTTTTAATTGAACAGTACATACATATGAGGAGCAGATGCTTTGGAAAGATGGAACATAAACGTGAGACATAGTTCTTGTTCTCAAGAAGTTCAATTTGTGAGCCTTTTAATTGTATAGATGCTGTAGTATTGCTAAAATAGCTGTTCTTCTGTTCTCCAGGAGTTTGACCATTTTTTGGCCACCAAATTTGCCACAGTAAAGCGATATGGCGGTGAAGGGGCAGAAAGTATGATGGGATTTTTCCATGAGTTATTAAAGATGGCAGCCTATAGTAGTGTGACAGATGTCATCATTGGGATGCCCCATCGAGGAAGGCTTAATTTATTGACTGGCCTTCTACAGTTCCCACCAGAGGTAAGACAGATACTCTTCCTGTCTTTGGCTAACATTGGCTAATCTGCCCTTCTTTTTCAGACTGAAATGACTGTACTTTGCTTTGAAAATCCAGGTAGACATATTTCAACTATTAAATAAAATTATACTCTGTTGAATAAGACTAGCTTCTATTCCTAGCATTCAGGCTGAGTTGCTAGATGTCTTCCAGCACATTTATTTTTCTTTAAGGGAATTTTTAAGCTTACTTTGTTTCTCACAAGGTTGTTAAGATTAAGTAGATGAATTATAGCTATATGGCATACTGTGCCTTCATTTGTAAATCGTGTTCTTTATCATATAAATATATATAATCACATTAATCACACCTTTCAATACAGCCTAGAGCCTGAAGCTCTGTGTTTCTTAACCCCTTCTAATTTATCTGTTTTAGAATTCTCTCTGAAAACTTTAGGTTAAAGATTTAATAGCAAAGGACATCACAAAGGTTTTAGATTAATAAGGTTTCTTAGGTATTAAATTTCACTAGTATTCCATGCCATGTGATTGAAGGTAACTGACTGACAAGGGCCACTAGGTGGCACACCGTATAGAGCACCAGGCCTGGAGTCAGGAATACCAGAGATTCAAATATGGCTTCAGACACTTCCTAGCTATGTGACCCTAGGCAAGTCACTTAGCCCTGTTAACCTTCTTTCCTCATTTGTGAAATGAGTTGGAGAAGGAAATGGTAAAAAAACTACTCCAGTATTTTTGCCAGGAAATCCCAAATGGTGTCAAGAAGAATCAGACCAGACACAACTAAAAAACGACTGAACAACAAACATTTTTCTAACTTTTATTCATTTAGTTTTTTAAAAAATTCATGAAACTATGCAACAGACTAGAAATTATCATGAAAGCCTTATAACATTTTGGTCAAAGATTGTCTTTAGATACAAAGGATCTGGGTACATATTAGGGGGTTTTCTCTTTCTAATTCTAATTTCCTGTAGTTTCCACCTAGGAAACATAGGAAAACATAAACATATCCCTTCGTTTACGGAGACTGATTTGTGTACTGGCATTCACAGTTTTTCAGAGAAAAATGTTACTAGAAAGAGGAAAACAAAACTGAAGTGATGAGCAATTATTAGTCTCAAAGATACATTTAAATTCCCAGGGTTTCTCATAGTTCCGGTGATATGGATCCTTCTGCTGAAGGCCCTCTCCCACATCTTATCTCCCCTCACATAGTGATATATCTCTCTCTTCCTTTTCCTTCCTTTATTCTTTCCTTCTTCCTCGTCCAAATTCATGTTAATCTTCATGGCTCTATAGACCTCAGTTTGTCACAGCAAGTCCTCTGGTGTTTGGAGCCATCTCCAAAAAAGGTATAAAAAAATCTCAGTTTTTTGTCTTTCTCATCACAAGCCCTTTTTTCACCTTTCCTGTTCTATCCTTTCCCATTTACCAACTAGACCCATCATCTTGCAGTTGCTTGAGGCTAGATATAATTGATGTCCCCCTCTTACTCTTGTGTGAAAAGTAGAAAAAGAGGCAAATATCCCAGCCCTTGCTAATTATCTCTGATTTAGAGTTCCTGGCCTGTGGGCCAAGGACTTCTACACTGTTAGTAAATAACATATTTACCCCAAGTATTGTCATTTTAATCTTTATTTAGCTCTAATAAAATATACATTATGAATGTCACTACAGCTGCTATCATGGGAGTCCCTGAATTGTTTTGATATTATAAATATTCAAGAGGTCCTCTCTGATGCAAATTGCCTGTTGTCTAGTGGTTAAACTCTAGAGATTAGGATTGTGGCTCTGTTACTCAATTAGTTTGACATGGGGCAAGTACTTAAATACCTATGTGTCAGTTTTCCTAATTGTAAGAGGGTGATGATTAATCCCTTCTCTCAACTATCTTTAACACCACTTCCAAAATAATCTTTGTTTTGTACAGGTCCAGTCAAGTTATTTCCTTGCTCAGAAATTTTGAGTGACTGCTCATTATCTTCCAGATAATACAAACTTCTTTTTCTGTCATTCAAGTACCTTCATGATTGGTTCCTAATCTACCTTTCCAGCTTTTTAGTAAGATATTTCCTTTCATGAACTCTATTCTGTAGTCAAGCTAAACAACTCACTTTTTTCTAATTCATAACTTTAATATGAGAAAAATATTCTCTGCCTAAGTGGGGACTAATATCTGTTGAATTCCTATGCTTTTGAAAATCACTGAAGCATATTTCTTAAAATATGAATACTCTGTCAGCTCCTTCACTGCTGTCTTCAAAAATTCACAGATGTCCTCATCCTTAAAAAAAAACAAAAAACACCTTCACTTGATTCTGCTATCCTCTCATGCTATTGTCTCCTCCTTTTCATAACCAAACTCCCAGGAAAAGCTGACTATACCCTATTTGGTCTCCTCTCTTTGAGCCCATCGAAATCCAGCTCTTGACCTCATTACTGAACCAAAACTGACTTCCCAAGGTTACTGATTATTTCTTAATTGCCAAATCTCCTGGTCTTTTTTCTCAATCCTTTTCATTTTTAACCTCTGCAGCATTTGATACTGTTGACCCTCCTTCTTCCTAGATACTCTCTCCTCTTTGGGTTTTTGTGATATTGCTCTCTCCATATCATCATGGGGATGATATGATCCCTATATCATCAACTAATTAGACAATTCTAAATGAACGTTCCATTAGGCACCTGAAACTCCACATGTCCAAAAATAGAACTCATTATCTGTCACTGTAACTCTTCCCAATTTTACTAGTGGAAATTTTTCCTAGTGGTATTGAGATGGAACTGATAAAGCTCTGGGGCTGGAGCAGGAAGACCTGAGTTCAAATATGGCTGCAGACATATACTAACTGTGAATCAGAGAGCAATTCACTTAACCTCTGCTTGCCTTAGTTTCCTCAACTGTAAAATGGGGTCAGTCAACAATAGTACCTTCCTTCCAGGGTTGTTGTGAGGATCAAATGAAAGAATATATGTAAAGTACTTAGCACAGTGCCAGGCACATAGTAGGGCTACATAAATGCTTCTTCTCCACCTTCCTTTCCCCATTTACTTTGTATTTCCCATGTATATATTTTATATTTGCTTTTCACAAGTCAAAGATATCTTGATATGTGCATTACTAATAGGCTTCTATTAAAATATATTGATTTTAAAGTTGCTTTTGAATGTCTACAAATTGTTCTCAGCACTGAACAGGTGAATTTGAGTGCCCATTTTAATGCCTACCTGCAATGACGCTTGTGTATGTAGTCTATACAAATAGTCCAAAGCTGCCAAAACTTTCTAAGTTGAATAAATTTTCTTGTCTTCAAAAAATAGAGCTCCCTTGATTCTCTACTGTGACAAAGGTACAATTTTCTCTTTGTTGATTTCTTTGAACTACTATATTCTGTTTATTCTAACCAGCTGATGTTCCGTAAGATGCGTGGCTTAAGTGAATTCCCAGAGAGCATCTCTGCTACTGGAGATGTCCTTTCTCATTTGACCTCCTCTGTGGACCTTGATTTTGGGTCTCATCGACCTCTTCATGTTACAATGCTGCCCAACCCCTCACACCTCGAAGCTGTTAACCCTGTTGCTGTTGGTAAAACTCGTGGGAGACAGCAGTCACAGTTAGATGGAGACTACTCTACAGACAGCTCTGCTCAACCAGGAGACAAAGTCATGTGTCTGCAGGTATTTTAGCCCTTTATTTTGGGAGTGGGTGGGCAGAGATGGAAAGGGATAGGAAAGCAGAAGGTTATATTTAGTATGCTTGGAAGGTGATTGGTGACTGGTGTTCTTCTGGAAAGAAGACTTTCTGGTTATTTAAACCTATCAGCACCTAATTTAAAAACCAAACTTGCAAGAAGCTGGACATAAGTCCCTGGAGGGAGCTTTCAGCTGGATTTTTCTCTTTACAAGCATTTGGAATTTGTGGGTGGTTGAGATAGCCATCTCTGCTCCTTTCAAGAAGCAGAGATTGTATCATTTCCCTGAAGGTTTTAGCCAACTAGGAATCTGCATGGTTTTCAGAAGTTTAAAGCCTTGTGGCAAAATGTTGGTTTGTTTATTTCTTTAAATAAGGCTAATGGCATCAAAGCAAATTCAATCAAATCATTATTATGTGCATTTTTGTCCTTTTCATATAATCCAAGCAGAAGATATCTATTAGATTCACTTTTTTAATTTAAGGGATATAGCTAGGTTTCATTTATTACAGGCTCTGTGGGACTTAATGATTAGAAATGAATTAAGGGGGGAATTAAGCCTTCTTGCTTATTTTGGTCAAGAGGGTTTAAAATCTAGAGTTGATTGCTTGAAAAACCAACTTCAAAGTTGAATCCTAATAGATCTTGGTTCCAGAGTGTATATTGTTAAATAATCTGCAGTTTTTAAACATTAAGGATATTTTGTTTTTTGTTTTTTATCCAGGTGAGTAATAGATTGGGGTATTGGAAATTGAAGCAATCAGGTAAATTAACCAAATTATGTGGAAGCAAAATATTTAGACAATTACTTCTGGTATAGTGAATAGAGAATTGTCCTAGGAGTTAGCAATGTTGGAGTTAGTCCCATTTATAGATGAAAGAAGTGAGGCTCTTAGATTTAATTAACCTGCCCATAGTCATTATGTGAGTAAGAGGCAAGATTCAAGGTTGGCCTCTGAAGAATAGTGTCTCACAGTTATATAGTGCTTTAAGATTTGCATATATGTATATTACACCATGTATAAACATATATATGTAAAATACATAAACATGTATATATGTAAAATATATAAATAAAATATTTAAACATATGTATATATGTAAAATCTCATATGACCCCTCACAAGAGGAAACTGAGGCTTAGCAAATGGCTAGTGTTTGCTGCCAACTTATCTCCTGTACCTCCTTTCTTTACAGAGTCTCTATCTCTACTATAACTACATTTCTTTATTTGTTTTAGCTGTATTATGTAATTCTTACTTCTTGTGAAGGCTTCTAACTGGAAATCTTTAGAATTACAACTAATTCTTCTGACACAGCTATTTTCTTTCTGCTCTTTGCTTATCTTCCTTCAAAAAAGCATGTTGTATATGTGTGATGGGGAATACAGGGGGAGACAAGCTTTAAAAAAATCTGTTGAACAGATAATACTTGCATGTTTTTATACCAAGAATCACAAGAGCATGACACAATGATGCAAGTTTGGAAACAGATGCTATATATTCTCCTAGCTGATGAAATGAATAATCACTTCTGTTATAAGTGTTTTTTATAAGTAGAGGGGAGTAACAATCTGATTCATCTTCCCCTTACTGAGCTCTCTTTTACTCTATTACACTGAAAGAAGAGTATCCATCTGTGAGGGAGAAAAACAGCTTCTTGTCCTGTGTGTCAGGTGATTAAGATGCTGGGTGACAGAGAAGGCATCTATAATTCAAAGGGGAGTGGCTGGTTACAGCAGTATTTTTGCAGTGTTATTTAGGGGTATCAGAGAGAGAAAAGGCTAGTTCTAGCCCTGACTGGAGGGGTAGGAGACGTTGGTGGTGGTGGAGGGGGGGGGTGTTTAGACCATTTTTAGGTGTGGCGTTGGCAGAGGAAGAGTGGGTGGTTCAGAGGGAAGTGAGGATTTGTTCAGAATTGGAGGCTTGAGAATGGACAGAGACCTAGGCCCTAGAAAGGCACCACATGGGCTCTTGGCTTTGGTTCTTTTGTGCCATTATGAATTGTGTAGTAGTGATTCATTAAGGTAAATGTGCTACTCTAACATTTTCATAATAGTTTACACTAGAATGGGAAGCAAGCAGTTCAGAGGATGTGATATTAGATAAGGTTCTTATGAAAGCTCATGTTTTAGTAGCAATTTGTAAATAGATTCACCTACAAGTAGAAATGTGGAACTCACAGGTGATTCAACAGTTAATAAAAGGAGTTTCACTTAGTCATAGTCGTAAGGACAGATTTATTTCCTCTCAAGGTAAATCCAGCCTAACCTATGTTATTAAGAGTCAAGGAGGAATCCTCATAGATAGTGGTCCTATTACACCCCTCTGCTTAGTTCAGTTAGATCTTAGACAAGAGATATAGAGCCCCTTTTGGAAACTGCAGCTTGACCTAGGATTTGCTAAGAGTTTGCACTTCTATAGCATAAACTTTAAGAACTCAGGATCACTTCTATGCTACAGTGAGGTATTAGAGAAGGACTTCACTGAAGGGGGTGGGGTTAATCATTAAATACTTAATTGCTTTCTCATAGCTTCTTGTTTCTCTTATGAATCTTATTGCCACCACCCTCTCAACTACTTGCCCTCTCTATTACTTCTTCCACTGCCAAGTTCATGGTGCCAGCTGCAAGATGCAGGGAACACTAGATGTCATTTATTTGCATTTGGTGGGAAAGAGATGATGGAGGTAGAAGGCAAGGAAAAGGAGACTGTGGTTGTTTTTTTTTTTTAATACTCTCTAGCAAGTTCATTTTTGTCTTGCAAGCTGTCTTTATGAATACCTTGCTCAAGTGTTCTATGCCTCCTCTGACAGGGCCTACTGTGTCATTGTTGTTTTAAGCTCTGTAATATGTTTCACTGCCTGGGATACTTTGTATACATGGTGATACAGGGACAGAGGGAATGGATTTCTTGGGAGAAATGAAATTGTGAAGTACCTTTTGATCACAGCTTAATGGAAAATTTTATAATGAATACATTTTTTTTATATTATTGTTTAAAAAAAACCACCAAAAACCCTGTTATCTCCACCTTAATGCTTAAATGTATTATGTTCCTTTCCCCCATTATTTAGGTTCATGGTGATGCTTCTTTCTGTGGTCAAGGGATTGTTCCTGAAACGTTTACCCTCTCTAATCTCCCACATTTCAGAATTGGTGGAAGTATACATCTAATTGTTAATAACCAGCTGGGTTATACCACTCCAGCAGAAAGAGGAAGGTCCTCCTTGTATTGTAGTGACATTGGTAGGTACCACAGCTACACTAGGGGGTAACTAAGTTAGTCATGCTGTTTATGTAGGGGCTCTAATGCATGGGTGTGTGATCTCGTCAGTGTTTCTGCTCTCGTCAGAACAGCGTAGCTCCCATTCCATCTACACCTCCTCAGCTTGTGTGATTCTTGGCTCTGTTTCTCCCCCATTCCCCCATTGAGAATCTATCTCTCTTACATGTTGGAATCCTCCTTCTAGATCAGGAGTTCTTAACCCTTTTTATATCATGGACCCTTTTGGCAGTCTGGTGAAGCCTCTGGACCCCTTTTCAGAATAATGTTTTTAAATGCACAAAACAAAATAAAAAGATTACAAAGGAAACATATAATGCTAAAATGAAAATGTGACTTCTTTTCCATCCAAATTTATGAATCTTCCCCAAAAAGATCAACTCTCTAAGGGGTCTAGCCCATGTTAGGGACCTTTGCTCTCAATGTTTTAACATTTTGTGGATACCAGTATAACAGTCAGGCTATCCACCTGTTATCTCTATTATATATGTTAAATGACTGGTCCGTCTCCCTTTTTAATCACACACTTACTAAATAATAAGGTTTATATTATTCTTTGTGAGCAAGTTATTGTGATTTAACTTACTTATGCCCACCATGCATCTGTCTGTCCTTTTGGACATCTGTAATTTTAGTTCTTCAGAGAATATGGCCTTCCATTATTCATAGTCATAATATCACCACTGCATATTTGTGTTAAAAAGTTGTGGGTTGTGTGTGAGTGAATGTATCTGCATCTCTGTGTGTGCATCAGAGAGCAACTTGGGATCACTATAATTTCTGCACACTTCCTCTACCACAGGTTAGTGTGGTCCTTTCCTTCTATTCAATTTTGGGTCTACTACCTGTCTGCAGTAGTCTGGATACCTCTAGAATATATTTTGTATAAATAAATAAATTCAAAGGTTTGTCCATGCTTGTCAGTTTGGGCAGTAGGTATTTCTTAGGTCTCTTCATCTCTCCTTTTGTATTTTTTTAAGACATGACCCAATGGCCAACAGAAGTACTATCAAATTGACACTTGGCTTGAAAACATTCTCAAATGTTTTTGAATGTATTATACAATTTTAGATTCTCAGATAATGGGAGAAAAGTATGGAGATTTTGAAGTTGCCATTCACTTGATGAATTGAAACATCTTGACAAACTTTGAAATATAATTAATCTGTGACTATACTGAGCTTCAGTCTTTCTCCTATTAACCTGTGAACTCCTTGAGAGAATAAATTGTCTTTTACCTTTTTCTGCATACCTAGTCCTTAGCACGTAGTAGGTAATTATAAAAATGTATATTGATTAGAGACTAAAAAAATATTTTTGGGGAGAAAATTTGGAACTCAAAATCTTGTAGAAATGAATGTTGAAAACTAAAATTAATTACTTATAGAATATTTCTTCCATGTTTGGTGCTACCTAGTTTGATTAATACTGCCATACTCTACTTCAGGTAAGATTGTTGGCTGTGCTGTCATCCATGTCAATGGAGATGACCCTGAGGAAGTGGTCCGTGCCACCCACCTGGCTGTGGGATACCAGCGCCAGTTTCGCAAGGATGTAATCGTTGATTTGCTGTGCTACCGGCAGTGGGGTCACAATGAGTTGGATGAACCCTTCTTCACCAATCCCATGATGTATAAGATCATTAGGTAAAATGATTAGGAAGGTTTGTTTTAATATATACCATTGAAGTATGTCTAGCATTATTTGTATTCCTTATCTCTGTTGATTTTTCTATGACAATATTTTATCTCTATTTTATACATAGGAAAATAGACGTAGAGGGATGAGATGAAGAGACTTGCCTTATGCAACAAAGCTTGTACTAAGAATACAAACTTTCCAAAACATATTTATATTAAAGAGACACATAACTAGAGGTTAAACCAAATGTTTAACAACTGGCTCTCCAGGGGGGAAAACAGCTGCACACATGACACACTTTTACATTTAATCTTCATTATTAACATTTGTTTTATCACTTCTTAAGCCTAGCCAAGCAACAAAACAATAAATCATGCCCTGATATATTTGCCCATTCCTGAGATATAAATGCTCATGTTGAAAATTTAACATTCAGCTCTCTCATGAGCCTGTATGAGTTAGTTTCAGTACATCCCTGTTTATAAATGTAAAACCTCTTAGCTTCTTGGTGAAAAGGAAGGATTTAGATGATTATAGAATCAAGGTTCTAAGTGAATCTTAGAGATGATCTCATCCTTAACTATAATACTTTCTACAGTATTTCCAAAAGTATCTACCCAGTGTCTGCTTGAAGACTTATAACCAGAAAAATTTCACCTCCTCCTGAAACAATCCATTCTGAATGATTTTTGGACAACTCAGTTTGAGGAAGTAGGGTAGCTAGATTGTTTAGTGCTTATAGTGCTAGATTTGGAGTCAGGAAGACCCGTTTTGTTTAATTAGGTGAGGACCTTATTTATATAGCATGCTGGATTTCTTTTCCTGAGATTTGATTGGTTAGATTCTATGTTACTGTTTTATTAATTTCTACATTTAAATTTTTGTAAATATCTATCCCATTTATTTTTTTCCAGTTTCATTGGTATAACATTTCTAATAACTTTGTTTATTTCCTCTCCACTTATAATGTATTCCCTTTTGTCATTTTGATGTTGGTAATTTTTCAAAAATTCTTATCAGTTAATGAAGAATTGGGGGTTTTGATCTTTTAAAAATATTTTAAGTCATTTTAGTTGTCTTTTTCCAATTTAATTTCTCTCTTTTCATTTTTAAATTTTGACCTTTGTGCTTGTATGAAGATTAATTTTTTTATTTTTTAACTTTTAGAGATTCCTTGCTAATTTCATTAGTTTTATCTTTCTTTATCAATATACATGTTCAGAGATAGAAATTTTCCTTTAAGGGAGAGAGGGATTTTTAACTTTTTTTGTGTCATGGACCCCGCTGGCAGTCTGATGACATCTACAGACCTTTTCTCAAAATAATGTTTTGTATCAATAAAATGAAATATGTAAGATTGTAAGGGGAACCAATTATGTTGAAATATAGTTATTGAAATATTAACAAAGCAAGTTTGTGGACTCCTTATATCTATTCATTGACTTCTTAAGGTTCTGTGGACCCTAGGTTAAGAGCCCTGCTCTAAAGACTGCCATAGTTGGGTCCTACACATTTTGGTACATTGTCTCATTGTTATGAATCTCTTTAATGTATTTTTATGATATTTCTGTCTCCCATATTTATTTATTAGTTCCTTTTTTAAAACCTTAGCTCAGGGGTGGCTAGGTGGCACAGTGAATAGAGCACCAGCCCTGGAGTGAGGAGGACCTGTGTTCAAATCTGGCCTCAGACACTTAACACAAAAACTAGCCGTGTGACCTTGCAAGTCACTTAACCCCAATTGCCCTCCAAAAAAACCCAGAAAAAAACAAAACAAAACCTTAGCTCATAATTTATGAAAATTTGCTGTTAATGCTAAAAAAATGAGCATACTACTGAAGATTCCTATTCAATAATTGACAAAGGTCTAGTAGCTAACCTGGTTTTTCTAACATTTGGTTTAAATCCATAATTTTCTTTTTTTAAAACTTTTTTTTTGAGTGTAGATTTATATACATTTGAAAAGGGCATATTGAAGTAATCTAAAATCATTGTGTAATTGGTCTTTTTTAATTCAGTTAGTTTTTCTTTTAAATACTCAGATACTTTTTATATTTAGTAGATGCATATTTAGCAACTGTATTATTTCATTGAGTATGATGCTTTTAAGTATAATATAACTACCCTGTGTCTTTTTTATCAGCATCAGTTTTTACTCTTGTCCTTTATAAAGTCATGATTCCTATGCTTCCTTTTTTTGGATTCATTTTGAAACATTACATATTTGACTGTAGCCTGTAATTGGTAGTTTATATACATCTTTGTTGTAAGTGTGTTTCTTTGACTGCAGGAAATTGTTGGGTTTTATTTTCTAATCTACTGTTACTCTTCCATTTTATGGGTGTGTTCAGCCCACTAACATTCAAAGTTATCATTATATTTGTATTCCCGTCAGCAAATCTTGTTATTATCCTATTTTTTTAACTAAAATATATATATATATATTTTTTTTAACCAAAAAAAAAAAAACCCAACAGGAACACTATATATCTGAAGCTTGTTTTGCTTCCCTTGTCTTTTTATTTCCACACAAAACCCAAATCTAAATTTGTCATTTTTCCCCATGGGGAACTTTAACTATGACTTTTGAAATATGGAGTTGACAATAGATGATTGATGGGTCAGCCTGTGGGGATGATAATAATATTCTATCAGGAGATCTGGGACCAGACACTAAAGATTCTTCTGCCAGGACTAAATTTAGGACATCCCCAAAAGCCCTTATTATACTTGGACACTACCCTTTCTCACCTGGTCATTTTTAGCCACCAAAGTCTTTGTATCTAGATTTTAGGGACTGTTAGGATGAGTCCCCCTAAGGCAAGGACCAAGATTACCTGAAGGCTTGGGCTTTTATAACTGCAGAACCATGGAAGGGTAGGAGGTCATATTCTCCAGCAACTGTGGCTTGGAAATGGGGATCTACCAAACAGAGACTGTCCCACAAATCTTGGTGCCCCCTTAAGCTTTAATCGCTTTAAAATCTTAAAACTGCACTAAGAATTTTATGACATCATAAGTATAAAGAAATACTAGTTACTGCCAGCCCCACTCCAGTTTCTATTAAAATAGGTTATTAATAGAGAAACTCCTGAAGGAGCATCTTTAAGGAGAGATGAATGGAAGACCCTCTGTTCGAGTCTCAGTTTGTGATGGCTTCTCAGTATATTGTGGGCATGAATATTACAGGTTCTTAGAAATTAGTACTTGTATAAGTACTTAGACTAATTTCTTTGTCAGTTATTTTTGGTCTTATAGATGCTACATCTTCCTGCATATCTTATTGTGATTCTAAGCTACCGTGGAAGTTCTTGCTATATGATCATTTTGTGTTTTGAAGGTGTAAGTGAGTTTTGTTGGTTGTTTTCCTTCAGTAAGTTTCACCTTGCTTTCTTTTACCCTGCAAATGTGTTCATTATATTAGGAACTCATTTTTTTTCCCTTATACACAGAATTTCAGAGTTGTAAATGGACTTCAGTAAGCATCCAGTCCAACCCATACTGACAAAAGAATTCCCATTATTACATATAAGACAAGTGGTTTTTCTGGGTAAGGTTTCTTCTGTGAGCATTTCTCTTATCTCTGTTCTTTGTTGTTATTTTGTATGATACATTTTTCACTGTCTTGAGGTGATTCAGGGAAGTTGGACTTAGTTATTACCCCCTCTACCATCTTGCTGGAATTTGTCCTGATGGTTTTCTTAGAGAACTCTTCTACTTTTGTCACTTTTCCTTGTTTTCATCTTCCATGTGTATATTCTTAAATACCTGCTTTATCAATTAGTTCTGATTTTTACATCCCCACTTCTTTAAGCAGCTCATATTTGTCCCTCTTACTAGAATAGTTTCTACATGTTTCTTCAAAATTTCATTCCTAAGTACTTCTTGAATAACACTTCCAAAGATATTAGGCCATTGGATCCTGCCTGTACTTTCCTCAAACCCTTTTAAATCAATCTTCTAAAAATGTAATGTGCATGATATACTATGAGCATCTTTCCTCTACTTCACTATTATGAACTATACAATGGAGTAGTCACTTGTCCCTAAGGTTTCTGGTTTTATTTCAGCTACCTTTGTAGTCAAAATAGCATGTCTGTTTGTGGTCTCCTACCTTTTTAAGGATGAAATTATCATTAATCAAGTCACAAATCTGTCAGTTGGTTTGCTTTTAGGAGACAGTAAAGAGAGGCAGAGACAGTGAGAGAGAAGACAGAGTGGGAGAGACAAAGACAGAGAGAGAAAGAAAAAGAGAAAGGGAGGGAGGATATTTGGGAAGTCCAATATTATGCTTTTGTGCAAGGTGGTTTCTAGTATCCCCTTGCACAAAGGCATATGTAACATATTTCATTAGAATGTGCATTTTAGCAATTTTTTAAAGGTAAGCATTTATTAAATATTTAGTCATACTGATAGAGGCAGTGACTAGATGTGATTATTTCATTGCGTTAGGGAACTCCTGAGTGAGGAAACTCCACCTACCAATGCAAACCTGCATAGCAACTCTTTCTTCTCTGAGTGTTAGAGAGTTGCTCAGGATACTGAAAAATTAAATGATTTTCTTTGGGTCATGTAGCTAATATATGTGTCAGAGGCAGGATTTGAACTCAGCTATTCCTGGCTCTGAAATGATCTCTCTGTCTAACACTTGTTGATTTTACTTAACTATTCCATTGAGTAATAAGGGACACTTTTTATTCATCAAATTCATCAAAAAAGCTGAAGATGACCAAATCTTTACAAAATTTAGCAACAAGTTTATTATTTAAAGTTTGTCACTTTAAAAATGCAAAAATACCAAATGTCTTTGAGATGTTTGGGCATGCCTTTAAAAATTTCCAAAATAAACTCTCATCATAAACATACCTAGTCAACAAAACAAATCCTACCCCTTTGACCATGCCTAAAAGTGTTTATCTCTTTGTATTTTGAGTTCATTACTTCTCCGCCCGGAGGGAGGCACAAGTGGTACATGTAGTACACATGCTTATGCCCCTGCAACAATATTGCTTCTCTTTTTACTTCTTTTTTTTTAAGTTTTACATAAGTTTATTCATGGTCAGATGAAAAATTATCTTCACAGATAAACATAATCCATAGTGCCTTTTATTCCTTCTTTTTGCCAGCACTGACATTTGCCTTTGCAGTACCCCTGACCTTCATTCTGTTCTTGCATTCCTTTCACTGCTTTCTTTTTTTTTAATTTATTAATTTGTTTGTTTCCTTTTAGTTTACAGGATTCAATTCCACAATTCCTTGAATTTCACATTTTGTCCTCCTCCCTCCCCTCCTCCCCCCCATCCCCCATGGCGGCTTATAGTC
>NW_027186523.1:14890326-14933830 GCF_028583685.1 Petaurus breviceps papuanus
CTGTTGTTTTGCCACCACCTAAATGGGTTCTGAATCCAAAGACAAAAATGACATCTGGAGTTGTCTTGTACATCTTGGCTAGTTTTTCTCGAATTTCAGTCTTGGGCACTGTGGCCTTTCCAGGATGAAGGACATCTATATAACCATCTGTTTACGCTGAAGAAGTCTGTCATGGGGCTTCCTGGTTCTGATGGTTACAGTGTCATTCATGGTGGTGGCCGGCTCCTTGAGCAGTAGGAGAGGGAAAGGCTCTTTTTACTTCTTTTGACCATGTTTTACCTCTCACTTTCCTAGATTAATTTACATGAATGTATATTCTTAAAATGCAAAGCTTTTCCATTTTATCTGTTCTGGTCCCTTGCAATAAAGCACACCCTACTGTCAGGAATTCCATCCTACCAAGTCTCAATGTTGAGGTCACATTTGTTTCCTTACATTAGAATCTCTAGATCACTCTATTCACTACCCACACTTGGTATATCAAGTGCATTAATTAAAGATGTCTAAAATCTGAGGCCATGGGATTTACCAGTGTCTCTTTTCTTAGATATTGGCTTCTATGAATTGCTGGTCTTCTGTGTTTATTTTTCCTGTTTTGTATTTGGTAATTCTGTGGTTCTAGATTTGTCAGACAGACTGGTCTTTTAATCTCTCTTGGATTCCTTTTCCTTATCTGCAAAACTGCCTCTTTGTAAGATGAGAGATTCAAGACATGAAGTTAAGAGGGTCCCTCCCCTTATTTCATCGTGCTGCTGATTCCCAGGTTGCTCCTTCTACTCCTCTGAATGGTAGCCTCTCTGGTCCCTCTTAGGAGATACTTAATTTCTATGAGAGACAGAAAAGATAAAGGGCCACAAGACACAAGGACAAAAGATAAAATCCAATTACTTGAGATCTGTACACCTTGTTTCAACTTGGTGCGATTCCCTAGAACCTTGCACACTGGGCTCTCAGGTCACACTTGGGAAGGGAACCTTAATTTATTTGGCACAGAGAACCAAATGGTACCTAGGCACATAAGATGAAATGTAAGGTCTACATCCTTTCGTTTTACCTTGTTACTGCTCTACAGAATCTTCCTTGTACTTCCTTGGATCATAGACTCTCTACATCCCTATATCTCAGTTAGTCAGTACCCACAGTGTGCCAAGCATCTTGCTCTGGGGAGACCAGTACAAAGAATGAAACAGTCCTTACTGGCAAGGAGCTTACTTACAACCTTCTAATTAACAGAAGGTGGGGCAACGGCACAGGGAAGAAAGGGGAGAGACTACAAGTGTATGTGCATGTATATACAAAGAATAAATACAAATAAGCCCACAATAATTAAATGCAAGGCAGTGTAGGAGGGAAGCCACAAAGAGGTGGAGGGGAGGGAGTCAGAAACGCTTCATGTGGAAGATAATGCATGAACTATTTCTTACATCCTCTATCCCTTTAAATAGAAGGAAGATTAAGTTGACAGGGAAGGGCAGTGAGTTAACAAGGAGGTTGTAGAATCATTTTCCCCGGAGATACTAAGAAGTAGCATGATGCTTTCCCATCAGAGTTGATTTTCATGATCCTATAAAGATAATATTAAGAAATTCAGTACCAGATCCTTAAGGTTCCTGTCAATCCATATGGTTCTAGATGAATGCTAGAAGGCCATACCATATTTTGCCAAAGTGGCAACATTTAGGGATACAAAACTTGAGCTCTATCCCATATTAATTTATATCTTCCTTTCTTACTGGTTTGTCTATTCATCTCACTCCTATTATATAAGGATAATTGGATGCTAGATAGGTAAACAAAACAGTTTATTCTTACAATTAACCACCAAAATCTTAAAATAGATTTTTATTAATATCTTTTGTTTTCATATCACGCAGACTTCCCCCTATATACCTTCCTCTCCTTTTCTCTTGTAACAAAGATTTTTTTAAAAGGAAGAGAAAATTTCAGTAATACCTATCAACACATCAAAAAAAATCTGACAAATGAAATTTTTCACACATCCCACCTCTTCAAAAAAAAGTGGGAGGAGGTATTTTCACATCTCTTTGGTCTCAAGCTTGTTCTTTGTAGTTTTGCAGCATTTTTTTTCAATTTTTTGAACCACTGAAAATTTATCAACCCTTGGGAAGAAATAAAAGCAACTCTATAGTCTTCCTCCAAGACAAATTTACGGGTAGTAAGGTAAGTATAAATGTTTTTTTTTTGTTGCTTATCCGGCAGAAGGTATTTACCCTGGTGAGAGAGGCTGTTTATAATTTTAGAAGTTTTCAAACTTGCTTATCATTTTAATTTTCTTTTTTCTGTTTTCTTACCAGATCACGAAAGAGCATCCCAGACACCTATGCAGCGACTCTTATTGCCTGTGGACTTATGACCCAGGATGAAGTGTCTGAAATAAAGACCTCTTATTATTCCAAGCTAAGTGACCACCTGGCTAATATGACACTTTACAGCCCACCTGCAACTAACCTGCAAGCCCACTGGCGGGGCCTAGTAGAACCTTCTGCCAGGATCACCACCTGGGACACTGGTGTACCCACTGATCTGCTGAGATTTGTGGGAGGAAAGTCTGTGGAAGTACCTGAGGAACTTCAGATGCATAGTCACCTTCTAAAGACCTATGTTCAGGTAGGTTCCTGTCAGGGAGTATTTAGATACCTAGCCACTCTTTCACTTACTTTGTTCAGCTCATGTAATGACTTTGGACTATTCATTTTTGACTAGTTATCTTAATTCGTGTTATATCTTGCCTACCCTTTTTCTGTGGTTTGATTTTGGGCTTAGCACTGCAGAGAAGGCATTAATTCTGGTTAGAGGTTTAAATGAAAAATAACCCATTTTCATTTGACTTTAAGCACACACATACAGAAAAAGAGAAAAATGCTTAGATATACAAATTTATGAGTGAATTTGTAATTCCTGAATTTCTTCTGGGCTTGTGGAATTAGACTAAAGTATAAATAATAGAAGGTTATATTAATAGCAATATTTAAGGTCAAATTAATGAAACTAACTGTGATGCATTTTATTTTTTTCTACCCCAATTCTCCCTCCCCCTCCAATATGCAGTCCAGGATAGAGAAAATAAAGGAAGGAACAAAGTTAGACTGGGCCACTGCAGAAGCTCTAGCCTTGGGCTCATTACTTGCTCAAGGTAAGACACATCTCTGGTTTATTGCTCAGTTCATTGATACAAAGGGTATTTTCTTATCTGCAAAAATTGACCTCTTTGGTTTATCCTTTTTTTTCATTGACTAGAGGAATTGAATGAAATGTAAAAAACTAGAATTCACTTTACTACTTGACAAGCTGACTCAAAGAGTGACACACAAAGACAAGACAACATTAAAGTGGCTTCACAGAGAAAGCTATCAGAGCTGGAAACCTGGTGTCAAGACTTAATTTTTTAAAGTTCAGTTGCATTTATTATCAGTTATCAAACATTTATTCCATCTTCCATTATCACACCCTGCCCCCCAAACAGAAAAACAAAACCCTTGTAACAAATAAACATAGTTAAGCAAAACAAATTTCCATAGTGGTTTTGTCCAAAAATAACATTTAATTTTTTTGGAAAGATTATTTTACAAAATGTGTAGCGTGTGTGGTTAATACTTATACCACTGAACCATGTTTATGTGTTTCTGTACATGTGACCATATCTCAATTTTTTAATATGCTCACCCAATATGTTGCCTTAAAAAGGATTCTCAAATTCAGTCTGTCTGCTAACATGCTCATTTTTCAGGATCATGATTCTTTACCACTAAGAACAGTTCATTTTATCACTAAGAACAGTGTTCATGGATACCTGATCTTATTTTGTCTTTCCTTTCTTGCTCAAGGTTTTAATGTCCGTCTGAGTGGTCAAGATGTTGGTCGTGGAACCTTCAGCCAGAGGCATGCAATGATTGTTTGCCAGAAAACAGATGACACATATATCCCTCTGAACCACATGGATACTGATCAGAAGGGTTTCCTAGAAGTATGATGTTTCAGCTATCTGGTCCAAAGATAAGCTTGTAAACTGGAGATGGAGGAAAACAGGGCACTACAAACAAGGATAGTTCAAGTTATACAATTTTTAATCCTACTGTAAATCAAGAGGACCTGTTCTGATAACTAAAGAAATTCTCTTTTATTCAAAGAACTACGAATTTGTACAACATGTAACCATCTGGTCTGGGATGTTGACAGCCATCTACCATTTTTTGGGTCCACCTTATCTTGAAATCACTTCTGAAAGTCCAGTTCTTACCTAAAACCTTTATTTTTCAATCTGTAATGGAATAGTCCTGACTGCCACTTTCCATCTGTAAGCAACCAGTATGAATTAGATATCTATTCCCCTGGATGAGTTGGTAATTACATATATCTTTGTGGAGATTTGCAAACATGACATGCAAAAAAAGTGTATTATGCCTTTTGGAGGATTTAACAGAAATAGGTGATATAGCCCCTGCCCTTAGGGATGAGACAACATATTTACATTGTGGTGGTAGTAATGCCACCAATACTATGGTCTCTGCTGTGTAGCCAAGCTAGATTTTTTTTCCCCCTAAAAGGAAAGGAAGCTATCCATGAAATTTCATTGGTTTGCGGTTTAAGGCTTGAGCTATTGACGTGGCTTTCTGGTTGCCTAAGCATGAAACAGGCCAGTCCATGAGGAGTTATTTAACCTAATGCTTGGCATATGGTACGTGCATCATAAATGTTTATTGGATTGACTTGATAATTAGTGCCCCCCAGACTGAGTGGTATCCCCCTGCTGTGCAATTACCACACCCTGCTGACCAAACCTGGCTGGTCAAACATGCTTCTGCAGATAAATGAGGGGGATATGACTATCCAAATTAAAATGCTTGATCTTTGCTGGGTATTCTTTCCATGCTTATGACTAAGTAAACTTCCTTTCCTTAAGTATTAGATGATCTTTGAGTGATACATTTTGTTCCAATCTCAAACCTGAACTATCAGACCTTCCTAAGTCAGGCCTGCCCATCAACATACATGAAATATAGTTCATATGTTATTAGTGCCTACTTAATATGCATATACTAATGTGTGCTAAATACTAAGGACACAAATTGAAGTGAAACAATTTCTGCCATCATGGAGTTTACAATGCCAGAGGAGACAACATGTACTATATATAGACATATTCAAAATAGATACAAGGTGTTTTTTGGAGGAGAGTAACAGCATTTGGAGATTGTCAAAAGTGGCTCGAGCTGAATCTTAAGACAAACCAAAGATCTAAGTAAAACATGGCACGATACACATTGAATTCACAGTTGTCTAGGGAATGTAAGACATGAGAATGAGGTGGTGTTAAGTAGATGAATCTTCCTGAGCAAATTCTTTTAGGTCATGATGAACCTGTGCCATAAAAACCCTTCTCCCCCCACTGAGAGCATTCTCAGTGAACTTGAAAATTCTAGCTCTTCAATTTCCAATACCAGTTTGCTGTTGGAGCTGTAGGTATCTAATCAAAGGCAGTCTTTTGTTTTATGATTTCCCAGACTTTGTCGCGATTATAGTAGCCCCAAAGCTGCTGTACAGTGTTTGTCCTTGCACAAAGCAAATCATATGCCCATTGTTTATTTCTTATCTTCCCTCCTTCCCACCTTCCTTGGCCTACTAGTTAACAGTAGCTTCCTAACTGAGAATAGTCTGAGGTAGGATGCAAACACAGCCTTCCTTTTGAGCCTCTTCTCCTCGAATGGTTCCTGTCTTTTGTAATATTCTAGAAAGAAAATGTTTCACCTCTGATGTGTGATCCTGTGTCTCTTACCTCTTCCTCTGTTATTTTTATCGAGTCAGGTGAGCAATAGCCCTCTGTCAGAAGAGGCTGTGCTGGGATTTGAATATGGAATGAGCATTGAAAGTCCCAAATTACTGCCCATCTGGGAGGCTCAGTTTGGCGATTTCTTCAATGGAGCCCAGATTATATTTGACACATTCATCTCTGGAGGTTAGTAGTAGCACTGGCATTTTCTGGACACCTGCTGGATGTATGGCACTGTGCCAAGCACTAGCAGGAAATTTTATTTAATCATTCTTTAAAATGGATATACATTTACTTTGTAAATTCTATTTCCTGGAGCAGAAAATAGCACTATAAACTATTCATACTTCCCCATGACCTATTGCCATTTTCCATAAATTAGGATTAAGGAGTTTGTGCATCAGATGGTTGAGGGTTTTGTTTTTTGTTTTTTGCTTTTTGGAGGGAAACTGGGGTCAAGCAACTTGCCCAAGGTTACACAGCTAGTTTTTTTGTGTGGGTGTTAAGTGTCTGAGGTCAGAAGTGAACTTGGGTCCTCCTGACTCTGGGGCCGGTGCTTTACTCACTGCACCAACTAGCTGCCCCAGAGGGTTTATTTTTAATCTTTAATTGAAAGGTATATACTATTCCATATACTATGCCATATTTCTTGCATTTGCTTGTTACTTGGATGTAAATAAGTCACTATATCTCATAGTATTGCCTTCCTTGCTTTATACTATAATCAGCCCTTTATTATCCACTCTAGTGAAGAAATACATTAATGTGAATTATTGAAAACTGCACAAAATTGAGCCCATGGCTTTGAGGCTGTGACCAGCCACCTAAGGAATCCTGCAGTGAAGAGCTTTTCCTAAGCATATTAACTCATGGAAAAATGAGCATTCACTTTTGGGGGAACTAGAGCCTCGATTTCTTCATCTGTAAAATGAAGGGGTTAGACTATGTCCCCTTTAAGGCCCCTTCCAGCTCTTAAAGCCTACGATCCTATGAAATGCACTCCTGTGGTACAACAGACCTGTTGCCCAGATGCATTAGTCCTGGTGGAGTGTAAAGGGAAGGCTGAGAATGGGGGCTGTTCCTTGTGGTAAAATTCCTATATCCATTTGCTCAATGCCCCAGTTAAGTTCTTGCTAACCCTGTTTTCAGAGTTTAGCAAGTGAAATATGATGTGACGACTATCCCCAGTCTTCTAGCAGTATGGTGATAGGTAAAGCCACTGGATTATCATATCATGGTCACTCCCCATGTTCCCCATGGGTAATCTCCCCAACTTGTGGGGGGCATGACTGCAAATGCAATGGGTAACAGTTTCTGAGACACATGTATTTAAGTAGTAATGTAGATAATTAGTCATTGATTATTTAGATCAATATATGTAGTAGGTATAATTATACAAAATGCCTTCTAATATGCATATATATGTATTTTTATATGAAAATGTTGTCCAAACTTGTAATTTCACTAGTGTAGGGATCTCCTATTGAAAAACTTCCTCTACCAATGTGGATGGGCACCTTCTTTACAACACAGCCTTAGTTGTTGGGGGCACTAAAAGGTCCACCCAGGGTTACACAGTCAGCATGTGTCAGAGATAGGGCTTAACCCCAGGTCTTTCTGTCTTAGGCCAACTCTTTCTCCTCTATACCCTGCTACCTCTCATGTACTGTATATACCATATAAATATTGGGGTTCCTTGACAAGAATAACCCAGAATTGGCAAGCATATACAACTTTTCATATTTATCACTGGAAGGAATACCTAAATTGATGAAATCATAGATCCATGTGAATGTTTAGATAGGGCATATATCTTCCAGCAATAATCAAGGTAGGTTACCTCTAATTCAAAGAGTCTAACTCCATTTTAGGCAGCTGGACAGAACCATGGATAGAACTATTGGCCTGGAGTCAGGAAGACCTGAGTTCAGATTCAGGCTCAAATACTTATTAGCTGGGTGACCCTGGACAAGTTATTTAACCTCAGTCTGTCTCAGTTTCCTTATCAATAAAATGGGGATAATAATTGCACCTACTTCATGGGGTTGTTATGTAGGTCACATAACTTAAAATATACAATATATAGAAGTTAGTGTTTTAGCATTTTGCAAACCTCAAAGTACTATATAGATGTCAGTTATTGGCTATTACTAATGTTTTAGATTCTTTCTACTTAAGAACAAATTTTTTTTTAATTTTTTTGGGGGGGAGAGGGAAGCAAGGCAATTGGAGCTAAATGACTTGTCCAAGGTCACACAACTAGTAAGTGTCAAGTGTTTGAGGTCAAATTTGAACTCAGTCCTCCTGACTGCAGGGCTGGTACTCTATTCACTGTGCCACCTAACTGCCCCCAAGAAGGTTGTTTTCACTTGGCATAAGAGCTATGTATGAACTTTCCTACTGGTGGTATAATTTCTCTTGTTCTAGAAACAAGTCTGTTCCCCTTTGGATTTTGTTTGTAGTTGACTAGGCTCAGTTCCCCATTCTCTTTCCTCCTTAGGATTGTTAATTGGTACCTCCACCAATTTATTTTTTATTAAGCTGGCATAGTACTGAGTGAATCTAGGATTATTCAATTATACTAGACTAACCTAAATTGTTATTTTAATCAGCTAAAATAATATTGCTTGCTAGGAGTTGAGGGGGAAGGTGACATTTGTTCCATTATTCACATCCATATGCACCTGTGTTCTGCTGTGTCCAGTTCTCCTTTCCTGTATATTTTCCCAGGTGAATCCAAGTGGCTTCTTCAGAGTGGCATTGTAATTCTCCTTCCACATGGTTATGATGGGGCTGGACCAGACCATTCTTCCTGTAGAATGGAGCGTTTCCTACAGGTAGGTTTGAATGAGGATGCGTGCTAAAAACAAACAAAAATTCCTAGGAGCTACTTTTTCTCATAATAGTTTTTTGTTTCAATTTTGAAAGATATTAGAATGCTGACAGGTCTAGCAGACTGAAAATGAAATATGCTACCTGCCTGCCGGAGGGGTGCAGAGAGAGACATATTTTTAGGCATGACCAAGTGGGAATTTGTTTTACTTGAACTATGTATGTTTATGATGAGGGTTATATTTTTCTTCATTTTTTTTTGTCGTTGTTTAATTGGAGAGGGTCAGTGAGAGCAATTAGATTATAAATACATGCAAAAATATTTTTAAAACTAATATATCAGCATGTAAATATAAATAAGCAGGATGCCATATGGTATGATAAATATTACATATATTTAAATTCATCAGGATGTTAGCATGAGGAAACTTTGGAATAAGTAGGGTCATTTCCTGCAGGTGGCCTACCAGACCCAGAGCAGTGAGAATGCTTAGCCGGGGAGATGCAGAGATTCATTAGCATCTTTCTTGGTATTGCTGCAGCCTGAATGCCTTAGGTTAGTACAGTGTGCAATGCAAGATCTTCAAACCCTTTTTGTTAACTAGTGTGAGGTGACCCAAGTCGTGTTTCCCTTGCTCAGGCTTCTTTTTAGCCAAAGAAAGGGCAAAGAAAGTTGTCTTGGAAACCTAACGTAAAACTAGAATGAGGCAGCTGAAGATGAGACCACCGATATAATAGCTCACATTTATGAAGCACTTGAAGGTTTACAAGACACTTTTCTTTAGATATATGAAAATATGATTAATATAGAAAGTCAATATGAACATCTCCTCAGACTTTTTCAGATACATAACTGTTTGTAATTCCATAATTTTTTCTCCTAATATTTTTGTGCTGATTGCTACCCTTTTTAATTAAACTTTTATTCAACTCACTCTTTACTGAAGATTTTCATCCTCTTTTGGTTAAAGACCCACCCATAGTAAAAGAGGTGGTCTCTGGCAATCCAGAGTATTTCAATAGGCAAAACAGTTCCCCCCCCAAAATTGAGTACTTTATTTTTATTGATTTATTCTAATTTTTTTTTTCAGTTAACAAGTATTTTTTCTTTTTCACCTTTCCCTCAACTTTGGAGGGCACAAAAAAGAAAAATCAAACCTTATTAACGAAAATTTATAGTCATGGAAAACAAATTCTTACACATTGACCACATCTGAATATGTATCTCTTTGTGTCTATTACCTTTTTCAGAAGGTAAGTTGTATTCATCATTGTCTTTTAGGAATAGGAGTTTTTCATTGCATTGATCAGAATTCTTAAATCTTTCAAAGTTTTCGTTTTCATAATATTGTCATTATAATACAAATTGTTCTCCTGGTTCTACTCATTTCACTCTGCATCAGTTCATACAAATCTTCCCAGGTGAAACCATCCCTTTTGTTTTTCCTTATGGCACAATAATATCCCTTTATATTCACATACTATAATCTATATTCCAGTTGATGGGTACCCCTTTCTTTCCAGTTCTTTGCCTCCACAAAAAGAGGTATTATACATATTTTTGTACATATGAATTCTTCTTTCTTTGATCCCTTTGAAGCATAGATCTAGTAGTGCTACCCCAGGGTCAAAGGGTATATGCACAGTTTAATAACTTTGGGGGCATACTTCCAAAATGTTTCCAAAATGGCCATTCCAATTCACAGTTCCACTAAAAGTCTGTTAATGTGCCTGTTTTCATCTCACACCCCACCATCATTTCTCATTTTTCTTTTTTGTCAACTTTGGTGATGTGATAGGTAGCAGGTGGAACCTCAGAGTTGCTTTAATAATAATTTTTCTAATTATTAGTGATTTAGAACATTTTTTCAATATAACTACTGACTGGTATCTTGGATTTCTTCCCTTGAGAACTACCTGTTCTTATCCTACAGCCACTTGTCAGTTGGGGATTGAGAGCTCTATCTTTTGAGTCAGAGGACCTATATTCAAATCTTGTTTCTGATACTTACTATTTCTATGACATTGGACAAGCCACTTAAATTTTACTGATCTCTGAAATGAAGATGTTGGACTTGATGGCTTCTCAGTTTCCTTTCACCTCCACATCTGTGATTCTGTGATATGAACTTTCCTTTCATTTATACTTGTCCCATCCAGAAAAGTGCTACTTAAAGAGAAGAGCCCTTAGTTAAAGAACCGTAACATTCTTTCTTTATGACAGCGTCACCGTTTGTATGTTAGTGCAGTGGATAGGCTAGTAGTTAATTTTCAAAATGACCAATAACCTTGAGATGTTTGCTTTTAAGAGCTTCATTTCTTTCAAGTTTCATTTTTTGACTATGAGCAATAAGTTGGTGTAGCAGCAAGCACCCTGGAGTCCCTAGGGTGGCTGCTTACACAGGTTCTTGGATCTGCTTTGGTAAAGGAAAGCAACTCAAAATGGGTTAACAAGCTTACTTTAATCAGTCAGACATATATCGTTTACCTTGTTCAGGGGAAAAAGGTCAGCACCCTGAACTTCAAAGTATACAGGCAGAATTATCAAGACAGAAACAGATCAAGTAGACAGATTTCCAAACTGTCCAACCATTACATCCATACCCAGTCAACATCTGGGTTTTTCAAAGCTGGGGGGGCTCTGGACAACGGCTTCCCAGAATACAGATCAAATCACAGAACACTTCTCAAAGTGAGCCCCCAAAACAAAGCTACACATCAGGGCTTATATAGCCTTCTCCTGGCTCAGAAAATGTAACAACCTTTTGGACCCACTGGCCAATCAAAAAGTATCTACTGAAAAACAAGCCTCCCATCCCAGGCTCCAGGTGCACTTTAACCTAGGGGCAGGGAAGATCTTTAAAATTTACATCCCCATTACAGTTGGGCAGCCCAGCTTACTTTTAGGGTGTCTTCTCACAGGATTGGAGATACACTGAAACTTCAATAAGATACTCTTAACATTGTAGCCAAGCTTGCTCAGTGAGAATTGCCAGAATTCACTGATGGCCAAATATTTCACTGTTGGCCTTGTAACTATCAGTCAGGATAGTTGGGAGAAAGGGAAATGGAAGGAGGTGGGGAGAGACAGACAACTGGACAGAGGAAGAATGGTGAGTGCTCCCCCATTCTCATGTCAGGACATCAGAACTAATTTCACATGGCCATTTAACTATATGGAAAATTTTTTTCCCTCTTTTTACTCTTATCCTCTTTCCTCCTCCCCCAAAGCAGTGAGTGACTAAATGGGAGGAAAAAATGAGAATGAATACATTGGGAGTGTGTATGTGTGTGTGTGTGTGTCCGTGGTCTTTTTCCAAAAAGAAAGGTCTGCTTTGTATGGCCTATTAACAAAGCCCTTGATGTCAGTTTATTTTTTTTTCACTTCTTACTAATCAGATGATATAAAGATTGGAGAATATGATAAGACTTTGGATTTCCTAAAAGTAGACTAAGGTCTAGGGTTTGGGATAACTTGAAGGCTCATGTACAATGAAGGACTTCATTTGAAGAAGGTAAACTTAATACTTTTAAAAATTATCCTTATGACTTAAGGTCTTAATGTCTTTCTTTTTTTATTTACCACTTTATATTTATGTGCTTTAAACTTACAAGTTTCTCATAAGTTTCATGAAGTAATTAGGAAAGTCCTATAATTTGGATATACCTTTTATAGACTGGGCATATTATTCTTAGGCAGTTTTAAAGTTGAATTAGACTTATGTTATAATTTGTATACCTTTTTCTCTTTCTTTTTGTCCTCTTATAATTTATACTGTCTTAGATTCTCCACACTAGACACAAAACAGGAAAGAGGTGATAGATACACAAATTTAGGGGAGGTAGGACAGGACCATAAAGAATCTTAATTGAGGCAGTGAATGCTTTGGGGCTACATTTTGAAAAACAGTTCTTTAGACCAACATCAGCTTCTCTTTTTAGGGACCATTCCACATTATAGGAGGAAAAGAGAAATATCATTTTCCCTTTTTTTAATTGGAATTGCTGTTGAAAAGGATGGTGTAGCAGTTTTTCATTTTCCCATTTTTCATTTTTTCTTCACTTTTCAGATGTGTGACAGTGTGGAAGAAGGCGTGGATGGAGATAATGTTAACATGTTTGTGGTGCACCCGACTACCCCAGCCCAATATTTCCACTTGCTCCGAAGACAGATGATTAGAAACTTCAGGAAACCCCTCATTGTTGCTTCTCCAAAAATGCTACTTAGATTCCCTGTAAGTAGGAAAAACCTAGCTAAACTCAGTCTCTGTTATTTCTTAACACTTAATGGCACCTTCCCTTATTCTCTTTCCCAAAGACAGTTCATTTTCTGAAGGATTTCTAAATCTCTTTGGAATTGTCCAGCTCCTTTCATTTTTTACTTTACATAAGAATGGAAATACACTTAATTCTCAGGTATTCTTTGTAATGACAGAGGGCGGATCAGTCTGGATAGTACTCCTGTAGTTAGTACTAGTTAACCACTAACTAATCCCTTCAAAAAAAACTGCTTTCAAAATTCTAATTCATTCATTCAGTAAGTGGGTGAATTGATCTACTGATTTTTAATATGCTAGTAGCAAACTAGTATGATGAAGTAAGTAGGTGATATTGTGAACCTCCTTCAGGTGAATTTAAAAGGTTTAGACTGGAACCCAACTATATGGGTAGAATATTGTTTTAGTAAACAGAGATGTTATAACAAAGGAAGGTTATTGCTATACGAATTCACATTCATATACAAATTGATTGATAGCCCTTTTACCTCTCAGAGGTAAGTGCCTTTTGAACAGAGTATTCTTGTTAAACCAACAAATTTCTAATTTAATGGAAAATCAAGTGTAGCAGAAAATTTCAGACAAAATCAGGGATAGTATTTTTGTTTAAGGTAGCCGGTATATAAGACAGGCTGGACTTAAGTCTGCTTTTTTTATGATGGTCCTGTTTTCAGTTTCTTCTCTTTCGCTTATGAGCCTCCTGGTTCTCTGAAAGCACCATGCTTTTCCCCAGGACTTCCATGCAATCAAAAGTAAGGGGTGTGGTGGTGGTGCTTATGAAGAGACGTGGCAGGAGATGGGAAAGAAGAGGCAGCTATTTGTGCAGATAGGACCTGAGTTCGGATGTGGCCTCAGACACTTAACACACACACACACACACACACACACACACACACACACACACACACACACACACACACACACAAACTAGCCGTGTGACCTTGGGCAAGTTACTTAACCCCAATTGCCCTCCAAAAAGCAAAAAAAAAATCTACTTAACGATGAAGCTGATTTGTGAGTAACTGCGCTACTGTTTCCAACATAGGAAGAGCACCTTTTAGCTAGGTTATTTATGGGAAAGGAAAGCTAATTAGCATTGTGCTGATGGGCATAAGACTAACTATTATTATACCATTGTCTTTGGGCTAACTAGGATTATCTGTTAAAGGAAGAATAGTTCTTGGTAAGCCTTTAGAAAACAGAGAAGAGCCCAAATCCAGTGTTCTTCTGGACCAAGTATTTTCTCTTATTTATGTTCTGTGGGCTCTACCCTGAGGGATAAGTGGGGATGGAGTAGTCTGATTGTTCTTGCTACCTTTCTTGGAGATGGGGTTTGACCCACTGGAAGGGGGACTTTGTGATAGTATAGTATAGATTTATATATATAGATAGGTAGTATATATTTGTGTATAGCTAGAGCCTAAGTTGCATATCTGACAAAGTTCACCAAGACTTCACTAATAGTGCTTATTTTGAGAGTCCCATGTTGTAATGTAGGCTTGTCTTCCTTAGTACAGATGCTTTTGGCTATACTGTTATGATTACATCACAGATATTTTATTATAGAAATATTCTTATATTTAGAAGTATGCCAGAGCTAGCTAGAATCAGCTCAGCAGCCAGTTGCTAGTGAGCATTACTTTACACATTGGAAATCAGGGTTTGGTTTATTGTTTTGTTGATTTCCTAGATTTAAGAAAGTGATGGGGAAAATGTTAATAATGCAGATTAAACATAAAATTGTGCCATATTCACATTTTCCCCTTGAGAGCCAGATGGTAAACATTTCCCAGCACACCACTGCTTGTATTCTTTCCATGTTAGTTGGCTGACGTTTCATTTGAATTTACAGCTCAGGGATTAGAAAATTCAAATGAAAATTCAATTTGAATCCTCCTTATCTCAAAAGTATCTTCAGTTAATTCTAACATAACCTGTGCTGCTTTTTTTTTCCCTCTTCAGGCAGCTGTGTCAAGTTTTCAAGAAATGGCACCAGGGACAACATTCAGACCAGTCATTGGTGATTCTTATGTAGATCCTAAAAAGTAATTTGATTTCTATCTTTATTATCTGTTATAGTATTTTAATAAGCAAGAAAACAAGTACAGGGTAAGGAATTCAGAGTTACCAAGGTTTGGAAAGACATTTTGTGTTTGTGTGTGTGTGTGTGTGTGTGTGTGTTGCTTTATTGTGAAAAAGAACTCTGCTATCCTAAAAAAAGTCTGTTAGCAAAAGAAATGAATAAAGTTTCTGCTTTTTTCTATGCATTTTTACTGTTACCACCTGAAGGGACATGCATTTTGGAGGAGTTAATTAAAACAGGGTAAAGAATACAATTACAGTGGAACCTTTTTTGTAATACCAGTGTTTTTAGCTAGGACTAACACCTTTGTTACAAGTTAACGATTTGATACTGGTCTTTTGTTTTATGCAATTGTTATGTTTTCTAAGCCACGAGTAATAATTTATGTTATACTAGGATTCTACTGTACTTAGACTTCAGTAGGATATTCAACAAATCCAAGAGCTCTTTCTAATTTAGGGGCGTTGGGGAAGAGGGATATGTATTAAACTATTCACATAAACACATGTAGTAAGTACATTTTTATCATAAACACACAAGGAAAGAATGCTTATATAGTAAGTACTGGGGGTACAAAGAGAAAAACAAGACAGAGCTAAAATTCTAATAACTAGTGATTTTAATTACTAATATATGGTACTTTTAATAAGGACTCTTTGTGCTTTATGTACAAAGTACTTTCATAAGTTCTCTTTGCCATAAGAATATGTACTTTTCAGAGCTTGCACAGAAATTTCCACCTCACTCTCCTTCCCCACTATCTTTTAGGAATAGAAACTGAGTAAGACTTAGCTGTTCCCATGAACTAAATTGTCTAGATCAAAGATTTTTAACTTCTGTTGTGTCATAGACCACTTTGACCTCTGGTGAAGCCTATGGACCCTTTAACAGAATAATGCTTTTAAATGCATAAAATGAAAAACAGTTATAAAGAAAACCAATTATATTGAAATAAATATGTAATTTTTCCCTAAGTACATGAACCCCTTAAAATCTGAACTCCTCAATTGAGAACCTGATCTAGATAGAATCTGGTCTTTTAGCTCTCTTATTACTACTTACTGGTATGTACACTGTCTGTAGGATACCAGAAATCAGGCCAAAAAAGCCTTTCCCCACACACTCTCTCCACACACACCATGACGCCCGTACAAAGGACAGAGATTCAAGGCAAGCACCATGGTGCCAAGGGCTCCCAGCTTCTGCACTTTCCCACATTTGTTCTCCAGTGCAATGTCCAGAGCAGGAAACACACTTGAGACAAGTTCTGCCCCTCGTACTATACTTAACATCCTCAGTCCCCAGTACAGTTTTCAGCTTCCTTTGTCACAAAATCCAACACTTTTCTGCCTTCTTAGGAATCATAATCTGTCCCTTTCCCACTACTCCCACAATGCAGGAGATAGGTGAGAAACAGTAGACAACAATTTGTACCTCCTGCTCCCAGCTGGGCGGCATCCTAGTCTCCTGATAGGTCCTTTTAAGGCAGCAGGTAATCAGTGCCTAGAGGAGGGAAAGTTTAAAACAATGAAGACCAAAAAGTGTAGCTGAGTATATGGTAATAAGTGAGCCTATTTGAATCCTATCTTATTGGTTTATTAACTAAATATTTAGAACTGTCTTTTTTTAAGGATGGCTAGGTGGTGCAGTGAATAGAGTACTGGCCCTGGAGTCAGGAGGACCCGAGTTCAAATCCGGCCTCAGACACATGACACAAAAAACTAGCCTTATGAGCTTGGGCAAGTCACTTAACCCCAATTGCCCTACCTTCCCCCTCCAAAAAAAAAAAAAGGCAAAAAAACCCCCTGTCTTTTTTGGCTTCCTCTGAAAGAATATTAAGTTAAGAAGCATTTATTCGGTATTTACTATGTGCTAGGTAGGCATTGTCTTAAGTGCTGGGGATGCAAAGAAAGGCAAAAACAGTCTTTACCTTCCAGGGACTCACAGTCTCCTGCAAGAGACAACCTGCAAACAACTATGTACAAACAGGATAGACGGGAAATAATCCTAGAGGAAGCTCTTCTGTAGTAAATCTTTTTTTTTTTAATTTTTTGGTCTTTATTAATTTGTTTGTTCACTTTTAGTTTACAAGATTCAAATCCACAATTCCTTGAGTTTCATATTTTCTCCGCCTCCCCCCACCATTACGGCATACAATCACGTATAGGATCTGCAAATACTTTCACATTAGATATTAGTCTGTAGTAGATCTTAAATTGTTAGGGGAATTTTTAAATTAAAAACATAACAAAAATATACATAATGACACAATCAAATCAACAAGGGGAGATGGTAACTAACTATGCTAATAGTCAATATTAGCCCCAAATTGTCAAAGGAAGGGACCCAGCCCTTCTTTCTGTTAACAACCGATAAACTGGTTTTGGGGGGGGAATATATTTTGTAGAAAGTTTTTTTTGGTGTTTTGGGGAAGTGTCTGCTGTGTCAAAGCAAATTCTGTCAACACATTTCACAGAAAACAGTCAAATTTAAGCAAATTATATGTATTTGTATATAGAAATAGATTTTCATTCTTATGCTCCTCTCTCTCTACCTTCCCCTTTCCTCTTTCTACCAACAGAGTTAAGAGAGTAGTTTTCTGCTCAGGCAAACATTTCTACACTTTGGTGAAGCAAAGAGAAACTTTAGGGGAGAAGAAAGATGATTCTGCTATCATCCGAATAGAAGAACTCTGCCCTTTCCCACTGGAAGCATTACAGCAAGAGTTGAGCAAATACAAAAATGCCAAAGGTAAAGGATCTTGGGAACAGATTTACAGGATATGCTGCTTTGCCCTATATGCCACTTCATGCCTCTTTATTATTGTGTTAAAACGAAGATTAATCTTTCTAGGACATCTCACAAGTATTTCCTGGATGCCTAGGTCCCAAAGATAATATACTTTCTATTTGACACCCAAATTATATTTGTCAGGGATAGGATGGGAATTTTAAGCACAGGGCCTTACCCGTCCAGAAAAGTTAAATTTTTCAAAATAGTAACATTAGGTTATGGGTATGGCTATACTAGTTTATATTTGTGACATGGTGGCAGTAGAATTAAAACATAATAACACCTTGCCTCTAATATACACCCTGCCAGTGGCTGTTCCAAATCTTCTATTTTTTCTTCAAGCCTCCTACACCACCCTCTCCTCACTCCCTTTCAGTTGAGAACTTTATCTCCTACTTTACTGAGGAAAAGAGGCTATTTGTCATGATCCCATCTTTTTGCCTAACCTCTTTCTCAAAATCCCCATTACATCGTCCAGAATTCTCTCCTCCTTTGCTACATACAGTCTTTGATGGCACTTCTCCTTGTTAAGGCCAACCTCTCCACTTAGTCCCCTCCTTTCAAGCCATTTCCAGGAGATTGCCCCTCTGATATTCCCCTTTTCCCTTCACATTCAATATTTGCATATTTCCTAGATCCTTCCATGTTGCCTACAAATATGCCCAGGTATTTATGCCCATCCATTAAAAAAAATATCACACTGTGCCCTCAAACTATCATCCCTTTTTTCTTTTCTGGTTTGGACCTGAGATGTCATTGTATGTGGAACTGTCAAAAAAGAATTCTAAAAGTAGATATCAGCCACTTTTTTTGCAACCTTTAGTTTTAGAGCATTGGGCGAGGCACTAAGAGGTTAAATGACTTGTCTAGCCTCACAGTGCCTCACTCTGTCTGCGCCAGAGGCAGTACTTAAATCTAGATGTTCCTGACTCCAAGACTGACCTTCTATCCACAATGCCATATTGTCTATAGATCCACAAAATAATAGCCTGTCACTCTACTCCCTTATTAGTCATTTCCCTAGAAAAAGACATCTATGTCTTGCACTCTATATGACCTCTCTATAGTATTTTACACTACCTCTTAGATACTTTCCTCCTTTTGCTTTCATGATACTGCTCTCACCTGGTTGTTCTTCTACCTGTCTGAACCCTTTTTGTGCTCTTACCATGGATGTCCCCTCAAAGTTTTTTGTGGACCCCCTTCTTGACTCCTTCACTTTCTTTTGGTGATCATTAACTTCCATAGCTTCAATTATCATCTACTGAGATGATTCCCAAATTTATATACCTGGCCTTAATTGTGTTTCTGAAATCTAATTCTCATTGTCATCTTCATCCAGATTTCTCAAAGAACCTCAAAGTTAACATGTCCAAAATTCATCTTTCTGCCTACACCTGCCTCATTCCAAACATCCTTATTTCTGTTAAGGGCACAATCATCCTTCCAGCTACGCAGGCTGGCAACCGTGGAGTCATCTTTAGCACCTAAGTGCCTGACACATAGAAAGTGCTTAATAATTTTCTGTTGATTGATTCTTTTTTTTTTAAGCAATTGGGGTTAAGTAACTTGCTCAAGGTTACACGGCCAGTTATTTCTGGGTGTGGTGCTGAGTGTCTGAGCCCGGGATTCGATCTCCAGGTCGTCCCAACACTGGAATCGGTGCTCTTACTCGCTGAGCCACCTGGCCGCCCCTATTGATTCTTTTTTTAAAGTTCTTTTTCCCCCATTTAATAGAATTTTATTTTTTCCAATTACATGTAAAGATAGTCTTCAACATTCACTTTTTTAAGATTTTGAGTTCTAAATTTTTCTCTCTCCTTCCCCTCCTCCCTCCCCAAGACAACAAGTAATCTGATATAGGTTTTTACATGTACAGTCATATTAAACACATTTCCACATTAGTCATGTTGTAAAAGAAGAATCAGAACAAAAGGAAAAAAGCATGAGAAAGAAAAATATTTAAAAAGAGGAAGGGGCAGCTCGATAGCACAGTGAATAGAGTACCAGTCTTGGAGTCAGGGGGAACCCTTGCTCAAAACTGGCCTCAGACACTTGACACATTTACTAGTTGTATGACCTTGGGCAAGTTACCCAATCCCAACTGCCCTGCCTTCCCCCCTTTCCCCCTGCCCCCCAAAAAAGAGAAAACAGAATACTTCCATCTGCATTCAGACTCTACCCTCCTTTCTATCATCCCCCCTCTTATCCCCTTCCCCCCATTTTGCTGTAGAATAGGAGTAAAACCAAGAATCACCTACCCAGCAAAACTGAGTATAATGCTACAGGGGAAAATATGGTCATTCAATGAAATAGAGGATTTTCAAGCATTCTTGATGAAAAAACCAGAGCTGAACAGAAAATTTGACTTTCAAATATAAGGAGCAAGAGAAGCATGAGAAGGTAAACAGGAAAAAGAAATCATAAGGAGCTTACCAGAGTTGAACTATTTACATTCCTACATGGAAAAATGATAATTGTAACTCATAAGACTTTTCTCAGTATGAGGATAGCTGAAGGGAATATATATGTGTATATATGTATGTATAGGAGGGTATATGTGTTATTTTATAGGACGGTTATTTTCTTTGGTACTTTTTGGGGTCTCCTTTAGCAGGCTGTTGACTCACTTTTCATGATTTTCTTGCATCATTCTCATTTCTCTTCTCAGTTTTTCCTCCACTTCTCTTACTTGATTCTCAGAATCCTTTTTGAGCTCCCCCATGACCAGTTCATATTTTTCTTGGAAGCTTTTGATGCAGGAGTTCTGACTTCATTTGTCTTCCTCCCATTGCATACTTTCATCTTTTTTGTCCCCCAAAAATGAATCTATGGTCTGATTACATTTCCTCTACTTGCTCATCTTGCCAGTCAATTACTTGGCTTCTGAGCTCTTTGCCACAGTGGCTTCTCTGCTTCCAGAATGGAGGGAGCTTTGTCCCAAATCACTGGGGTTTTCGCAGCTGTCGGAGCTATTAGGAGGGCGCCCTCTGTATAGCCTCCACAAGCTCTGGCACACTGGCCACACACCCCAGGACCACCACCCAAGACCGCAATCCAGATCCAAGCAGGTTAAAGCAAGAGCAATTACCCTCTGAATGGTTGCTTGGTCCCCCTATGATCCGCAGGCCAGGAGCTCCAGAGGCAGCCACATGCTTCAGCCAAGGCACTTTTGTTACCTCTTGCCCCAGGCACAGGGGCCAGACCAGGCTCTTCCTTCACCCTGGTTCCAACAGAGTTCCACACTGATCTTTTACTTTCTTTTTGGCGTTTATGGGTTGAAAAGTCTGGAAACTGCCACAGCTGCTAGTGATTCACTCTCCTGAAACCTACTCTGGCCGTTGCTGGTGGGGGCTACCCTGGGGCCTGTAACTACATGGCTTCTGCCAGACTGAGCCCAGCTCCCAGCATGCTGCAATAGACTCTTCCTGTTGGCCTGCTGGGCTGCCTTCAGCAGGAGATTTGTTTCTCTCTGTCACTTTGTGGGTTCTGTAGCTTTAAAATTTGTTTAGAGTCATTTTTTTTTTACAGGTATTGGAAGTGGTTGGAGCCAGAGCCCATGCCAAGTTTGTGCTTCTACTCTGCCATCTTGGCTCTGCCCATCTGATTGATTCTTTAAGTGAGCCTTGATTCCTCTCCCTCACCTCCCATAATCAGTCTGTCTCTTCTCTACTTGCACCACTATCTGCCTGCTTCAAGTCCTCCTCAACCCCTCCACACACACCCCACTCCAGACTATGGAAATAACCTTCCAGAACATTTTCCCCCCAGCCACCAGAATATCTTCCTAAGGCAGTTCCCCACTCCAGCATCTTCAGCTGCTTCCTCTTGCTGCTATAATAAAATTCGTCAGTTTGGCCTTTAAAGCTCTGAAGAATTTGGCTGCAACTTAACTTTACAACCTTATTTCCCACTATTCCCCTATGCACACTGTATGCTCTGGCCCAACTGGCCTTTTTCTGTTCCTTGATTTGGCATTCCTCTTCCTGCTTCTTGCCTTTTCACAAGCTATCCAACATAAGTAAAATGTATTCCTTCTGCTTTCTTCAAGGTTCTCCTCAAGAGTTACCTCCTTCAGGAAGCGTTTCCTGACCCACTTAAACCTTCTCTCCACCCCCCCTAAGATATAGGCATTCTTTCCCTACTCAAATGATTTTGCCTCTATTTATATTTATATATAATAGAATGTAGCTCCTTGAGGGCAAATAACTGGGGGGAGGGGATAGTATCCTCAGTGCCTGGAACATTCTCTTCTACGTGATTAATGAATGAATTGAACACAGACAAGAAAACCTTGTTTTTAAAAAAAAGGGCTATGAACAACCAAAAGAAATGTCACAAAGTTCATGAAGTTTACTAATCTGAGAGATCCTTGAGTAGTTACTCTTCACTCTTTATACAGTTCTAATTATTGTATGACCCAATATCTAGATCCCCCTCCCAAGATTAGAAGAAGGGAAGAGCTGCTTCATATATATGAGAAGTCATATCTAACAGGTTGGCAGTGAGTAAACAAGAAAGAGAAAACTAAGACCAAAAGCTTTCCTATAATAAAGAGAGCACTAAATTTGGCAACAGTTGAGCTTACTGACCTTCTCAGGGCCTTAGTTCTTCTGTAAAATGAGGAGTGTGGACTAGATGGCCTGTAAACTCCCTTCTAGCTATAGATCCATAATCTCAAACTCAAGAATCTGAGGTCACTTAGAGAGAGGAGCCAGTAGCCCTTCATAGATGCTGAGGGCATTATTTGTTTTCATTGAAGTTTGTCATGGCGACTGAGTCAAAAAAGATAACCAAATGATGTCTGGTCTACTCTCTTTAAGAAGGTGTATACTTAGGGGCGGCCAGATAGCACAGCGAGTAAGAGCACCGGCCCCAGAGTCGGGATGATCTGTGATCGAATCCGGGCTCAGACACTTAGCACCCACCCAGAAACACCTGGCCGTGTAACCTTGAACAAGTTACTTAACCCCAATTACTTTAAAAAAAAAAAAAAGGTGTATACTTTAAGAAGTATATAATACATTTCACAAAGATTTCCATCAAAAATGATTAAAATGGGTGTTGGTGATTAAATGAGTACTCAGGCTACCGAAGAAAGAGTTGATAAATCCAATTAACTGAGATTTTTCTATAGTGCTGCTGTACTATAGATAAGGACCAAGGTTAACTTTTCAGAACAAGCCATATCATATCATTTTAGAAAGGGATGTGTGTTTGTGTACATAGTGAATTGATGGTTGGGTCTTTCCCCTGCAGATTTTATTTGGAGTCAAGAAGAGCCACAGAATATGGGTCCGTGGTTTTTTATCTCCCCAAGATTTGAAAAACAGCTAGCCTGCAAGGTAAGGCTTTTGACTTTTTGATTTATTTTGCTTTGTTTTTCTGGAGTATGTAAAAAGAAATTTAATCATTGCTTACCATTTAAACTTTTTTAATGCCCATATTCACGAATTCCACGAAGCAAATTCCAAGAAGCATTAATGATAGTTGACTTTGGAACCAGAAAGACCTGGCTCCTACCTCTTAACTACTACCCCTGATTCGTTCTGGCTGTGTGTGGCCCTAGACAAAGTACTTAATCTTTCAGTGCCTCAGGCAGCTCCCTAAAGTTTCACAACAGGGGCCAGCCTGTGTTGGCATTGGGAGTTTCCTCCCTAGAAATTCCGTATACCAACAAAATCATAGGTCTGATTTTCCAAAAAGAGATTCACACAAACTAATCATTTTTTCAAAATAGAGTATAAAGTCACTTATCAAGCTATTTATGTGTGTATACCAGCAACATGTCCCTAAAAACCTTATCTCCTGGCTGCCTCTATTATTTGATTGCTCAGGATTTCTTGACCCAGAAATAGGGTTTCTGAGCATTATGGGAGAGCAAGGTGATCTATCTAGGTGACCTGAATGACAGAAGCTGTATTGTAAATTGTGCTTAACTTCTGCAGTTAAGGAATTGGGAAACCAAGAACATTTACTCCTCTAGTACTGTTTTTAAGATTGGTATATGTCCAATACCAAACTACCCCACAAATACATATATGTACATATGCAATGCATATTTTATATGTATGTGTATATGTACGTGTGTGCACATATGTGTATATGTATTCTTAGAGGGGAATTAGAAATTTTACAATTATCCTTTTCATTTTGTTCTTACTACTAACTGTTAAAGGATTTCTAGCTTGGTTAGTGCAATTAACACATGTGTTTTTAAATCTGATGTGAAAGTCAAGGGCAACCAAACCTGAACCAGACTCAAACATTTATACACAAAAAGTACATATGTGAGGCCAGAACTCAGGTACTAAACACACACATATATGTATGTGTGTATTTACCTGCATTCACAGACATGCATGTACACACATACGGTATGTAGGTGGTGCCGTGGAGAGAGTGCTGGGCCTGGAGGCGGGAAGACCTGAATGAGTATGCACTCTCAGATACTTAAAGTATGAGCTGTCTGAACTTGGGCAAGTCACTTATCTTCTGCTTGTCTTAGTCCTTATCTGTGTAATGAGGATTAATAATAGCACCTAACTCTGAGGACCAGATGAGATAATAACTGTGAAGTGTTTAGCACAGCACCTGGCACATAGTCAGTACAATATAAATGTTAGCTATTATTATTGTTGTTGTTGTTATGATTATTACTTAATATGAGTGCATTAATACAACTTAAGGATAAACAAGCTGTACAAGTAGAATAAGAGCATTGGTTCTGGAGTCAGAGGACCTGGATTCAAATCCTGTCTCTGACCCTTATTGTGTACGTCACCTATCCTCCTTTGGCTTCAATTTTCTCATCTGTAAAATGAAGGGACTCAACATAGGTGGCCTCTGAGATCCCTTCTAGCCCTACATCTAAGCTAGAATCTAAAACATGATTTTTTTCCCCACTCTAATCACAGCTTCGTCTGGTAAGCCGACCTCCTTTACCAGCACCGGCTGTAGGAATTGGAACCATACATCTGCAGCAGCAGGAAGAGATCCTCACTAAGACCTTTGCTTGAGGCCTTTCTCTGAAGAAATGCTACTTCCTTTCAGAAACTGCTTTAAAAAGAAGGGCCTCTGTTCCTAATTCAAGCTTGAGCTCCCAGGCTGTCATTCTCTGAGAAGTGGGACCTTACAAGGGCAGATGATTGTCAACAGAGAAAACAGGATGGAGAGGCCTGCATATGAACTTTTTTGTGAACTTAATTTGTTTACAGTAGCTATTTTGCTTTGGCCAGGGCTACACTGTCCAAGCAAGGTAGAGAATCTAGGCCTTTCCCCCCCAAAACACTTTTATTCTAGTTTTCTGGGTATGAATGCGCAAAGGATCTGTGATTTCATCAGCATTCCAGTTTGGAAACTTTTCCCACCAACACAGATCATAACAGATTAAGTCTGTGACTTAGTAGAGAAGTTTTGGGAAGTTACTTGAGTTGTATAGAGTATCTCCAAAGTCCAAGTGCAGTTTTAAGCTTTAATAACTTAAAACCGTGCCAAGACTTTTGAGACACCTTGCATAGTATTTCACATACTGGTTAAGTGATCTGATCAGAACCACAGCCAGTAAGTTTTAGAGACAGCACTTGAACTACAGTCTTCCTAATTTCAGGGCCATTACTCTTCCTCTACACCAAATTGCCTCTACAATTTTCTTGATTTTACAAACAAAATGATTTCATGCTTGAGTCACAGTTGTATATTATCTCCATTGTTCATTTCACTTGTTATTATAGGCCTAACTTAAGTTTCATTGCTTTTTATGTTTCTTCCTTCCCACAATTCTTCTGACTACCAATAGCTTTGGATTACAGTATGTCTTAGATTCTGGGATGCTTTCTGTTAAAGCTGTTTTAAAAACGTTTCATCAAGTGCTTCAGAAAAGCTAGGTTGTTCCTAATTTATGTTCTTAAAGGTTGGTGTGCTTTACTTGTCCAGCTATAATTACCCTTTTTAATTAAAAGGTTTGTGATCTGTAAGCTACAGTAATATTGCCTTTCAGATAGGTGAGATTTGGGTGCTTAGATGAAAATGACCCTATAGCTTCTTATCAGAGCATCCTTTCTCTTTCAAATTGCTTTTATAAATAGTAACTATAACCTTTGGAGAAATGCTAGGAAGATTTCAGCACTCTGACTGTTATCTGTAGGAACCATTCATAGGGAATTGTGGTTATTTGGGGGTGTATAAGAAGCACTAGAATAGAAGAATCTTCTTGACCCAAAATTGTCAGGGTCTATCTGAGGTCATTGTCCTCGATGAAGAATTCTGAAATGATATCTTGTACTGGAGGCTTAACTAAGTAGGTTCAGTCCAGTTAAAAACCCATATCATAATAGGAAGTTTCCACTGCTGCTGAGTACCTGTACCTTTATTGCTGTTACCCCCAACAAGAGATACCCCAGAGATACTAGAAAGATGGAATGGACATATCCTATATGTACTTTTTTTTTGCATATAATTGGTACAGGTGGATTATGCTTATCAGCTTTTCCTGCTTTGGCAACAGGTCCATCACTAACTGTTATTTGAAACATATAATAAGTGGGTGTATTGATTTAAAGCATTATATACAACAGTAATACTAATTTTTCTTTTATTCATTTACTCTTTAATGTTCCTTCTCTGTGTAAAGACATAACTGTGCCTGTCATAAATTGCTAAAATTTCAAAGGTCAGTGTAAGGTGAGACTTGTTATTACTGAGTTCCAATTTTAACTGGAGAAAATTAAAGCTGTAACACCATCTAATCTTTTCAAACCTCTGCAGTTTTTGAGCAAAAGGGAATGTACGTGACCAAATTAAGCCACTTTCTTAAGCAGCTTCCCAACTTTTAATTTTACACATTAATCAACTCCTCTTCATTTCATTCCTCTATAACCTCAAGTATGAAACATAAAGACTCAATTTTTCTTCTGTTATCTTGACCTTGCTTGCTTCCACTTATATTTTGGATGTCCAAGCAAGAAAGAAATGTCCAAAGAGTTTCAAATAAGCTATGTTCCTTGTTAATTAAACTTTTATTTCATTTTTCTCCTAGATATGGGAAGAATCTTTAAATAACTCTAAAATGCTTAAAATAATCTATCTCTCATATTCCCTATTGTATCCATCCATGTATGTGTTGAAATAAAATTCAAATTTACCCAAAAAGTGTTAGGGTTTTGAGGAAAACATAAAGAACTGTTTGAATTGCAAAATTTTAAGATGTAAAGCTGTTTGCCAAAACTATTATGTTGAGTTAATGAAAAAAAAAAAGTGTGAGTACACAACTGTGAAAATTCTTAGGCTTAAATAAAATTACATCTTTTACTTAAAATGTTGACATCATTTTCAATTACTTGTCACAACAAGGATACCTAAAAACCTCTCCTGAATACTTTTTAGGCCCATTACACTTTTTTTTTTTCATATGCTTTATTAACTTCTGGTTTACATCATTCATTTCCGCTAGATTTTGAGTTACAAATTTTTCCCTTTTTTTCCCCTACCCTCTGCCCCAAAAAAGAGGTCCCACAGGATATTCCCTCCTCCAATCTGCTCTCTCCCATACCCCCTTCGACTTTTCCAGTAGGGTATGGTGGATCTCTATGCCCCAGTGCTTGTATATCTTATTTCCCAATTACATGTAAAATAGTATTAATTATACTATATATATATATATATGTACACACACACATGTATATATTTGAATATTTGATTTTAAAATTTTGAATTCCAGATTCATTCCCTTCCTCCCTTGTCACCCACCATTACTGGGAAGATAAGCAATTCAGTATATGTCGTACATGTGTAGCTGTGCAAAACATTACCATAGTAGATATATTATAAAAGACTAACTATATTTCCCTCCCTCCTATCCCACCTCCCGCTTGTTCTGTTCTCTGCTTTGATCCTGTCCCTTTTCAAAAGTGGGTGCTTCCAACTTCCCTCCCCCCCAGCCTTCCCTCCTTTCCATCATCTCCCCTCTCATCCCCTTCCCCCCTACTCTCCTGTAGGGTGAGATACCCTATTTAGGGTGTATTTCACTCCCTCCTCAAGCCAAATTCAATGAGAATAAAGTTTTGCCTTTTTGCCTTCCTGTTCTTTCCCTCCATTGTAACTATTTTCCCTTTCCTCTTCTATATGAGATAATTTACCCCATTCTGTCTCACCCCATCTCCTCTCATTACATTCCTCTCTCACCTCTTAATTTCACCTTTTAAGTATCATCCCTTCCTATTAAATTGGTCCTATGCCTTCTATCTATGTATACTTGTAAACATATATACACACATTCACATATGTATTCATATGCCCATATACCCTCCTGTATAGACATATATATATTTCTATTTCCTTCAACTATTTTCATAATGAGAAAAGTTTCATCAGTTATAATTATCATTTTTCCATGTAGGAATGTAAATAGCTCAACTTTGATAAGTTCCTTATGATTTCTTTTTCCTGTTTACCTTCTCATGCTTCTCTTGCTTCTTGTATCTAAATGTCGAATTTTCTATTCAGCTATGGTTTTTTTCATCAAGAATACTTGAAAGTCCTCTATTCCACTGAATGCCCATATTTTCCCCTGAAACATGATACTCAGTTTTGCTGGGTAGGTGACTCTTGGTTTTAATCCCAGCTCCTTTACCCTCTGGAATATCATATTCCAAGCCCTTTGATCCCTCAGTGTAGAAGCTACCAGATCCTGTGTTATCCTGATTGTGTTTCCATAATATTCAAATTGTTTCTTCCTGGCTGCTTATAATATTCTCTCCTTGATCTGGGAATTTAGGAACCTGGCTATAATATTCCTAGGAGTTTTCTTTTTGGGATCTTTTTCAGGAGGTGATTGGTGGATTCTTTCAACCTCTATTTTGCCCTCTGGTTCTAAAACATCAGGGCAGTTTTCCTTGAGAATTTCTTGGAGGATGATTTCTAGGTTCTTTCTTTGATCATGGCTTTCAGGTAGTCCAATAATTTTTAAATTATCTCTCCTGGATCTATTTTCCAGGTCAGTGGTTTTTCAATGAGATATTTCACATTACCTTCTATTCTTTCATTTGTTTGGATCTGTTTAACAGCATCTTGATTTCTCATAAAAGTCACTAGTTTCCCTTTGCTCCAATCTAATTCTGAAGGAATGATTCTCTTCAGTGAGAGTGAGCTTTTGAGATTCTTTTTCCATCTGGCAAATTTGGCTTTTTAAGGCATTCTTCTACTCATTGGCTTTTTGAGCCTCTTTTGCTATTTGAGTTAGTCTATTTTTTAAGGTGTGATTTTCCTCAGTCAGGCTGTTGACTCTCATTTCATAATTTTCTTGCATTGTTCTCATTTCTCTTCCCAATTTTTCCTTCCACTTCTCTTATTTTCTTCTTAAGGTCCTCAATGGCCTGTAACCAGCTCATATTTTTCTTTGAACCTTTTTGGTGCAGGAGTTCTGACTTCACTGTCTTCCTCCTGTTCCATGCTTTGATCCTTTTTGTCACCAAAACAGGAGTATAAAGTTGGGGTGCCCTGTTTATTTTGCTTCCTCTGCCTGCTCATGTCACCACTCAGTCACTTCACCCCTGAGCATTTTGCCACAGTAGGACTCTGCCACCAGACAGGGGAGTTTCATCCCAAACGCTGGGATCTTCTCAGCTGCCGAAAGTATTAGTTGAGTGCCCTCTCTGAAGGCTCCACAGGCTCTGGCAAGCTGGTTGCATACCCCAGGACCTCCACACTGGTCTGCAATCCAGATCCAAGCAGGTTAAAGCAAGAGCAATTACCCCTTAGACTGGTCACTTGGTCCACCTACACTTTGCAGGCCAGGAGCTAAAGCTGCCATGTGGCATGGCTCCTCAGCAGCTTCTCATCCAGGGGGCAAAAGCCAACTCACTCCCAACTACTGGATCCCAAAGTCCATGCTGCACTGACCTCTCACTTTGTCCTTAGCATCTATGTGTTGATAATTCTGGAAACCGCCACAGCTGCTGGTGATCTGAAGTCCCTCCAGCCTGTGGTTGGTCAGGCCTGCCCTGGGGCTAAAACCTCTGGCCCCCCTGGGGCTGGGTCAGCTCCCAGGGTGCTGTGCTGGCTGCTTAGTGCCAGGCTGTCCTCAGTGGGAGGTTAGCTTCTCTGTGTCATTTTGTGGGTTCTGTAGCTCCAAAGTTTGTTCAGAGTCTCCTTTTACATGAATTGGGGGAGGTGGAAGCTGGAGCTCCTGGGAAGTCCTGTTTCTATTCTGCCATCTTTATTCCACCCCCTGAGACAGGCCCATTACATTTTATTATTTTTTCCAATTACATGTAAAAACAATTTTTAGCATCTTTTTAAAAAAATTTTTGAGTTCGAAATTCTCTCCCTCTTCCTTGAGAAAGGTAGGCATTTTGATACAGATAATACATGTGCAGTCATGCAAAACATAGTTCCATATTAGCCATGTTGCAAAAAAAACACTGACAAAAAATCTCCAAGGAAAATAAAGTTTAAAAAGTATGCTTTGATCTGCATGCAGACTCCCATCAGTTTTTTCTTGGAGATGGATAGCATCATGAATACTTTTGTAAGGACTTTTAAAGAATTTTTTAAATAATGTGCACAACCACCCCCTAATTATTCTCTAACCTGTCTGCCTTCTGAGTGGTGTCTCACAAATTCCGTTTTCTTAATGTGAGGACCACTGTTATGTATCATATCTTACCTGCTTTTCTGTCACCTCTTTGCTCCCCCATCTAGCCCTCAATTACAAAAGAGCACTTTCTTTTTCAAGATAACTTCACATTTGACAGCAAATTAAACCTTTTAAAATCTATGTTTCTACTATTGATAATAACATTATTTCAGGTTTTTAGCCCTTTTCTAGAAATATTTTTAGTGATGGTCAGTATTTGTATCGATTGGAAATTTAAAGTTCCTGTAATTCCCTTTTTAAGGATGAAATATTTAAGATAAATAGCTTTCAGTGGTATAGGTAAGTGTATGCCTTTAGCTAAGTTAATCTGAGATCTAGCTGGAGATCTTAAGTAATTTGTAAAGCCATTTCAAATAATCAGCTAGTATTTTCATTAAATATTTACTCTATTCCAAGGATTGTGCTTGGTATTCCTAAATATAATGAGGGAATAATACTAGGGTACTTATTATACTTGCAGGAAATGTTCAGAGTGTAAGGTATATGGGCTGTTCAGGGTGGGACTAACACCCCTGCTGTGAGGGCTGGGCGGAGCCCTTTTCATGGCTGCTGATTTACTTTTGGTGCACACCTAATATCCATCTCCTCACCTGGGACTCCAAGAAGCTGTGGCATTCACATCAACCACACACCACTAAAACTCTCAGCAGGTGGGCTAAACCAGGTTGAGGGAAACTTACAGTCCTCAAACCCACCAGTGAAGCATCCCCAGACATGTAAAGACTTCCTCTGGTGTAATGGGCAGGTAAGAATAATTTGTTCCAATGGCCATGAAGGTGGCTGAAGCAGGTGCTATGGAGTGTTTAGAGCTTGATCAGAAAGCAAAGATGCCAGGGTCATTCATTGCATCCCAGGCCACTGCCAGTCATCTTGACTTTTGTCCTTCCATTGGACTTCGATGACTCAGGTAGAGAAAGTAAGGCTGAGGATTGCACAAATCTGCCTCAGTTAAATCCAATAAATCCACTTGCAAATCAAGACATCACCTATCATCCACTATTTTATCCCAATATCATGATGTCATTGGTCTTCTTTGAAAATGAAGGATGAATAACATTTTTTTCAATGTTCATAAATGTTGCAGTTCAAATGAACATGATTTGGTTGGTTTGCTGAGGACAATCCCAAAAATTTTGTAATGGTGATTTACTAAAAGAATTCAGTGTTTCAGAATCTGTCTGCAGCTTTAAGCCTAGGCTCCTTCCCCAAGGCATTGAGAGAATGATTCAGGAAGAAACTCATCCATCCATCCATCCATCCATCCACCCATCCACCCATCCATCCATCCTCCATCATCCATCCATCCATCCATCCATCCATCCATCCATCCATCCATCCAATCATCTATCTATCTCCCTTACACTTCTCTAGGCTGTTTTGTTCCAGTGTCTGATACCTCTCCTCTCTCATCAAAGTAAGGGATTTCAGGTTGGGATCATTAGCAAAGAATGAAGAGTATGCTTTTCACCAGAGCCTGGAGCTGTGGCTTTTTTCTTTCTCCAGTGCAGTCATAGTCTGGGAGCTATGCTGTTTGAGGAAAGGGGCTCTTCTAGTGCCTCTTGGGTACACAGCCCTCAAGAGTCAGATTTAGATACAAATTCAGCCCCAGATAAATGACGAGGCACCCCTCAGTATCTTCATGAAGATAATTGCACCTATCTCACAGAGTTGTTAGGAGGATGAAATGAGATCATATATGCAAAGCACTTTGCAAATCTTAAATCCCCATGTAAATAAGAGCTATTGCTATTATTGTTAATAACAAACAATATAATAATAAATATATTAATAAATAATAATGATAATAAAATTTTGATGGAATAAAGTCCCTCCCTAATGGACCTATAATAATCAGTAGAGGAATGTGAAACACCATAAAGATACAAAATAATACATGATAAGTACAAGAGAGTGGTAACAGCAAAATGCTATTTGAGGTTCAAGGAGTGGTCTGGAAGTTTCCTGAAGGAAGTGGTAGTGAACCCGAAGAGAAGGACTACATAAGCTAGTGGTGGCTTATACCCTTAAAGGGTAGCAAGGGACAAAATCCTGATAGGGAAAAATTGGGCCCAGGCCCACGTCATCCTTCTATTAATAAACTCTAGTAGATATCTGTTACTTTCAGGATCAAATATAAAATCACTTTGGGTTCCTTAGTCTTTTATAACCTGCCCCTCTCCACCTCTCCAATCTTCCTAAACCTTACCCCCCACACACACTCCCCACCCCTGTCCCCTGCCCCCCCCACACAAACACATCCTATCCTGTTCAGTCCAGTGACACCAGCCTCCTTGGCAAGAAACTCACCCTGTCGTAGGCCTTTCCACTGGCTGGCCCCCAGACTTGGAAGCCTCTCCCTCCTCCTCCTCTCTTGCTTCCGGCTTCCTTCAGGTGTCAGCTAGAATCCCGCCTTCTGCAAGCCTTTCCCAGCCACGCTCAATTCCGGGGTCTGTCATCCTTAGTGTGTCCAGTCTCTATCATGTTTGCTGTCTATAGTTGTTTTTACTTATGTCCCCCCAAATGAGATCAGGGACTCCCAGAGAACCTTTTTGTATCTCCAGCTCTCTCTAGGCACAGTACCCGGCGAAGAGAAGGCCTTTCATACGAGCTTCACACCTTACTGTAACGGGGGACAGTAAGAGGACTATCGCTCCCCTTCGAGGGGTCTGTAGGGAGACCCCCACAAATAACGACAGCTCAAGATTTACAAGAGGGGAAAAAAATTTGTGAAAGGACGGCTTGGCCAACACTCTGCCCTTTTTATCACGAAAAGGTCTATGGCTGTGACCCCGTGACTTCCCAGTGCTGGGAAGGAGGCAAGCGGGAGCAACATCGAGGAATGCAGCCATTTTTTCTTTTTAGTTCCCATAGGTTGTCCCTTTGCAAGGCTAAATTCTGATTCCAAAACCTCGGGTTTTGTAAAAAAAAAAAAAATTTGGTGTTTAGAAAACATGAACTTTCCAGACAGTATCTAACCCTAGAAAAATCCAGTCAAGTGCTTAACCTCTGACCCCTCCACTGGCTCTGCGGGAGGTGGGGGGAGGGAGGGTTCAGGGCCTTCCTTGGTCAAGGCGTCCTAAAAGGTTCCAAAACGATGTTGGTAAGCGAGCCCGAATCATCTACGACTTATCTACGACGGAGGCTGCGGCATTTTAAGAGCGAATAAAGAAGAGCAGAGCGTGCGCGGCCCCTATTTGGCAGGGGAAGATATCTGATCTGGAGAAGTGGGAGTGGGGAGGGGGGCGAGATGAGAGTTGGTCTGAAAACTCTTAATTACCAACGGTGACCATGGCAATCACACAGACAACATGAGTAGGAGCCCGGGTGGTGGCGGTGGCGGCGGCAGCGACCTTCGGAGCCAATCCCAGCCTAGCCCTTTAAAAATGGGCGGGACCAGGGACAGGAGAGGCAGGGCCCATCACGTGATGAAGTCCGGCCTATCGGATGCGGGGGAGGGGAGCGGCGAGTGGGTGGAGCCGGCACGGGTCTCAGCCGGTCCGAGCGAGTCAGGCTCTGAGGCCGTAGCAGTGGGACCGGCGGAGGGGGAAGGCAGCGCCGGAAGGCCCCTCGTCTCCGCCGGGTGCTCCCATCCGTCGCCATGGGCAGTGAGTACGGGCCCCTTGGGAGCGCCTCCCCGCAGCGCAGTCCGCGGCTCGGAGGTGGCCCGACCCGGCGTGAAGGGTCTTGCGCCTGAGGGGGCACGGCCGGCCGACCCCGGCCCCGCGCCGGTCTCTGGCTTTCCTGGGCTTGCGGTAGCGGCGGGCCGGGAGGGACCGGGGAGGCGTGGCTGGCGGTGCCAGCGGCGCAGGATGCCTCTTCAGGGCCTCGGCCGTCCCCGCTCACTTGGAGGGTTGGGGCGGCGGGTGTCAGGAGACTGGAAGGGGGCCCTGATCCGAGGACTGCATCCGAGCGGCCCAAGCCCGCAGGGGCCGACTTGGGAAGCACGGAGGGGCGCCAGTGACCTCGGGCTGGAGGGCAGGATGGCAGCCTCTGGCCGGGGGAGGGCCCCTTGGCACTGACACAGGGAGGGGGCGTTGTGGGCTGGTTGTTCCGAGGATTGGGGTTCAGGACCCTGGCTGGGCTCAGGTACAAAGGGAAGGAAGATTGTGAGGGGCTTCCTAACTCTGACCATTTCTTGCTACTTAGCAGCAGGTAAATCAGTGAGTACATTAGTGGGTGGAAAGCTCTCCTAGTCATTTACCGTGTCCTCAGTCGACTGAAATCATATTGGGGGAAAAAGACATAACGAAGTTATTTCTAGAGCGACTATATTTATTTAGTGTTACCATAGTGTTTAATAAAGTTCTTCGAGGTCAGGTCCTCCTATGTTTTATATACTTTTTTACCTCCCACAGAATCAAAACTACAATAAACACTTAAGTATTTGACACATGAGTGATTGAATGGTGCATCCCACCGGCAAACTTTACTAGATTTTCCGTATAAGTTACAAATTAAACCATGTAAGGAAGATGGAAGAAACACATTCTTGAGTGCCAATAGAGAAAATTTGCATTTATGCGTTACAGAGATATACATAAATGCTTAGTAATGTGGATATGTGAAAAGGAAAAAGTATGGGCATATGGGGTGGTTTCCTGAACAGATTCTCAGAGTTTTTTTTTTTTTTTTCTGTGTAAAGGAACACTTAAAAGATTTATCGTGGTTCACATGTACATGCTAGCTCCAAATGATAGCTAGGTAACAAACATTTTCTCCTCTGAGAATTTACTAGTTTCTCCACCAATGAGTAAAGTGCTATAAAATTTGAAGACTAGGCGTATAAAGTTGCATGAAAAACCATTGACCAGTTTTATTTAATTCCTGACGAACTACAGAATATGGTTTTATGACAAATACAAAATAGGCTATAGAATGTGTTAAGAGAGTCCAGGTTCCAAAGCATCACTGGGGAGATTGCAATTATTATTTAAGGCTTCACATATATTTCTGTACATTTTAGAATTGCATAACAGCAATAAAGATTGAGAATTCTCCCTTTTTAGTTTAAACATTTTTTAAAATTTTGCTTCAGTTACCCTCAGATGTTAGTGTCTCACTTAAAAATATATAGAAAAAAGAAATTCTAGTACTTCTCAATTTTAGAGTCCTTGGAATATCAGCTGGTAATTGTAGAAATAAAGTCTTAAATTTGTTCTTTTTTTAATTAAAATTTTATTGATAATTTTTCTTCTACATTATGTTCATTTTTATATGTTACCCCTATCTCTATCCATTGAGGCTTCTCTTGTTTCAAGGAAACAAGCAAAATTAGCCAACATAGCCTTGTTATATATTAATGTATGCAACATTCTGTACTCATTATTTCCCTTTCCCCCAAATCTGCAAGAAACAGAAAAGTTGTATTTTCTTACTTCTTGGAGGCCAAGAATTCAATTTTGTTTTATTGTGGGTTTTCAGTTTACATCATGGTAGTTGTGTATATTGTCCTCTTAATGCTGTTTCCTTCATTAATTTTCCGATCCCTCTCATACTTACTTTGTTAGATGCAATAGATACAACCTCTTAAGACTTTTTCAGTGTGCTATACTTGCTATTTTTGCATCTTATGGGAAGAAGAAATAGACTGGATAGCAAAAGCAAAATGAAAAATAGTTTTCAGAATGAGAGAAACCATGCCCATCTCCTGTCCAGAATATAATCACCGCTTCCAAATAGATACCCAAAACACCTTTGAATCTTTTATTTTCCTTTCCCTGAATCCTTCTGTTTTTCTTTCCTTTCTACATACTTATAAAACAAGTGAATGGTGCTTAGAATAACCTCATATTTTAAATTCTTGAAGTGGGTAGATAAGTGGGCATAAACTCTATGATGCTTTATTTGAGCATATCCCAACCCCTTGGGATGAAGAGATTATGAGTAAAACAGAAAATAAGACTTAAGACTTGCTGAGATTCATTCAGTAAGCATTTATTAATTGTCTACTGTGTGCCAGGTATTATACTCAGTTCTGGGGAGATAAGGAGAAAAAAAATCCAACAATCTCTGCCCTGAAATTTAGATTCTATGTTGGGGAAGCATCATGAACAAAGATACATAAATATAAAGTAATTTTGGGGGGGAGAAGCACTAGCAACTAGTAGGTACAGGCTAATACTTCATGTAGAAAATGGCACTTGAGCTAGGTCTTGCAGGAAGCTAGGGATTCAGAGGTGGAGGAAGTATACTACAGCCATGAGGTATAGAGCCTGTGCAAAAGCACACAGATGGGAGAGGGAATGCTGTATATGGAAAACAGCAAGTAGACCAGTTTGGCTGGTACATAAAGTACATGAAAGAGAGTGACATTCAGTAAGCCTAGAAAGGTAGTCTGGAGCCTGGCTGTGAAAAGCTTTAATTGCCAACCAGAAGAGTCAGTATTTATCTCGAAGGTCATTGGGACCCACTGGAGCTTCTTGAGAAAGGAAGCAAAAAAGTCTGTGCTTGAAGAATATCATTTTGCCATCTTTGTGAATGGTGGATTGGACAGGGGGAAAGACCAATTTGGAGGTGATTGCTGTAATCCAGGCAAGAGATGCTGAGGGCCTGTCCTAGGGTGGATTTGAATGTATTGGAGAGATGTTTTGGAAGTGAAACTGAAAGGACTGACTGCACAGCAGATCACATACTGGGGGATTGTGAAGAGAAGGAAGAGTTGGAGATAGTTCTGAGGTTGCCAACCTGGCTGACTAGAAGGATGGGGGTGCCCTCAACAGAAAGGTGGGAAATTAGGAACAGGGTAGTGTTTAGATAGAAAGTTAATTAATTCTATTTTAGACATCTTATTGTGAATTAGTAGATAGAAACCTGTCCCAAGAGCCAGTTAGATCTGAGTTCCAAGTCTCACCTCTGAAACTTCCTGATTCCATGACCCTGGGCAAATTGCTTAAACTTCTGGGTGTTTTAAAATGAATCCTTATGGGCTGCATTTTTACTTTGAAAACCACAAATTAACCATTCCATAGATAATTCCATTATCTGTATTGTATTTTTTAAAATTTTGTTAAATATTTCCCCATTTACATTTTAATCAGATTCAGGCCACACCCCGAAGTTTTATGGGCAGCATGTGGCCTGCAAGTTTGACCCCTCTACTTTAGGTGGCTGAGTCTGTAAGTTGCAGAGGCAGAGTATTGGTAAAGGAAGTTTTCTCATTTAGGAAGTCCTTATTACAATATCTGGTCCATATCCCCTTCAGGTGGAATTGCCTCTAGGCAGTTTTCGTTGTGTGACTGGAGCTCAGGAGTGTCACATAGAATATATAATTGTTGGATATATAAAAATTGGAGCCAAGTTGTAGAACACCTTGAAGAAGACTTAATTAAGATTTTTGAGCAAGAGTACCATCTTTAGGGGCAGCCAGGTAGCACAGTGAGTAAGAGCACCGCCTCCACTGTTGAGAAGACCTGGAGATCGAATCTCGGGCTCAGACGCTTAGCACCCACCCAGAAACACCTGGCCGTGTAACCTTGAGCAAGTTACTTAACCCCGATTGCTTAGGGGCGGCCAGGTGGCTCAGCGAGTAAGAGCACGGGCTCCAGTGTCGGGATGACCTGGATCAAATCCAGGCCCAGATACTCAGCACCACACCCAGAAATAACTGGCCGTGTAACCTGAGCAAGTTACTTAACCCCGATTGCTTAATAAAAAAAAAGAGGGCCATCCTCAGACCTGTTCCTTAGGAAGATTATTTTGTCTGCATTGTGGAAGATGAATTGGAAAAGGGAGACACTAGAACCTGGGAAGACAAATTAGTCACCTGTTAGTGATCACAAGGAGCCCTGAAAAAGAGTGGTGATAATAATAATAATTGCTGGCACTTCAAACTTTTCAGAGTGCTTTTATAGATACCCCACTTGATCATCACAATGACCCTTAGGAGATAGTTACTATTATGTCCATTTTATTGATGAGGAAATGGAAGCATGCAAAAGTTAAGTGCCTTACCTGGGGTCACACAACTAGTAAGTATGGGAGGCTACATAGACTTGAACTCAAGTCTTCTGACCCTAGGTACAATGCTCTATCTGTTACTTAGCTCCACTAGCTGTGAGAATGGAGAGGAGGTGACAGATGAGAGATGATGGGGTAGAACAAAATTAGTACTTGGTGTATGGAAGAAAGAAGGGAGTAGGATGCCTCTGGGCATCATAAATAACAAACAGATTTATGTAGAACAACATATATTCTAATCTAAAATTCTAAAAATCTGCATGACTAAACATTGTTACTTTCAGTCTTATTTTCTGTTGAAAGACAAGGTAAATCTAAACAGATACTTTAAAATCTTATAGAGACTGCCTTTGGAAGTATTAGCATCAGATCTTTAGGGAGATATTAGAACAATAACTTTTTTTTTTTTTGCTTTTTTAGAGGGCAGTTTGCTCAAAGTCACACAGCTAGTGTGTCAAATGTCTGAGGTCGGATTTGAACTCAGTCCCTCCTGACTCCAGGGCCGGTGCCCTATTCACTGCGCCACCTAGCTGCCCCAGAGCAATAACCTTTTAAAAGAATGGGCCATTATTAGTCATTCTAATAACATCTTGGAAACATGAATCTGTTTACTTATTTAAACATTAGTTGTGTTGATAATTTCTCAGCTGTCATTATAGAAGCAACTAGCTTGTATTCCTAATGTGTCTATTTATGAGTTATTATAGAAAAATTGTGAAATGCTGTCAAGCTAAGTTGTGACTGTGATGAAAGTGATTGTTTCATTAGCTAATGTTTATATTTGTAAGCAATCGCAATGCCTGAAGGTACTATACAAAAACAATTTTATTTAATTATCTTTTTCCAGATAATAGTCAAAATAAAATGTACACAGGACCTTTAGTTTATAAGTGAAAAAAAAAAATCTCTGCCTAAGTTTAGAACTGTTTTGTCAGATTCCATACCATTTTTTTAAATGAGAAGAGAAAAAAGCAACATAGACTTGCTTATATGTTTTTTTTTCTGCTTCTGATAGCCAAATCATTATCTTTGCATTTATATTGGAGAGGCAATTGAACAGAGAAGCTTTTGTTAACTTTAAGTTGCAGACCATGACAATACAATCTAGCATTTTGTTTCATTGATAAACCAAAGTCAAAGAAAAGACAGGTGCCTTTTGGTTGCTGTCTTCAGGGCAGATTCGGGCATTAAATTATAAGTTGGAAATAATCACAAACTGTTAGTGAAAGACTAAACTTTTGACATTCGGATTTAGAGAATGCCTATATTCAATTCAGTACAAAACTATCGCTTTCACTTAAAAAAAAAAAAACAGAAACAACCGGAAGATATTATTAAAACTTTGTAACATGCTTATAGAGTCATTCTTTTCTTTTAACAGTTAAATTTTTAGAAGTTATAAAACCCTTCTGTGCAGTTTTACCAGAAATTCAGAAACCTGAAAGGAAGGTAAGTATATCTTGGTTACAAATAGAGGATATTTGTATTTCTTGTCCCAATTTCTTAAGCTGTTGGTCAGTGTTCTTTTTTTTCTTACTATTTTGTGCTACTGTTTGCCCTAGTTTATTTAACCTTGATGGTTCATGTCCCCAAAATTATCAGTTCATGTTCTACCCAGATAGAAAAAGGTTGAAATGTAGACTAATTTGAACAAGTTTAAGCAGTTTATCTTATGATTTTTAAAAAGCTATTATATTTTATTTAAAATTATAACATTTTTACAGGAACAAAATGAGACCTTTTTCTTTAGCATACCTATTAGTTAATATGTAGCATTTGGCAATATACAATTATTTAAATGCCTGTTATTTGTCTTATCTGAGACTAGGTCTCCCTTTCTCACCCAGTCTGGAAGTACAGTGATCACTCATAGGATCGATCCAACTATCAATTGACTTTGATGTGCTCCATTTCCATCCTAGGCTGGTTCATTCCTTCTTAGGCAACCTTGTGGCCCCCTTGCTTTCAGGGGTTCACCATACTGGTGCTGGATTTTTTATGTGAGTGCCTGAGTATCTTATCCTAGCCCACTGCAGCTCAGAATTCCTGAGCTCAGGCTATCCTCATCCTCCCTAATAAGAAGGATTACGAGCATGTACCACCATACCCAGCCTATAAATGTTTATTCATCCTGCTTTGATTTTCTGATGAATAATAACTATGGTAAATTATTTTTATCTTCTCAAGAATATGTCCTATAAAAAAAATTTGAACAAGACACTAAATTTATAATGGTTACATGCAAAAATAGCTAGAGTTTAGAAATTCATGAACCTCAATCTGGTATTCAACCTATGATGGCTTATGATATTATTGTAGCTTAATGGCTAAGTTAATGAAGACATGAAAAGTAGACATTAGCTCAGCAAATTGATATTCCAATAATTATTTTGCTTGGAAAGTATAACTTTGAAAATTTTCAGTTTCATTAAGTTGAATATACAATAGCAATCAATGTAATTGCTGTTAATTGGAAAGAGATGGAGAAGAAAACTGGTATCATGATCCTAAATTGTAGTATAATTTAGATAGATGCCCATTGACTTTGGCTTCCTTCATGTAAATAATAATAAAGTATCTCATGTTATAATAGTTTCCATTTTTAAGTTAAGCCTGTGGTAGAGAAAGATGAATTTTGATTCACTGTCCAGAAATTTGTAAAGAAATATTAAAGGACTAAGGAAAATTATAAATAGGAATATCTTGTTAGTTTGCTATAATTTTGCAAGATTTTCTACTTTGACCTAAATTGGTTTAAATTGGTTCATAAATAGGCTAACAGGATATCTAGAATTTGGAAGGGCATCATAAATTTAGATGTGTGGTAGGATCTCTTCCATAGATGGGATAGAAAAATCAATTAAAGTAAACATAAGGATTACTAGAGTTAAGAGAAGTCAGAGTAGATAACTGGCAAAGATAACAGAATTTTTTTTTTTTGCTTTTTTTGGAGGACTGTTGGGGTTAAATGTCTTGCGCAAGGTTATATGGCTAGTTTTTTACAAATAAAATTTCTATAAAGTAATTTAAGAAAGAATGGTCCTCCCAGTGAGCAAATATAAAAATTTTGTAGATTAGAATCATAAAGGAACTAAAGGAATCTGAGAGTCTAGGTCAACTCCCCCAGGAAACTGGGACTTTGGTTTATCTATAGTTATGTAACTGGTTAGTTATGGCACTTGGACTAGAGCTCAGGTCTGCAGACTGCTGGTTAGTGCTCTTTTAGATTGTGCTACCTCACAAAAATAAATGATGAATGGCCCCCCATAGTGGGGGACACAGTGATCAATGGTCTGCACCATACATATTTGGCTACCTTGTTCCCGGACTTCTTTCATCTAAGTACAGACAGCAGAGATAAACATATTTAGGTATAAAAAGGGATAAATGATGTCATAAACAAACTTACTATTTATTTTGCTATGTACTTTTTGTCAATTGCTAATTTTTATGAATTATTTGGCTAAACAGTAATCTTTTTTCATCAATTATGAATACATTTTTACTAATTATATTCTGGTTTTATATTTATGGTTATTACAGATTTTAAGGTTATTACAGATATTAAGGCTTTTCACTAAAGTCCTACTCCATTTCCTCATTTTGTCACAAAGGTGACCTTGAGGTTTTTTTTTTAAATACATCATATTGTTGCCTCATGTTTTTATATTATAGCCTTTTCACTCACTCATTTCCCCAGATTGAATTTTCTTGTGACAGAGAAGAAACAATTAGCAAAAACAGCCAATATAATAACCACACCTGACAAGATGTATAATATGCTGTTTTTGTTTTGGTTATATTTATTTTACGTTGCATCACTTAATTTTGTTTTTCTGAACTCATTAATCATTTATTACCCCACATTATGATTTTCATACAGCATAGTTTTTTAGACCATTCTACAGTTGATGGATACCTACTTTTTTTTTTTTTAATAGTTCTTTGCCACCACAAAAAGGGCTGCTGTGAGCATTTTGGTAAACTGAACTCTTATAGACTATATCAGTGAATCAGGAGCCCTGGGCAAGTCTTACCAAGCTGAAAATGCAGACAGACCTGGTAATCAAACTGAATGTCTGTTTTCTGACATTCTGAACTGTGAAGCTCATCATAGGATTGTATATAAAATGATGAATTTCTAGGCTACAGCAGTTTTTTTGACTATCTACAAACGATAAAGAGAAGTTAATGAGATTTGGAAGGGACTTCAGCAGCTCTCAGCCCAATCATTCTAAAACCATACTTCTGTAACATACTTATCTAGCTTTCGTTTAAAGGCCTGAAGGGATGAGGAATTTCCACTGCATCTTGAGGCAGCATATTCCTCTTATGGATAACTTTAATTGTTAGGAAATATTTCATTACACTAAATCTAAATTGAATTTTTGTAACTTCCTCCCATTGCTTCTAGTTCTGCCATCTGGAACTAGCAAAATAAGTATAATCTATCTTCCATGTCATAGATAACCTTTCAGTCACTTGAAGATACATAGCACTCGCGTCCTTCTTTGTTGCCCCAGTCTTTTCATAAGCTTGGCCTACTCTGGACTTTGTCTGCCTATCAATTTCCTTGCCACAAGGAGGTGTTTAGAACTGAACATAGTGTCCCAGATGTGGCCTAGTGCTTCTCCTAATACAGCCTGTCACCACGTTAGATTTTTGGGCTATCATGTCACATTGATGAGTCATTAAGCTTGCTGAGGGAGTGGAGGGTGAGTAGAAGAATTACTCTGATGAAATCATAGAATAAAAGATTTTGATTAGGAAGGGGCCTTAGAGGTCATCAAGTCCAACCTCCGCATTTTTTTTTTAGAGGTTTAAAGAAAAAACTTTTTTATTGTTATTTTTTTAAAGTGTGGCTCCTCAGGAGGACCTGAGTTCAAATGTGACTTCAGACATTTACTAGCTTTGTGACTCTGGACAAGTCATTTCACCCTCTTTGCCTCAGTTTCCTCATCTGTAAAATGAGCTCGTCAGTCTCACACTGGACCACAGACTCCATGGAGGGATGCTTCACCACTTCTCAAAGGATGCCCCCATCCCCACCACCAATAGTTACCGTGTTTCCCCGATAATAAGACCTATCCCGAAAATAAGCCCTCCCCTTACTGTGTAAG